>NC_142502.1:6999038-7302500 GCF_057876585.1 Rhinolophus sinicus | reverse complement strand
AGGAGGTGGGGATGGGAGAGAAGGTGAAGAGATTAGGAAGCACAAATTGTAATCACAAAATAGTCACAGGATGTGAACTACAGTATGGGGAATATAATCACCAATGTTGTAAAGACTATGTAGGGTGTCAGGTGGGTACTGGACTTATTGGGGGATCACTTCATAGATTGTATAAATGCCTAACCACTGCGCACTGGATAACCAGAGCGTGATCTAAACTGCTTCTCACCCCAGTCCTAGTTGAGAACCCATAGACTCCTGTGGTTCAGCCCTCTGCAGGCCCAGCCTGTCTTTCATGTGCTGAATGCTGAGACATGGGGGATAGTAGAAAGGGGGTGAAAGTCCCAGTCCGGGCCTCCAAGGAACTTCCAGCGAGTTGGAGAGACAGGCTTCCACAGTCAAGCGCTCCCTCCTGCACATAACAGGTGGAGGCTATGTCTGAGGAGTGGGCCATGCAGCCCGGCACCCTGTGGGGAGAGGTCTTCCCACCACCTCCAGAGCACGTGACAGTTCAGGGCAGTAATTGCCTCATGTTCTGGGAGTTGCACTCGAAGGGGGAAAATTCACCTAGAATACAATGTGATTTGTGTCCCCTGGAGTTTGAAAACTCTGCCCCTGGAAAGTGCCACAAAGGGCCTGGGGTCTTCCAAACGCTCTCCTAGAACTTATTTGGACTGCTCAGTGTAAAGCACATAGCCCTTCCTAGGTCGTAGAGACTGACTAATCACGGGGAATGGGGACAGTAAGTGCTTGAAAGAGGCAGGAAAAAAGCCCCACTGCAGGCGCCTGTGGCAGTACATGAAACAAATGAGGACCACATTTATGAGTCGTGACACAGGGGCAGGAAACCCTGAGAGCCCTTCCTCCTGTCCCCTGTCTACGCGTGGCCCTGCCTTCCCGCACCTGCCTGCGTGGAGGCTAACCCTGGGGGCACCGAGGACACAAGGAACCCAGAAAACCAGACGCTCACGCAGGAGTTAAAGGCCAAATTCCAAGGGCTGAAGCTCTCTGGCCAACAATGACTTCACATTCTTGGGAATAAACTATTGACCAGATGCACGAAGAGAAGATCCATGTGCAAAAACAAGCACAGAGACACAGATAGGATTCTGAACCCAGAAAGTCTTTCACAGACAAATCCACCCTGTGGGACTCAGTTCCCAAGCCCCAGTTCCCCAAAGCCCACTGAAGAGCAGGATCACACCTGCCTGATGAAGGGGTGAGAAGGGGGTTCTTTGGACTCAGCCCCAAAGAGTGTGTCCTCAGCAGATAACTTCCAGGAAGGTAATACCTTTGGGCTCCGCGGACTTGGAAAGTCCAGCTCAACTATGATCACTGTCTGGAAAACTAGCTTTTTCTGCCCTGGCAAATGTCCTTTCTATCTGTTTTAAATTTAAAAGGAACAAATGGCCTAGCATATTTAGAAAATATAACTCCGTATTCCCTTCCACGGGTCATTACTTCAGCAAATCTGAAACATTCTGATTCTACATCTGGCAGTGACAGCTGATATCTACAGAAAAAGAAACTGAGGCAGCAATTAGAGGAGAAGTTAGTGAAAGTCAAAATGCTCAAAGCAAAGATTGGGACTTTCATCAATGAGCTCCTTGGGTGCAGGAGTGTGTCTTGTCCCTTTTCCCAATAGCACTGTGATACCTAGCACTGAGCAGGGTTTTAATAAGGATGTGATGAATGAAGGAATGAGCTAACCGATGGATAAATGAAAAGCAAATGAATTGATGAGTGCACGAAGAGCAAATGAATGAATGAGTAAATGAGCACATACGTGCATACGTGCAAACACGCATGGCCCTTGAAGATCCCTTCTCTCCTGCAAGGAGCTGAATTTCAAGCCTGGTCCCCTTTCCTGGTTGCCGTTCCTGCATCTCTAAATATTCGCTGGACGTAGCTCATTGAACGACCTGGCATTACTTTAAAATTAAAACAAGTTCATCAATATCTAATCACCAAATCCAGCTCCCGGTCCCTACAATGTGACTATTTTCTGTCGAAGGTACCACCCGTTTTAATAATTATCCAGTGAAAAAATCTTAGAGTCCCCTTTACTTCCTACCTCCTCTGAACCTCCATGTCTAGTCAGATACCCAGGTCTCTTGACTGTTTCTTCAAAATGTCCCCTGTTCTGCCCCTTCCCTTTCATGCCTTCTGTCACAGTCTCATCTCCGGCATTGACACCTCACACGTGCATTACTGCTGGGCCAGAGCTCTGTACCTGGGACTCACTGGAATGTTCCACTCCTGTTCTTTACCCCTGGAATAAAAGCCAAATACCCTAGCCAGACATTCAATGTTTTTTTAAATTCCTGTGTCAACTCATCGTTCTGGTCAACCTATTTGTCCTTATCCTGTCCTTGCAAATCTGCCCATTCCACCAATCTCACCTGTAAAAGGCACAATTCCTTTCCCTATCTCTGGAGATGAAATCAACACTTTAAAACTCAGCTCAATTCCTGCCTCCCTATGGAGGCTTTGGGGACTGTTACCCTGGAAGGGTCACTCCTATGAGGCACGCAACCCCAAACATCTCTTCCAGGATGGTAACGGTGCTCCCACCTTGCAGTCTTATGCTCTGCCCCATCTTTGAGCCTTTGACCCTCTGTGTGCACGGTGGTGGTGCTGGCTGGTCAATCTGAACTTAGGTCTTACCTTCGCCTGAGATTCCGGCACCAGCCAGACTCACTGGCACCTTGCCTGTGATTGGTTATTATCCTATGGCTACAAATGTTCTAATTCTCATATTCCTTGGGGGTGTGCCCTTTATTTGATATCAGGTTAGTGCAAAAAGAATTGCGGTTTAACAGGTTAAAAATAATTGCAAAAACCGAAATTACTTTTGCACCAACCTAATAATCTACCATATTGCATTAAAGTAATCTGTTTGTCTTCTCCAGTTGATTAGAAGCTTCTAGGGTACAGCGATTCTGTCTTATTCATATTTTAATCACCAGCACCCAGCACCTAAGCAAATAACATTTGTGAACTAATAATCATAGTGATAATTATAGCTACATTTCTCTGAGCCTATTGTGTACAACACTCTGTGGACAAGCTGCCAATCCTCACAGTCCCTTGGGAGTTAGCTGTTGTTCTCTCCATTTTAAAGAGAGGGAAACTGCATCTCTGAGAGTCCAAATATCCTGCCCACTCTGGAGATGTGATTCAAATCCAGTCTTTTTAAATTTATGATCCATACTCGTTCCTCTGCACTTCCTTCTTGTTTTCTTCTGCCCCCCCTTGTTTTCCTCATACACAAAGAACCCCAATATTATTGTACTCAAGCAGAAGCATAGAGTCTCAAAAATGCAGATGACAGAGGCACCCCCCCCCCAAAGTAATGTGATTTGAGATATATGAGAAATAAGTAGTTTGTCCTACAGACTTGTGCACTTTATCTGACAAAATATGTTACCATCCAGAGGGTGATGTTGGTTAACTAACAATAGGCAGGATTGATTTGATGTCTTGTACATTTGTTGTCATTTGGTGACAAGACAAAGATAGGGATAAATTTCACCTTTTTAAACTTGACCCAAAGGTTAACCTTATACCCAGACAGCTGTATGTGTATATCAACTTATTAATCTATGGACATTTTCATCTCCAATTAGAACATTAATTTCTTTGTTAATATGTGAATCTTTAGGGAAAATACTTAGCTAGCTTCAGTTATATCTGGTTTAGTTACATAAACCTATTATCAAAGAGTTCATGAGAAAAAATGCTAGAAGTACAAAGAAAAATTATTATAAAAATAAATGTGAAGAAAAGCTCTAATTTGAACAGCCAGTTTTGATGTACTTTTTCAGACAAATGTCTATTTCAAAACAGCTGAATGGTTTCTTAACCAATGGCAAAAAAAAACAACAGTTATTTAAAAATTTAGTACTTGTATACATTTTTACCCTCTCGATATTCTGAAATATAATTAAGAAAACTGTCGTTTATTTCACTGGACTCACCAACCAGAGAAGTGATTTAATAATGTTTATAAACACATGCTTAAAAACCTATCTGTTTCCATCAGCTTTTAAGCAAATTGTATTGCTACTGACAAGAAGTCTGTAAAGTTTCTGATTTGTTCAACCAAAAGTGACAGAAGCCATTACGTTTTATATGTGCAAACACTACACCTTTAAAGGCTATTGTCTACGTAGTGAAATAACGAAGTAAATGTTATAAGACAGAACTGAACACTCCTGTACACAGTGACTGATGATGAACACACGTTAGAAAGCAAACATAACGGGGAAATACTGCACTTCCCTTTCTGCTGTGATCTGTCCCAGGCAGCTTGACACCTCCACGTGCCATCTGCTAAAAGTCAGCGTCCACTGTGCTCACTGTAGGACCCTCACATACACATCAGCTTCCACCCGTAAAAGATGCTAAGGTAATGAGCCTGTCCGTGACATAATTACTTGGTTCTGTTTGAGGCATGGATAGGGGTGGGCACTGGCTGAAGTACGGGGATAAATATTCCGAAGATTCCCACTGACTGGGAAGTGCGATGTATGACTTATCCAGTGATAACTCCTTAGCCTGTCACAACAACGAAATATGAATCTCTGCCTTGCCTGAACTGGAGCTTTGTGGCAGGTTTTGCTAGGAATACCATATGTTTGCCTGGAAATTTGAATGTTGTCAAAGTGCTCCTACATACGTTATTCGCAGAAATAAATTCCTAGGCTCCCAGAATATAAGCCACTCGTCTCAGTGTTAGCTGCACCTGCCTGGTCCAGGCCCTGCAACCAGAGATGCCAGTCATTCAGATAAAACTCTAAAAAGGAACAAAAGCGACCGTGGTTTCCAGAGCATTGAAAGAAAAAAGACAGAAGGGAGACTTTTAATCAGCTTTGAAGAATAAATTCTACGGGTCAGAAGGCAACCAGGTGGATTTTTCTCCTGGCTCAGAAGGAGGTGGAGACAAGGAAAGAGGCTGAAAACCAAAGCGTCTTAGAAAGCTTCTGCCTAAGTGGCAAGGTTTTACCCACAGGAAGACTGTGCCCTTGCTGGAGGAAATCGTCTCTTCCCAGGAAGGCTTGCCCAAGCACAGATGGACCTTCCCACCTCCTCCACATGTCCCCGCAGAGTGAGGCTATGAATCCCACAAAACTGACCCGAGATACGAAAGCACCCTGGATACCCTGGACCACCAATGGTGAGTGTTTATGCTGCTTGTAAAGTGCAGACCTCTGGGCAAACTGCACCACACATCAATCTTTAACATTATGTTCATTACAAAAAGTAAGCAGCTCTCCAGCGGAGAGGAGAGGCCTCTGCCTTCCTAGGCTGCCCGCACAGCCCTGTGCTCACAGCACTTTCTCCCAGAATGCACATCGCACACCTGTCTGCAGCATTCCACACACTCATTCTGTTGGGTCAAGAGACTGGAATATGGTGCTTGGAGTTCCCAGGTGGGATGTGCTGTCCAGAGGCTCGTGGAACTCATGTGTCGATGCTGCTGTGTGATCAAATCAATACAGGCTTTGTAGAAGGAACAAAGTACATTTTTATTATGGAAAGTTTCAAACATAGACAAGAGTAGAGAAAATATGAAGTGAGCCCTCATTTACCCACGATTCAGTTTTAACAATTATTCAATTATTCCAATATTTTGCTAATCTTTATTTCCACCTCTCTCTCTCTCTCTCTCTCTCTCTCTCTCTCTCTCTCTCTCTCTCTCTCTCTCTCTCATACACACACACACACACACACACACACACGAGTGTCTGCATGTGCACAAACACACACTTTTTCCTGGACTATTTTAAAGCATATCTCAGATATCATGTCATTTTGCTATAAATACTTCAGAAGGCATCTCGAACTGATAGCCCTGTTCCTTTACATGACCACCATAACAGTATCACACTAACAGAATTAACAAGGATTCCTTCTTACCAGTCGGGATCCACTTTCCACTCACATTTCCTAGGTCATCGCACAGATGTCATGTTCCAGTTAATATGCTAGAATCAGGATCCAAACCAGCCCGTGTTGCTATGGTTGCTGCGCCTTAAGTAGCTCCTTAACATTCTTCTTTCCTCTGACGTCTTTAAGTCCCGCTGTTAAAAGCAGAAATCAAAACAGAATAGAGTGTTTATTTTATTATGGGCTCATGATCTTTTAAACTGTTCAAAGCTGAACTCAATCTGTGTGCCCCTAATGATGTTTGGGGAAACCACCACAGTTCGAAGGAAAGTGGAGGGTACCTCTGCTCTTCTCTCCCTTCACCATTCACTCTCTATTTTCCCACAATGTACGTCCATTTGTTGTTTTCAACTTCTGATCTCTGATTTCTAGACCCTGCAAGTGCTTTCGGATTCCCTTCCTTTGTGCAACATCTCTCCGTCGTGGCTTTATACACCGTCTTCCGAAAGAGACGGGCCACATGCTTGGGACAAGTCAAGGCTGATGGGCTGGGCTAAGAAATATTTTCCTCACGTTCATACCATGAATTCAGCTTCTGGAATCTCTGTGCTTTGCCAAAGAGGGCAAGAAGCAGGAAGGCCATTTGTCCGCAGAAGTCTGCTGTATGTTGACTGGGGAGGGGCCCTCGGCAGGGCCGTCTGTCCTCATCTAAACCAGCAGTGTGGCTCCGACCCCAAGCCCATTCTCCACCAGCATCGCTGTCCCATGCCTGCGTCACTGGCCGCATGGCAGAGCCAGGCTCCAGCTCCACGGAGATTGGTGTCCATGGAGCTTCCCAATGGCACCTTTGTGTTCAAAGCAAGGAGGGCAAAGCATGCCATTCTTCACCAAGGAGACTTATTAGGAAGTTACAGATGAGGCTCTGTTAGAACTTAACAAACCACAGTGAGAAAATTTCACTGAGGAAAGATCACGCACTTCCAGAAAGGCTTGTAGTGACCTTCAAGCGGCTGAGGCATCAAATGGAAAAGAATCGTTCTGGGTTAGGACGCACTTGGTACAACTATTGAAACAATCCCAAGATCTGGGGTTTTTGTTGTTGTTGTTGTTGTTCGTTTTTCTGCAAAAGAAGCATTTTACCACATTTCCTTCTGGTCTCTTCCCTCTACAAACACCGGGGGGGGGGGGGGGCAGGGGCGTCCCCAGCCTCCACCAGCCACTGTGTATGGTCGTCTAAGTGCAGTGCTCACCCATGTCAAGCCCACCAACCAAGCTTACCTGGGCTCAAACACCCCCCCTCCCTTCCTACAAGCCAGCCTGTGACAGAAGACACCATACAAGAGCTCCTCAGTTATTTGTTAATTAATTCATGCTGGCCTACAGTCTATTTCTGAAAGTTCAT
Organism: Rhinolophus sinicus; assembly: GCF_057876585.1. NCBI lineage: Eukaryota > Metazoa > Chordata > Mammalia > Chiroptera > Rhinolophidae > Rhinolophus > Rhinolophus sinicus. The sequence goes on along the minus strand of NC_142502.1, from coordinate 7,295,206 downwards.
TGAAAAATGATTTCCAAAGAAGCCAGTCACAAAAGGACAAACACTGTATGTTTCCACTCACATGAAGTATGTGAAGTAATCAAAGTCACAGAAACAGAAAGTAGAATGGTGGTTGAAGGAGAGGGAATTCGGGTTTAATGGGTATGGAGTTTCAGTTTTGCAAGAGGAAAAGGTTCTAAAGATCTATTGTACAACAGTGTGAATATACACTGCTGAACTGCACACTTAAAATGGCTAAGATGGTAAATTTAATGTTATGTGGTTTCTTACCATAATATAAATAAGTAGGTAGATAGATAAATAAATAAGAACTCTTGTTAAGAAGTCTTGCTCTGATTTGGCCCTGATCCCCAAAATAAATACCTTCTACAGTTTTGCAGTTCTCATTTTTACACTACGCTACCTTTTTTTGTAAATTGGGAAACTGAATATTCCACTTTTCTGAACTTCTATGTCACCAAAGTTAATTGACAATTTTGGTATTGTTGGGTTTTTAAAATCTTAATGCTTCACCAGAGCTCAGAAAGGTATCCTTTTGGAATCTAAACCACTTTCTTTTATGCAGTATTAATTATTCTTTCCGAGATACTGTCATTTTACTAATGAACAGAGAAAGGACTTGAATTTTCAGCACTAATCAACTTCTATCTCTAAAAGAAAATTCAATTTGGGAATCTCTGAGAGTTTCTTACACACACATGTGCGAGGTCCCGAGCCAGAAATCTCTAAATCTCCCGCTAGTTTCCTGAGTGTTGACTGGGTGTCACAAAATGCCAGATTCCACATTAATCTACAAACCTTTTCTCGATGGCTGCTCCTTGGTTTTATGAGGAGGTGAGCCTATGAAATGTCCAGCGGGAGAGCTGGGGCAGGACCCTCCAATTCACACTGAAGATTCTTCTAGAATCAACACATGTAAGGCTGAGAATATGCTTCAAGGAAGTATGTTTCCTGGGCATAGGGAAGGGGCTAAGAGAAGCAGAAAGAGCCCTGAGCCGAGGCTGACCACCAATGAAGGTCAAGAAGGACCCAGGTGAGGGTTCTCACCTCAAACAGCCCATCAAAATCACCCGGAGAGCTTTTGGAAAAGGGACGCCCAGGACCAACTGAATCAAAATCTCTGTAAAATGGAGCCCAGACATCTTACTCTGTTTTTAAAAAATACACTGGGTGATTCCAATGCACAGTGAGGGTGAATAACCAGTGGACTAGAATCATGGCCTCTGGTGCTCTGTGATGCTCTTGACGAAGTGATAAGGCAACCTCCCAGCTCCCACCTCCTCTCTTCCTAAGGAAAATACGAAGCCTTTCTGGTGTCCTATGCCTTTTCTATGCAATGTGTGGTCCTCATCCAGCAGCATTTGCCGCACCTGGGAGCTGGACAGACATACAGAAGCTTGGGCCTGCCCACACCCTCTGAAGGGAAAGCTGCATTTAACAAGATACCCAAGGGATTCTTATGCACATTAAGGTCTGAGACGCCCTGTCCCATGCCATTTTATTATGACATTTTTCTATTGCAAGTTCTCTCTGAAGCTCTCTAAAAATAAAGGCCACTATTTGAAATACGATTGTCTGTTTTAGTTATGCCTGCCAAGGGCTGCCACTCCCTGATAAAGCAACTTCCTTTTGCATTTCCTGTTGTCACACTGACATAACAGCAATAAAGTCGATGAAAGCTGTTTTCTCTGAAGATAAATGTCTGCCCTTTGGCCCAGATGATCCTCTAGGCCTCTGAGCTATTTCTCAATAAGAAACAGGAGAAATCCCACCCTAACATGTCCCAAGGGCCAAGAGGGAAGAGGCATTTGTACATGGGGATGTCAAAGGCATTACTACATCTCCTTTAAAATTTCATTTTCCCTTCACATCCAAATCTAGCCCAAAGAATCATTTATTTTGCAGTGTTGTTTTTTTTTAAGTTTCCAATTAAAAAATCTTGGAAAGTAGTTGACCTATATTTACTGTAACCATATTTTCCAAATAAAATTCTAGACACATGGTCTGATAATTCTGCATGTACTTACTACACTATTTAAAAATAAAATGTGTTACTTTTTTTTTTCCTGCTTAAAAAAAGTAACCCATGTTCATTTTAGAGAGTAAGGGAAGGTCAAAGAAGAAACAAAACACCTGCAGACCTACCACCCAGAAACAACCACTACTAACATTTGGATCCATATTTCTCTTCATTTTCCGTCTATAACCAAAGATAATTTTTACCAAGTTGAGGAATACACTGTATACAATTTTCCAATTAAAGCTATGTCACAAGGATTTTCTCATGTTATTGAAGATTCTGTGTAAATCTTATTTTTAATGGCTGTATAATAGTCTATTTTGCATACACCATAATTATTTTTATCCACTACTGCTATACATATCACTGAACATTTAGATTCCCATAATTTTTTGCAATTATTAAAAATACTGGGATAAACATTCTTACACATATATCTTTGTTCACACTTCTGAAAATTTCCATAGCATATCCACAAAGCAGAAATACTACATAAGGGGATAAAAAGGTTTTAAATCTCCCCATACACAGCACCAACTTTTTTTTCATACTACAAATTTACTCAATCATTTATTGAATTCCTGGTTGGCTATTTAGTCTCCGATTTTTTTATCATTTAAGAAGCAATGTGTTAGGAAACAACAACAACGCGTTGGACATCTTTGTATTTAAATCTTTACTCATCAGATGATTTCCTTGGGCTTGATTCCTAGACATGGAATTATTGGGGTAAACAGTATAAGCATTTGAAAGGCTCCTGGTGTACCCTGTGTTCCACAAGAGGTTATACTGTTGCTAGTGGAACGTGAGATGCTGATCTCACCATATGCTCATCAACACATTACACACCACGCCACGCATCAAGGAACGCACGCCCAGTGAGAGGCGAGACGAGAGACGCCCAGATAAACCACTTTCCACCTGAATTTAGAGGAGTAGAGGAGAGGTGCCCCTGCCATTGCAGTGGGGAGGTTTCCTTAATTAGGTGCTGATTTTGCATTCTGGGAGAAGCTTCCACATTCATTATTTTTTGTGGCTCCTGATTCCGAGCTCTCAGAGATTTTTCCTTGTCCATTATCTATTATCTTCCATGGCCACATCTGAAGTGGGTGTAGAATATTCCTTCCTTTAAGGCTGTGCAATTTTTGTAGCTGCTTTCTTGTGCAAATTCAGGGACTTGGGAGTTATTTTACGGCTAATTAGTCAAATCTCTCTTGAGCCCATCTCTTTCTTGCAATACATTGTCAAAAGCAGAGAGCAAAATCCAGTACGTTGTCACTTTGTCCCTTTCCAACTGTGTCCCCCGGAGCAACAGGCTCAGCAGGTGCGTGGTCTCCCTTCCAAGTCGTTAAAGGTGACAGTTGTACCAAAGGTGTTGCCCCTGTACATCATGGGTTTCCGTATTTCCAGCCTCCAAGATCAGTTTCCTGGCTGCATGCCTCCTGACCACCAAGGCAATGTCCCATATTTTAGGTTTTTGTAACAGTGACATCCCACTTCTGGTACCAAATTCTGTATTAGTGAAGGTAAACCAACTTTTTTTATGGAAACATTTACCAACTTATACTTAACACCTATTTCTGAAGACAGCCATGAGAAAATAGTTTAAATCAGTGCTCTTCCAGGTAATTTGGGAAGTTGTAAGAACATACTTATGGAGCACTTACCATGTGCCAGACCTTTGCTAAGTGCTCTCTATGTACTGTGTCATTCACTCCTCACAAAGGGTCCTGAGAAAGGACAGGATGTTATTATGATTCCTGTTTTACACACGCAGGAAAGTTGGGTGACAGCCTAAATTATTCAGCCCATCCATTGTAAAGCTAGAAGTTAATGGTGAGATAGACTCAGTGTGGAGTGGGGTATTTTGCCACAGCTGTAAGTCTGTAAGCTGTAAGTCCCACTGAGAGTCTGTAAGAGGATCGATGACTCTTGGGAGAGAACCTGTACCATCTAGTGCATCCCTAGGACAGACAGCTGACCCTGGGCTAAGGTCTCTGTGCAGCAAGGCCAACAACACCCCTGGCGGCTGCCGCGCTCTCAGAGATACTGGTGACCTTGGGAACAGCAAAGGGAAAGGACACTGTGGAGAGCCAGGACGTGGTTGTTTTCGAGCACAATGAGACTCCAGGAGCCTCTTGCACAGAAGCCTGGGATTTCATGGAAGGAGAGCAAAGTTTTGGGGCCTCAGAAACTTGACTAGTGGGCGCTAGCAGGGTCACTGCAATCCTACTGAACCAAAAGCCATCCTAACCTATAGAGGGGTGACTTTCATGTTTACTTTTTAGGTGAGTTGATGTGGGGTGACTCAGGGAACCCTGACTCTTCACGTTTTGCAGGCTATTCAATGCCGCGGGCATCGCTCACGGCCCAGCATCTCTGAGCTGCATCCATTTCCCGTTACGTCTCTGACATCATACCCCACCACCCGCTCCCTACCTGCTCCCACAGCTCCGGCGACACTGACCCCCTTGGCGCAACCACAAGGACCCAGTCCCCAAGCATCTCCTTCTCAATGACCACCCTGTGAACAATTACAATGCCCAATCCCCACACCCAATGCCCTCCAAGGGGATAGTGATTTTTGTTTCTTTTGTTTGATCTGTTCCAAATGCCTACAACATTCCTGGCAAACAACTCTCAATAAGTATTTGTTGAAATGAACGAAATCACTAAATGGGTGAACTATAGAGATGATTAGTCTTGCTTCAGCTATTTTTACAACGTGAAAACCAAAATCCTAAGAGGTAGACTTCATCCAAGATTGCATTCAGGATTTCTTTCCCCTAAGTGTCCTAACTTCCATCACTGGCCTGAAAGTCCCCTAGTTTAGCCCACACAAAACTCTCCACCGATGAGGCCAGTCCTGGAGAGGTCCAGATCGGGTTACAGCAACTGACATAAGGTCGGAGTGATGGCTAAGTGTCACGCCTCCAGACAGTAAGCTTCAGATGAAGCTCCAATGGAGGGAAAATCTCTTTCTGAGCAGCAAACAGACTATATATACCTTCTCCTTTCCTACCCTCCCAAGAGCAACTGTCTCACAACCACAGAGCCACCAGTAAGCCAAGTCCCCAGAATCCTCCTTGTTTAATAGCTCAAACCCGTTGCTGACCATCCCCACTTCTCCTTTGCACATGGCTGGCACTAGAAGAAATCTCTCTGAGCAATGAGACAAAGTGAGCTGCTCCAGGAGGTGTTCAACCCACAGTTCCTTGCAAATGCCCAAGGTCATAAACACTTCTCTGAAATATTTCCCTCTTCCCTTCCCAAGCTTTTGCAGAGAACAAACACAGACAATACACAGTTTTGGAGCAGATTTATTTTTTCCATGATCTCTGCTCTCTTTGAAAAAGCAATTTGTTATATAGGTCAGATTAAAATAAAATCCTGACAATGATTATTAAAATCAAGAATCCCAACTGTAAAAACTACATAATAAACATGTATTCTGGGATTTCAACTACAAGATCCTCCCTCAAGAGACCCTTGTGTGGAATTCAGTGGCCTAAGAACCCCCTAAAATTGTATACAAAACTTTTGTGGATATATGGAGATTTGTGTGTGTGTGTGTGCTCTCATCAGCTTCTCAAAGGGATATTTCCCAAAAAAATTACTGAGAACTGATGATTTTTGACAGTCAAAAGTGTTAAAACCTGAATGGGTAAAGATCAAACTTAACTTCATAGTATGCAATGCAAAATCTGTGACAAAGAATTATATTTACAACAGTAACACTTTCTGTTTTCAAGATGTCATTATCAAAACAATATCCTAGCTATATGATGTCAGAGGGGTAATGGATTGAGGGAGGGGGATTATCACTTTGTGAGGGGAGTAAATGTCTAACTAGTGCATTGTTCTCTACACCTGAAACTAATTAAATAGATAAACAAACAAACAATATCCCAGCTAAATATTTAGTTTGGGTAAATATAAACTGGAGCGTAGCAAATTAATTTCCCAATTGTTATTCCTTTCTGGTGATAAGACTATCACCTTGGTTTTTAACCATGTCTGTCTCTGGTCTCTCTCTCTCACAATTAGCCTTGTGCAAAACACCACTTTGCAAAGTAGATACTTTGAACTACATTTTCCAGATAAAGACCCTGAGACTCAGAGAGTTAAGTAACTTACTAGGCCCCTCAGCTGGTAAATACAGGAGCCAAGATTTTAACACAGGCTTACCGGGTCCCAAAGCTTATGGGTTTTCCAGCAAGGCAAACCACTATCTTTTGAAAATTTACATTCCGCTTTCCAAAATCAGGATTTTCAGTTCAAGTATTTCCTTTAATGGTGAGTGGTTAAACTAGAATATAATACCAGCAATTATATTTACCAACTGTATTCATGAAAGATTTTAAAATACTGGCAGTTCTGACATGGTAAAAGTCATCATAAGCTACTTTCTCTAAGTTTGGCCCTGATTAATGAGCCAATGGCCAGCTAAAATGCTGCCGTCACCCAGTTCAGAATTTCCCTCAGATCCTCCCTTTGGAGACAAATGAAGCCCTAATGTACAGTTGAGAACTTCTCCGAGTCCAGAGTGACAAGCTCTGCTCTGCCAACAGCTCCACCCAGAGGACCAGGCAGGGTGGGAGGCGGGTAACTACCTGTTACCGCTTTCATGAAATGGGAACCATTCCACCAACCTCTCACCAGGATGTGTGGGAACAAGAACTAGGGCTTAAGTCTCCTCGGTGGCAAATGGCTTTTAAAGAAAATGCACGACTGCACATGTATCATTATATGAAGTTTCCCTAGAAGAAAATGATTTGGGAAGGGAAAGAGATATTATAGCTTTAAAACAGAGAGTGTTCAAAATGGGGAAATAGCACCTCAATAGTTCTCTCACCACTGCTGCCGTGTTTCTAGTGCCTGTCTTCAGTGCTCGTCTATGAGTTTTTGTGAGGCTCCAAAGTAATCCCACAAGATTCAACAACTACAAGTCACCATCACAATTTCCAAGTAGTCGGGAAGCATTTAATTCCCCAAAGCTGCGATTTTTGCATTTAGCAAGAGAAGGAGAGGAAGTGGGAAAGCTTGGCTCAGTGTGACAGTCTAAGAACGTCCCAGCACACACAGGCTCCACAGAAGTCTGTCTTGATGGAGACACATATTGAAAAGCACAGCTCACTCTACCTTAGCCAATCACTTTCCAATATACCTTCCAAAAATCTATCTTGTGTATTTTCTGGCAGATCCACTTCTAAGCAATCGGATTCTAGCACACTCAGGTCAGATACCAGCATGTGTCCTTATAACTGAGTCATCAACATCACAGCTGCCAACAGGGCAGGGCAACCCCTCAAATCTCCCTTTCCTGTGTCACTGCGTGGGGGACAGCCTCATATGAGTCCACACAAAGGTGGGGTTGCCTTAGCATGCCCCCTTCCTTAGCGAACTTGCTTCTTCACAAACAAACGGGACTGTAGACATTTGCTTGCCAATGACAACTCTTACTCATGTTGATTTACCCTGGAGAAATGTCATTTCTAAGTCATCACCAACTGGCGAACAATAGTCTCAATAGAGGGATACTGCCCCCTAGGGAGCATTTTGGAAATTTGTAGGAACTTTTTTTTTTTTTTTTTTTTGGTAACTTTTCTTTTTTTAATTTCAGGTGTAAAAAATAAGGTGATAGGGGCCGGCCCGGTGGCTCAGGCGGTTAGAGCTCCATGCTCCTAACTCCAAAGGCTGCCAGTTCGATTCCCACATGGGCCAGTGGGCTCTCAACCACAAGGTTGCCAGTTCAATTCCTTGAGTCCCGCAAGGGATGGTGGGCTCTGCCCCCTGCAACTAAAATTGAACACGGCACCTTGAGCTGAGCTGCTTCCGGATAGCTCAGTTGGTTGATGCATGGGCTCTCAACCACAAAGTTGCCAGTTCCTCGATTACCACAAGGGATGGTGGGCAGCGCCTCCTGCAACTAAGATTGAACACGGCACCTTGAGCTGAGCTCCCAGATGGCTCAGTTGGTTGGAGCGCGTCCTCTCAACCACAAGGTTGCTGGTTCAACTCCCACAAGGGACTGTGGGCTGAGCCCCCTGCAACTAGCAATGGCAACTGGACCTGGAGCTGAGCTGCGCCCCCCACAACTAAGACTGAAAGGACAACAACTTGAAGTTGAATGGCCCCCTCCACACCTAAGATTGAAAGGACAACAAGTTGACTTGGAGAAAAGTCCTGGAAGTGCACACTGTTCCCCAATAAAGTCTTGTTCCCCTTCCGCAATAAAATCTTTTAAAAAAAAAAAAAAGAAAAGGTAATAGACATTTACACCCCTTATAAAGTGATAAACCTCCTCCCCCAATCTACTACCCCTCTGACATCGTATATGCTGTTATAATTCCACTGAGTCTATTCCCTATGCTGTACTCCACTTCGCGTGACTATATATATATTAAATTATAGTTGACATTCAATATTATTCAGTGTCAGCTTCTGCTATACTGGGCAGTAGTCAGGCATCTACACCATCCATGAAGTGGTCTCCCTAATAACACAAGTGTCCATCGGATACCCTACAAAATCTTTACAACATTATTGATTATATTCTTATGTCTTTCATATCCCCATTGCAATATTGTGGCTACCAATTTGTGCTTTCTAATCCCCTCACCTTCTCCCTCATCCCCAACCCCTCCCATCTCGCAACAATAAGTTTTTTCTCTATATCTCTGAGACAATTTCTGTTTAGTTTGCTCATTTATTCTGTTCTTTAGATTCCACATATAGGTGAGATCGTATGGTATTTGTCTTTCTCCACCTGACTTCACTTAGCAGAATGTTCTCTAGGTCCATCCATGTCATTGCAAATGGTAAGATTTCATTTTTCTTTATGGCCGAGTAATACTAGGAACTATTTTTGATAATTACGAAGATTGGGTGTTACTGCATTTAGTGAGTGAAGCCCAGGAATGCATGAGACAATTTTGTGCAACTTTTCAATATCTCACCAAACAGTTATGTAAGTTAAAACTTTGTTTATTGCTTTCTGAGCCTGGAACCCAACTCCACTTTTACATATAACTAGAAAGTATTTTTGCAGTTTTAGGAGACACTGAATTTTCCAAGAATGCAACTATCATGTAAGTCAAAGAGAAAATTGTACAGGGTGTCTTCCAAATGTTACCAAGGGTTATTCATCATTTCAAACAATCATGACATCAACAGCAACCCAGCTCATAGCACAGCAGTCACTAATCCAACACCCTGTGCCATGTGCGTTCCTAGCAGTCACATTCAAGATGCTGTTGGTATAGGCCTGATAAGTCCTTCATGTGCCTGTGCCTGAGCACTTGCATGCTGAAAAAGCAAGTTGCATTATTTTATTAAAAATTATTTTCTTTATCCTGTGAATATATATATATATATATATATATATATATATATATATATATATAAAATTATAATTGTTATTCCATATTATTCAGCTTCAGGTGTACAGTGCAGTGATCAGGCATCTACACCATCCATAAAGTGGTCTCCCTAATAAGACAAGTGCCCATCTGACACCCTACAAAATCTTTACAGCATAGGGAATAGAGTCAATGGAAATGTAACATCTGTATACAATGTCAGAGGGGTAGTAGATTGGGGGAGGGAGGTTATCACTTTGTGAGGGGTGTAAATGTCTGACTATTACATTGTTTTGTACACCTGAAACTAATTTAAAAAATAAAATAAAAATTATTTTCTTTTACCTCTCCTTTATTTAACATCCAGGGAATTATACCAATTTTTTAAATTAACCTGTGTAGGTGAGTGATATTACCTATGAATATGGTAGAAGAAAAGATTTGCTTTTAAAAAGAGTCAGATTTAAACACTGGCATAAATCCTGAAAACTCATTTAGGTTAAGGGTCACCTAACTCAATGGTCTTTAAGGATTTTTAGATGAAATGCAAAATTAACTATTTCTATTAATGTTGCCCTTTAAGGGGCAATGTTATTATGAGTTTTTAATATTCAATCATAGGTACCCAGGAGAATAATGTGGGAGCTTTTGAAAATTAACAGTAATATCTGGGGCCCTACCCTAACCAATGAAATCAAAATCTAAATATCAATTTCATGTACTTGAACCTCAAACAATCCCTTAGAGGAGTGATTCTTCATCCTGATCATGTATTAGGAGGTACCCCGAATGTAGCAGCACCCCAATAAGTAAGTCTGAGTAAGACCCAGGCCACACTATTTTTCTTAACATTTCCTAGGTGATTCTAAATTATGACCAGCATTGAAACTCACTCTTCCAGTATATAAGTAGGGGTTCTGAGAACGTGAGTTGTCGGTCAAGAATAGCTACGAGCTCTGGAACTAAATCGTCAGGCTTTGCATATGAGCTACACCGCTTGCTCCTCTGCGCCTCAGTTCTCTCTCCTGTCAAATGAGGATCAGAATAGTGTGTGCCTCGTGGGACGTGGGAATTATATAAACAAGTTATTACATGGAAAGCCCATCTGTACTCTGTTGTCACCTAGTAAGAATTAGATAAATACTCAAAAAATATTCAGTACAATCCCATTACTCTGAAACGTCATTAAAATGTCCTATCTTATTAATATCTGTTTCTAAGATGATAGAACATTCTGATTTAAAACTGCTATTTTGCTTTAAGGTGGCAAACCACCATCCTTCAAATTTCCACTTCTTTTGGAAGAACCCTTGATTCAGTCAACATCAGACTTCTGTAAGTCAAGTTTCCTATGTTGTACATTACTCAACCGCTTGCCACAGTCCAAGGCCGAGGTTAGAGGCTGGAGTCAACTCCAGAAAGAGCCTTGAAGAATAAAGGAAGCCACTATCATTTTAAAGTAAGCATGAATACTCTCAAGCATATTTTCCAATTTTCAATATTTTTGAGAGCATGTTCCAATATATATGAAGTGTAAGCAACAATCTTAGATCTTTATGACAATAGAGAGGGTTAAACAAAAATGAGACTCCAGGATCTAAGGACTCAGGGACTCCAAGATATGTGTGAGAGGAGAGAGTTTCTGCAGAGCTCAGATGGTTGACTACACAAAGGAAATTTGTTTGAGCAGCTGTCCAGCGAGCTTCACGCATGCACAGACACTTTAGTATTATTTTCCTGGCACTCAGCAATTCATTCCCCAGATCTGAGAACATCATCTAAATCCTAGCTGCCTCTGTAGCTACACTTAACAGGGAGAGGAAGAGGAGCCAAGGCTCCTCACATGTTTAAATCACATATCACAATTGGAACAATAATGCACATTCTCTTCTTCACTTGTGCTGTTTTAATCCACAACAGTATATATACATATTTCGCGCGCGCGTGTGTGTGTGTGTGTGTGTGTGTGTGTGTGTGTGTGTGTGTACAATACTATAACCTGAGAAAGCTCTACCTCCTGAGCTGTAAGGAGCATCATACAGTCTGCTTTCTACCAAGGAGGTAAGCAGGACTCTCCAGAGAATGAAAAGGTAGCATGCTTGCCCAGTCCTCCAGCACCGCCACCCATTCTGGGAATGTGGGTAGCTGAGATGCGGAATCTCAGGTAGCTGCTATCTTTCCACATGGTAACCTTTTCCCTATAATGTGACTCAGTTTCTTCTAGAATAGGAGTTGGCAAACTTCTACTATAAAGCTTGAGATAGTAAATATTTTAGGCTTTGTGGCCTGTCTCTTTCTTTTCTGTTTTCTTTTTTTATTTAAACATCATTCCTACCTCCAGAGCCATACAAAAACAGACTGCAAGCTAGATTTGGCTTGTGGGCTGTAGTTTGCCAACCCCAGCTCTTGATAAATGGATCCAAACCTAGTGCCCAGGACTCGTTCAGTGGTAAGGTTTATACTCCCAAGCTGAGCAGAATATGGAACTACGTGGAGAGTACAAAGAAGAAGGCAGAGTATGGAAGGACAACGAGCAGGGCAGGGACAACATTTGGATCCTTAATGGCAGGGGAGGACATCCATTTACATCTTCCTTTAGATTTGTCAGCTGCTGTATTTTTATTTGGACTTAGAGAAGGGTGAGAGGAAAGAGTGTTGGGGAGAATTCCCCAGGTATATCAAACAACCTTGGAAGTCAGAGATCAGATCTCCTTTTGGAGCAAAGGGCCCATTGTAAAAGACTTGGGTTCTCTAAACTCAGGACCCTTTCCTATAATCAAGCCACTGTGAGTATGGGTGTCATCGGGCCTTCTGGCAGTGCTCCAGGAGAACTGGGGCTCAGGACTAGTGCAAAAAAATGCTGATAGTCTGTCTACTGCTGTTGTTGTGAATAATAAAATCCTATGTCTCTGACCCAAGAGTCTTGTGTCTTTCTACACCCGAACCTTGAACAGAGAAGCATGGGGGGAAAAAGGAACTACAAGCCATAAGGCAACCCTAAAAGCATGCTGTGACCTCTTCAGATATTTTTATACTGATGAAAGCAATTCTTAGGCTGTCCTCTTGAAAAGATTCAGTGGACTGTGAGGCATTCGAGAGCCGTGATTGTATTTTGTTCACTTTTGTGTCTGACTCGGAATCTAGAACATGCCTGGCACATTATGGATATTTAGCAAATGTGGAAATGGGGGGAAGGAAGGAAGGAAGGAAGGAAGGAAGGAAGGAAGGAAGGAAGGAAGGAAGGAAGGAAAGAAGGGAGGGAGGGAGGGAGGGAGGAAAAGAGAGGGAAGAAGGGAGGGAGGAGGGACGGAGGGAGGGAGGGAGGGCAGCAGGAATGTCCCTTTAGGTCTTGCCTGTGTAAACACTGTCATAGGATTTTCTGTGACTACTCAATTTTTCCAGAGAGAAATGAGACATTTCTAGTTGTGTCACTTTAAAGCAAAGGATGAATTTATCGGTGACTCTCCTTACCCACAGCTTGAAGAGAAAATCCGTGAGTGAACTAGAACAATAAAAACTGAAGCGCTTAGGGGTGGGAGGTGGGGGGACAGGTATGCAGTAATTTAATATAGTTTCCAAAATGTATACTACATGATTCGAGAAGGAATATGATGTAAGGGGGCTACCTGAATGGTTCAATGTGGGTTGTTTTATTATGAAAATAGCTGGTATAGACTCTCTTTGGGTAGTCACTGTAAACGAGTTATTTTCAGTAAGTTGCTAGAGTTGTGAGATCTGTACATCTCACTAAACATATAAAAAGTAAACAGGGCCCTGGATGAAGTGTCAGTGAGAACGATGTTAATGATAAAAGCCTGCCCAAAAGCAAGGACAAGTGCCTTGAAAATGCTTTGGCCGGAGAAAGGCCTGCTTATAGAGTACAGGGCTTGAAGTTGGACTGTTGTTATTATTGAGTTATTGTCCAATGATCCAATAATTTTCAATGCTCTGTCACAGATTTGAGGAGGGTCTTTAATATCACTGCCCCACATAGGTGAATTTTGGTAAAGGGGGAAACAGATGGCAAGTTCACAGGCAAGTACGGAGACTGAAGCTTCACAATAGACAGTAGCAGTGAATAAAATTGGAACAAAGAGTCACCTTCCCCCCTTCAAAGTATTTCCAGCAGAAGTGTAGTGTATGGGTCTTGACTTTCAGGGCATGTAAACAGGTGTCTGTGTGGCATATGGTTGTCTGTCCGGTCACTAGGGCCAGGTTCCCTCCTCTGGCACTTTCCTCATTAGCAAATGGGACAAGCGTGCTAACTCAGCTACTCAGATATGGCTCTGTCCTTGACTTCAGAGACTCGGTCTGTCATCTACAGTATGTTTCCAAACACTAATTCACAGTGCAGTGTTGGACAAACTCTGTAAGAATCTCCTGGGAAGCTCTTCCAATTTTGAAAGTTAAAAATCAAGGCTGGAGTGTCTCCTGCCCTTCACAGTCCCTCGTGGGTCTGCTGCAGCGTCTGTCCTGCTGTGCTCTCTACTGGTCGCGGGAGTCGTAGGAAGGCCTGAGGGAGACCCAGGAAACAGAAACATGCCTCTGATCTGCCAGGCTGATGAGAAGCCTGGAGGCCCTGCGCTGGAAGCTGCTGCTCGCTGGGGAGCCCTCTGTGAGCTGTGCTGCCCTGCGCTGTGTCGTGGACCCACCAGCCTGGGGTCTGCGTTCAGATGACTCCGAGCTGACAGTTTAGAACTCAGTAGACTTTGAAGTCGTGGTGTGGTCTGGAGGAGGGGGCCTTACTGGATCCTTCCCAGAAGAAAGTCCACAGAGATGTGAGGCAGGAATCCTAAGGAATCTGGCCTCAGTAGGAAAGAAATAGGAAGATCATGACATTGAAGATCAGTACAAAAGCCAGGGTAGAAAATGAAGAAGTCCAATGTCAGAGAGAGAATATGAAAGTGAATAGAGTAGTCAACATGGAGAAAACTTCACCCTTACCCCAAATCTCAGTCTGAAGAAGAAAACTCTTCCTGAAGTAAAACCATGGGAATATAGTATGTGTGGAAAATCTATGTGCATCATTCATCCCATAATATGCACATCAGCTATCACACTGGACACAAGCCATATGAGTATCAAAATTATGGAGACAAGCTATATAATTATGACGTATGTTAGGTATCTCCAGTGTTTTGACAAACATGAAAGAAATCACAATAAAGAGAAAAACCTACAAATGTAAGGAATGTAGGAAGTCCTTTTTAGTTCTTCAACTTCACTTCAAATGCATGCAGGATCCCATACTGGAGAAACCCTATGAATGCAAGGAATGTGGAAAAGCCTTCATATGTTATCAAAGATTTTGAAGACATGAAAGTAATCACACTGGAGAGAAGCCCTACGAATGTAAGGAATGTAAGAAAACATTAGTTGTCTTTGTTATCTTCAAAAACATGACAAAAATCACACTGGAAAGAAATCCTATAAATATAAAAAATTTAATGAAGCACTTAGGTATCCCAGTGACCTTCCGAAACATGAAAGAAATCATACTGGAGAAGACCCCTTTGAATGTCAGGAATGTGGTAAAGCCTGCAGAGACTACGGTTCCTTACAAACACGTCAAAGAACTCATAGTGGAGGGAAACCCTCTGAGAGTAAGGAATGTGGAAAAGCCTTCAGATGTTATCAAAGTTTTCAAACACATAAATCACATTGGAGAGAAACCATATGTATGTAAAGAATGTAGGAAAGCATTTACTTGTGTCCATTAACTTTGGAAACAAAAAGAACTCATACTGGAGAGAATCCTGTGAATGTAAGCAACGTAGAAAAGTCTTCATTTATCACAGAACCTTTCGAAAATAGGAAAATGCACACTGGAGAATAACCGTATTAATGTGCAGAACTTGAAAAAGGGTCAGTTATCCTAGGTCCCCTCAAAAGCATAAAAGGACTCACTGCACAAAAACTCTTGAATGTAAACAGCATGGGAAAGACTTAAATTTTTCCACATTCTTGCAAGTGAAAATTCCCGCAAAAAAGAAAGTAAAATGTAAGTAACGTGAGAAAGCTTGATAGAAGTTAATCCATGTAGTTTAAAACATGAAAGAGTTCTCATTAATGTTGTAAACATATTGTTGTAAAATGAAACTCATTTTACAGTGCATCATTGGACTGTGGATTTCTACTAATTACTTTCAGAAATGAATATTCACATGAGATAAACATGAGAGTCGTCTTTCAACAGTAGAACATAAGATTAATAGGTAGTGCTTTTCCCCTAAGACATTTAATAGTATTTTCTTTCCATTTTGAAGCCCATTAGATACATGGGTACATTGAAGTGCATTTTTATATGCAGTTAGGTTAAATATCATTTTATAATATTTTATTTGTTCTGCTTTAGGGGGCCATTGAAAAATGACAGTTCGGTATTTGGGTTTTCCTAGTGGCCTGTGGCAGTTCTTTATATCTCTTGTCCATTATATATATTCTACCTTTCCCTCTGCAAAGCTCCTTTTGGGGGGAGATGACTATAGGAACCTTTTTCTAAATAGTTGGAGTAGATTTTATGTATGGAAAGTTTAAGAAAAAATAGTGACATGTGAATTATTTTCATATTTGGCTCTTTGCTTTTTGTCCTTCCTTCTGACTGCTATTTGACGAGTAGACTTTGATTTAAGAAGAGGGACCTGTGATAGGGCAACAAAATATAAAGCTGGAGATTTTCTCTCCCATTGGGTAATGGCAGGACTGAGATTTTTCACAATCCATCTCCTTTATGGTCCCATGTTAGAATTCATTAAGAGGCTCACTTGCGTGGATTTAGAAGGCAAAAATGAAGAAGGCATTAGTTAGATTTTGGAGTCACCATTCAGACAGACAGACAAACACACAGGAACTTTGGTGACAACATCTTCCAGCCCATTATCCAGATTCGTTGCCTTCTAATCAAGACTAGTCTGAAAACCACCAACAACTGTCTGATACCATT
The DNA here is from genome assembly GCF_057876585.1 of Rhinolophus sinicus. Taxonomy (NCBI): domain Eukaryota; kingdom Metazoa; phylum Chordata; class Mammalia; order Chiroptera; family Rhinolophidae; genus Rhinolophus; species Rhinolophus sinicus. Next base: position 7,278,882 of record NC_142502.1, on the reverse strand, counting down.
TTCTGAGAAGCGTAGGTTTCCACTGATGTCTTCACAAGATCCACATCAAAGATCCATCAGAGTTTGGATTTTTCTGTAAACCCTCTTGTGTCTACCAAGAAACTGATTCAGACTTTCATGCTTATATCTGATTCCCCTCTTCTGTAGGTTACATCCGTATAAAGTCTAATTCGTATAGGAAACGCCTTCTGCTGTTAACAGTGCTAGTGAGCTAGTGAGTACATGTTCCTGATTCACCGTGACATCTACACGGTGCCATCAAAAAGGACACCTGTTGCATTTTCCTTTGACTGTTAGCTGAACATAATCCCTCAATATGTTTTCAGTCATTTTAGCTTGTATGTGATTAAAAGTACATGTATTTTCTTGTCAGATGAATATTTCTGTAGGTGTTTCATAAAAGTATTACATGTAACTGTTTTCTAAGCTCTTGTATGCTAACAAATACTATGTTTTCCATTTCCTGAGAAAATATGTTAAAATGTTCCATTGTAATTAAGAATTTTCAAATCAACTTCGTAATTGCCTTTTTTTTAAAAGTTAAAAATCAGAGATTCTAATTTAGGCATGGAATTCAGGAATATGTATTCTTTTAAATTTCCCTTGTGATTCCTAAATGATTGAGTTTAAACATCACTGGTGCAGACTTTCTAACTAGATTGTCTTGGTGTGCTTTTTATTATTATTTTATCTATTGCTATGTTGAAGCTGCTCATCTAAGACGTGAAGGCCAGACTCCCCCTCCCTATACACGGCACTACAAATACTGCCCAAATGAATAAATGAATGAAGGAGGACACATCCAGAATCAGAGGATAAGGGGGAAGTATGTTTTTCTCATGGTCTTCACAGTACTGGGAAAAAGAAGCACAAATCCCCCTTTTTAAGAAGGAAGAAAGGGAGAGAGGGAGAGAAAAGGAAGGAGGGAGGAATGAATCACATTCTCGCTGATCTGGCTCAGTCTGGGGTCCCTCTCGTGGCAAAGTCACCATATTCCCTCCTCAAAGTTTATATTTAGCTCCAATTCAACCCCACTGGGTGAAAACCCTGTACCTTGCTCAGAAATATCCCTTGTCTATAAGAAAAGAAACAAAAATGAATGCTCATGCCTGTTCACATGCTGTTTCCTACATCCACCCCTGCCCAAGTGACCCACGTGGGAGAAGTCCAGGCCCCTGCCAAGAAGCTACCCTGTTCTGAGAGCGTGGCCCCAACTCACCTTCTCCCGAGTAAGCAGCAGTGCCCCATGCTCTGTGTTCCCTACAGAAGACCAGCTCTGCTCCCAGGTCACAGCATATAGGACCAGGATTTAGGACCTGAGCAGAAAGCCACTCACCTGGAATGAGTGAGTGGGCAGCCAAGCACCCTTAAGGTAAGTTGGATCCAGCTTTCGGTCTCAACTTCATTTCTACATTGAGAGCAGCAAGATGACCTGAAAGGGGGTCATCTATCAGTTTTCCATCAGAGTGGGGAGAGATGAGTGGAGACAGGAAGAGGGAGAGAGGAACAGAACGGTGCCGACAGGAAGAAGTTAGACCTTGGTGAGTCAGGTTCAGTGGCGGAGAGGTAGAGGCTGCTTAATGGCCCAGCCTTCTTTGCCTTTGAATTGTGTGTGTTGCTGAGAGGCTGCCCCTCCCACTCCAGTCTCCAAATGGACAGCACTCGTAAAGTCTGTTAGGCCCACATGTACTTGTACAAGTGGTTATTGGTCTTGTCTGGCTTGTCTTCGAGCTGTGGGCTTCCCAAACCAGGAGAAGTGGGAGTTCCAATCATTTGTACCAAGACCTCCAGGAGATGTCAGGCTGCAGCTGATATATTTGTATCCACATATTAATTTACTCAACAGCTCTACAACAAGCAAGAGCTGGACATGTTTCTGGATATAGTGTGGTTGGTTGAAAATATCCATGCAGAAGGTGGGTTTTGAAAGAGAAAAGGAAGACTGTTTCCCAAAGAGCATGGGGTATTTCAAGATGGTGAACAAAAAGTACCTATAAAACTCAAAAACAGAAACAGGTCGTATGTATATGAGGAATGGTGGCTCAGGCGTGGCAGGCGTGGAAAGAACTGAACAAAGATTCTCGCTGTTTCGGGTAACAGGCACCTATTGTTTGTCAGACAAGCACCCCTTCTTCTTCTGAGAACCATTTCCCAGCACCCCACCTCTATCCACCTGACTTTCATGGGCAAGTAAGTTTTCCATGAGCCATCCCTCTCCTGGGGCTGCCGCTGTAGCTGTGGCACCCCATCCATTGCTGCGTGACCGTGGTTCCTACAATGTGCATGCTGGTGCTCCAGCTTGCTGAGCAGAGGAAAACGTTGCATGATGAGCAGGGAGGAAGAAGAGAGATTCTTCGTGGTTTCTAAGTCTCTGGGTTCCAGTTAATCCTAAGACCCAGCCACTGTCCCTTTGTTAGGTTTTGGATGTCCCACCTTCTTAAGTTAGGTAGTCATTATTTGCAGCCAAAGAAGATGTACTTAGCATCGTCCATATGAGCCCCTGGAGAAAGAAGAGGAAGAGGCCAGTTGAGGCAGGAGGGCTGGCCAGGAGGCTTATACAAGCAGTTCAGCCTGGATGAGACTGAGCTCTTGACCAGGGCTGTCGCAGTGGGAATGAGCAGATCCAAATGGCATTGCAGGGGACCAAGCTGAGGAGGTGATAACGGAGAATTCCCCAGTATGTGGAGTGCTCAGCATAGTTACATTTTCCTGAGACACGTTTGTTGGCTGCAGCGCTTTATAGCAATGATGGGTGTAGCCTCAGTACTAACCTAGTAGCTCCCAGGATAGGACTCAACCACAAAACATGTCAGAAAGACAGGGACATTAATTGAGACTCGGGGGATCTATAAATTAACCCAAAGAAGAGAGTTTACCCAGCTTTTCCAAAAATGAAATTAAACAATTCAGCTACCAATTCACCAGCAAGTCCTACTTTCTCCAAGTAAAAGGGCAGCTGCAACTGCACAGGAAGTACCAGGTTCTGTTCCCAGAGGCCCTGGACTGGAGCTGAAGCATCTGGTGTCCAGAGAAAGATGATCAACTGAGAGTAAGTCCTGGAGGGTTGCCATGACAATAAGAGCCAAAGTGTGTCCATGTCCAGAGAAACATCACAGTTCATTAGACTTCAGCCCATGTTTTCTAACAATCCACACAAATATTTATGGGTCCTTCCCCTGTGATCCAGGCCAATGATAAGCTTTTGGGAAATTTATAAAGCAGTAATTTCACAAACTTTCCTTGTACCAATCTGTCGTTTAACTAAGATCCTTGACATTAATTATTAGAAATATAAGAGGGTGTTCCTTGAACACTGATTCTCTCAGGGACTTTTTTTTTTCAGAGTAAAGGCAACTTTACTGCTACACAGAATCCTATTGCTCCACGGCATATAATCTCATTATTCATCGGTAACTCCAGGACCTCCAAAGAAAATGTGAGTGCCTAACAAAAAGAAGTCAATCTACAATTCAACCTAAAAAAAGAATTCAATCTACAGCCATATTCAAATAAGTTAGTTCTTGGCCTCCCAGCAATAAATTTCCAAGTATAAACATCTTAGTCAGGATAAGCCATTAGCAGCAGTAACAAAAGACCCCCAAACCTTAGGGGGTAAACAAAGGTTCATTTTTTTGTTCGTGTTCCATGTCTAACACAGACCAATAGGGGGCCCCACTCACTATAGTCACTCTGCAGTGGAGGCTCATAGACCAGCCACCTTCTCCAATTGCTGAATGTAGTGACAGAGGAAAGGTGATTTTCTCACGATCTTTTATTGCTTCCACCTAGGAACTACACATGTCAATTCCACTCATATTTCATCAGCTAAAGTATGTGGCCACACCTCACTCTAAGTGGGCAGGGAAGTGATATCCTAACATGTGCTCCGAATGGGAGAGAACCAGAAATACGTGGTGAAAAGCACTAATGACAATCACAGTACCCATCTTTGGAGACAATCTAAACACCAAACCATGAGGAACTAATGGTAACTGAAAAGGGAGTTTAGAAAAGAGCCTAAAATAGTTGAGAAGATTTCATAGAAAAGCTGGATCAAGCTTGGTCTTCAGAAAGGGGCAGGAGTTGGAAAAGCTGTGAGGAAGACGTGAGGTACAAAACGGGGAAAGCATGGACAGTGCCTCAGAGGGCAAGCTGAACACGGCATTCACAGAAGACAATGAGGAAACTGGCTTGGAGTGTTCGTACTACCAGGACTCTTATTCCCCACACTGAGTAGACTCAGTATCCCTGGGGTATCCAGTAGAAGGGAAAAAATGTAGTTTAATCTGATCCACAGAATATTAGAAAAATATGTCATTATGCTTACCTAGTATATAATACAAGGGGACATAACTTCCAACATATGGAGATCTGAACGTATGTTCCAACTTCCTCCCAATTCTGCACTGATCCAAGCAACACAGTAACATATTCTAAGCTGTTAGGATCCACAATAGTTTGCACATTTATCAAGAAAGGTAAAGGGGGTAGCTTTCTATGCTTTTCTTTCAATCCTCGCCTTACAGGTCTTGAGCAGGATAGCACCTACCAGTTTGCAGTTTGACAATGCTAGATGAATACCTACACACACATACTTAGAAATAAGTATGGCACCTAAATCTGTTCCCTTACCAAAATCTTGAATACACTCATCAAATTAATTAACTCGTAGCAGAAAACAGAAGAAAGGCAGAGTTCCATCTATAGCTATTTCACTATACCCTAATCATAAACGGAAGCTACAAATAGGCAATGTAGTAAACCACCAGAAATCCCTAACTCTAGACAAGAAACTGCAGTCTGTTGAAGCAACTCTTATAAATAATTAAGGCTTTAACTTGGAGGAAAACATGGAGTAAAGCGGCAAGTTAGGGTTTTTAAAAAACGTTTTGCCTCTTAAGCTGGGCACTGAATGTAGCTCATCCTAATTCTGTTTGAACATCCAGTTTGGTCTTCCCAGCTTAGTACAAAAATTCCAGGTTTGAGAGTAATAGAAAACAAGATTAGATAAATAGGATGGACCAAATTATGGCAATTCTCCAACATCCAACAAAGAAGTAGACTTCATATGAGAGGCAATAGGGAGCTAATATAGATTTGGGGTCAGAAAAATGACATAGTGAAAGCCCTGGCTTGCGAAGACTAATCTGAAAGTAGTACACAAGTAGCCTGGAGAAGCTGGAGTCAGAGGGACCTCGTAGGAAGATACAATATTTATTTACACATGGGTGATGACCGGAGTACAAGAGGAGAAATCAGAGAACCTTACGTAAAAAAAAGAAAAAACAATCTTGGTAAAAGAACAGATTTAAAGAATGAAAGCAAGTTAAAGATGACTCAAGGTTTTCCAACCTGTGAATTGGAAGGGTGCAACCATCAACACAAAAGGGTACCTAGGAAAGGGAGTGATTCAGATAGGAGAAGCCCTAAGGCCAAGACTCAGATGTACATCTTCAGTTTCCCTGAGATTTGTGGGAGTGTGTATGTTCTTAATCTAAGACAACATATGACATTGAATAAAGAGATCAATCCATTGTTAACCAAAAGCATATTTCTGTAATTCTCTAGAATGAGGATATTTACATTAGAGCAGAAAATGAACGTTTCAACTAAGAAGAAAGACTAGCTAAGCAGAGCACTCAGGCAATTCTCAAATTTGAGCCAGTCATAATTTGAAGCATAATCTCAAAGGCACCCTGCTTCATCTAGTGATATCCTAGTAATTATTCAAGACTCAATTCCAGCATCACTTCTTCCATGAAGCATTCTCTGACTCAGGTCTTAGAACTAAGGACTCTTACCCCTGTGCTTCTATTTCACACTATGTACTTAATTAACTTCTATTCTATAATAATGACTTATTTCCATCCTATTGTTATTATCCATTTACTGGTCTGAAGTAGATGGTAGTTTTTAGTAGTCATATTGTTATATTCATAATGGAAGTAAAGTCACATAGTCAGCACATAATAGGAGTGCATGAAGACTGAATTGACAAGATTTCTGATTCTGGTTTTGATGAACTAACTTGTAACAGATAAAACTTCCTACCAATTATGACTAGAAAGCTGAATAAAATGCAAAAAGAATCTGTTTGAAGGCACTGGGGTGCTGCCAAGGTGGCCAGAACCCAGGGGGCTAAGATCCTGGAGAGGAAGAAAACATACCCTGTTTCCCCGAAAATAAGACCTAGCTGGACAATCAGCTCTAATGTGTCTTTTGGAGCAAAAATTAATGCACGATCCGGTCTTATTTTCCTATAAGATTGGGTCTTATGTAATATATAATATAATATAATATAATATAATATAATATAATATAATATAATATAATATAATATAATATAATATAATACCGTGTCTTATATTAATTTTTGCTCCAAAAGACCCATTAGACCTGATTGTCCGGCTAGGTCTTATTTTTGGAGAAACATAGTATTGATGAGTCTGATATTATACACCCACTTTCCTTTTAAAAATATTGCTAACTTACATACAATGTTGTCCAAAAGTCTACAAAACCAAGGACAAAGTGGTAGCTAGGGGAATGAGAAGCTAAGCAGACCATATCGCAGTCTCACAAAACTAGAAAGCTAAAAATTAGAATCCAGGGGTCACGAAGGCACCTATCACTTGAGAGGCAGGATCCTAGAGCAAAGGGACACACAGAAAAGTGAGACTGAGATTCGCTGTGATTTTCTCCTAAGTAACTTAACTGATTTGTAAGCAGTGCCTAAGAGACTGAGAAGTTACACAGAGCTTTCAGCAGTTTCATGGTGCTGTGGAGACATAAACTGGAGATCAAGGCCCACCCAGGCTTTCGGCTGGGACACCTTGGGATACAAGTGAACCAGACATAAACCGAGCTTCACAAGAATGGAAACCAGCTTCTAGTCAGCTCAATCCAAGACTGGATTTAGATGACCTGCCCCTACTCTCGCTGCTTGCCAGATGCAAAAACAGTATCTCTCCGGGAAAAGGTAACATTACCCAGAGCCTTTGTAATTTTTCATATACAATGCCGGGCATTCAATAAGAAATTACCAGACATACTAGGAAAGAAGACCAAGTGACCAAAATCCAAGAGAAAAAAAAGAGATTATAGAAAAACAAACACAGGAGATCGAGCTATTGGAGTTATCAGACATGGAATTTAAGATAACTGTGATTCATAAGTTCAGAAATATATGACAAGATGGAAATTTTCACGAGAAGTGGAATCTATAAAGAAAAATCAAATGGCTATTCTAGAACTGAAAGGTAATGGCAGAAATTAAGAGCTCAATAGATGGTTTAATGGCAGATTAGACCCAAAAGAAGAGACTGCAAGCTCCAAACCAGGAGAAGACGTGGACCAGACAGGGATGGGTCCCCTAGTCCTGGATGACGATAAAGACATCTCACAGAAAAAGTGTACGCCTAGTCCTGGATGACGATAAAGACATCTCACAGAAAAAGGGACAAGGAGGCATTTTTGCGTGCAGGCCACTCAGAAAAAAGTAAAGTGGTACCTCAGTTTTCTAACGTTATCAGTTCCCGAAGACTGTTCAAGTTCTGAAACATTTGAAAACCGAGGCACCGTTTCCCCATAGAAAGTAATGCAAAATGGATTAATCCTTTCCAGACCTTTAAAATCAACCCCTAAAATGGCAATTTAGCATGAATTTTACTATCTAATGATACCGTAGATCCATAATTTATGGCGTTCATAAACCAAAATGTTCATCAAAGGAGACGTTTGAAAATCAAGGTACCACTGTAAAAGTGTTTACACATTGTCTTTTTACACATTTACAAAAATAAAAGTGTGCACACATGTTTTACAAAACAAAAATATATTGGGTCCAATTACAAAGGTCTATAAATATATATTCTTATAATTTAGGATATTTAATTTATTGCATAGAGAAATATTGAAGGGCAAATTTTTCTTTGCTATTAAAGAATTAATACCTGAGGCAGCATCTTTGAGAAGCAGTAACGCAGAGGCACACTTTTAGCCATTCACCCTGAAAACTAGATTCAGAAGCCATATCAGGAAGTTAGGAAGACAGAAGGTGGACCGAGAACCGCGGGAGCTGCTTACCGTCAGTGAGAGTGCCCATTTGCTCATGACCTACAATGCACGGGACGGCTTCAGCGGACATGAATGTACCCAGGGGTGGTTGCTGAATGTCCGTCTATGCTCCGCTCTGTGCTGAATGGGAGATAGAAAGATACAGACTTCGGGTCCCTGTGTTAAGTGGGTCAGAGAGCAGCAGGGGAGGGACGCTCAGTGAGCACTTAGCAGCCATGAGATGCATGGCGTATACACAGGCAGGCTGAAAAGGGACGAAAGAACAAGCACGGCAGTGATCAGTTTGGCCTGGGGATGCGAGGACAGCATTAGGAAGGAAGGACTTTGAAGGAAACGTAGATACGACTGCAGTCCTGTGTGCAAGGTCTCATCATGATTTACTTGGTCCAGTGGAATAACCTTCAGTAATACCACCGCAGAACTGTCACTGTAGGGACCCAATGACAGTGAGCGAAAGAGCCAGTGACATTTTTTGTTGGATAAAACAGCAAGAATTTCTTATTTTGGAAGACTACAGATAATTATACAATGAGGATACTGAGACCAATATTATCTAATTATCTTCAGAGCCTTCCAGATCTAGGGATGGCACCTTTGATTCTCCTTGTTTCAGGCAATACTTGTGTTCCTGAGATTTGTGTTTACCAAATAAATGCTCAAGCTGAGAACAATCATTCTGTAAAGGAACTGAGAAGCCCTTTACTAACAGGAAAAATACTATGGTAATGCTAACAATTGCATCACTTCCTCATGTTACCTTTACTTTACTTTTGCTTTTTCATTGGATTGTATTAATACCAGACACTGAAACTTCATAACCTGCTCCACTTTGCAGGTCCTCAGCACTTCAGAGCGCCTCTAGAGAATAGACTAGTTAGTTATATCTTACTCACTACCTTTATGCGTAAATAGGACTCCTTTCCTAGACTAGCAGGTTAGAAATCTAATCCTCAAAGTTAACTTTTTATCGTTGGTTCCAACATAGAATACTTTAGAGTTAAAAAAAAAAAAGTTTAGCCTCAGAACAATCTAAAATCTGCCCTAGAAGGAAACAGGCACAAAATAAACCAGACAGTACATACTATTTCTGGGTTCAGTTTGTTGAAAACTTTTTAAGTTTTACTCTGTGACATTTACAGAGTGGTTTCAAGAATGCTTAATAGAACAGGCTTTGAAAGTATCTTCCCTCATCTACAGCATCGATTTATACATCATTGGTGTATAATTATAGTTCAGTACTGATGCTAAAAATATGTCAAAAAATAATAATAAACTTACCCTATGGACTCAATTAAGCTGACTTTTCCAGGGAAACAGCCATGGAGAAGTAAGAGATGGGACTCCACCAACAGTGCTCAGACCCCTCCCTCTACAAAGCTGGATCCCAGATGAAATGGACTTTATACTTTTTTTTTTTTTTTTTTTTTTGGTATGGTTGGGCTCTAGGGAGCAAGGGGAATCTGCAAGGACAAAATTTCTTCTTCAAAAAGTCTTTCAGCAATCAGAGCAGGAAGCCATGAGCTTTCCACCAAAGTATCAGGCAGGGGTGACATGAGAGCAAGTGGTGACATGATGAAAACAGAACCTTGCACCTACTACTAGGTGGAAAGAGGAATTTGAGATTCCTGCATGAAGTCTGGCAACCTGAAGACACCACAGTGCCCTGGGTCGTGGCAGAAGCAAGTGCAAATCTTCTCTGGAGGAACAGTCCCAGATTCCCCAATATGAAGGACAAACAAATTCGAGTTCACAACCAAAGACCAACTACACAAGGAAAACATGGCCACACTTGTGTATTAACAGAAACAAACAACCTATTGAGGGCCCCCACCGAAGCACTTCAGATATTAAAATCGTCACACATAAAGTCTGTATTAAATGTTTGGAGGAATGAAATATAGAATCACAAAAAAGAAAGGGCAGCAGAAGCCTATTTTAAATGGCCAGACAGAAACTTCAGATATTCTGAAATGGAAAAATTCAGTTGTAAAGAAGGAGCAGTCGCAGTCCTCACAGATAAGCAGGAGAGCCTGTGTCAGACAAGCAAACGGGTTACTCAGCCCTGCCGGGCAAGGCCCAGATCACTAAGAACAGGGTCATAACATCTTGAGAAATGAAGTCGCAGAGGAATTTTACAGCACCAGGCTTGTGTTGAGAGCTAGAATTCAGGTGACTTGGGATGGGCTTTCAAAAGCAGGTAACAAGTGAAGATTGGAGGGAATCATGAAATGCCAGTAACTTTTCATGGCTGGAGAGCACAGAGAGGGTTTTTCCAGAAAGGTGTTTCATGGAGCATGCTGATCCTCCCTCTCCTGAGCAGGTCATGGCGAGAGAAGCAACTCTTTTTTTTTTTTTTTAAGGATTTTATTGGGGAAGGGGAACAGGACTTTATTGGGGAACAGTGTGTACTTCCAGGCCTTTTTCCCAAGTCAAGTTGTTGTCCTTTCAATCTTAGTTGTGGAGGGTGCCATTCAGCTTCAAGTTGTTGTCCTTTCAGTCTTAGTCATGGAGGGCGCAGCTCAGCTCCAGGTCCAGTTGCCATTGCTAGTTGCAGGGGGCACAGCCCACCATCCCTTGCGGGAGTCGAACAGGCAACCTTGTGGTTGAGAGGACGCGCTCCAACCAACTGAGCCATCTGGAAGCTCAGTGGCAGCTCAGCTTAAGGTGCCATGTTCAATCTTTCGTTGCAGGGGGTGCTGCCCAGCATCCCTTGCAGGACTCGAGAAATTGAACTGGCAACCTTGTGGTTGGGAGCCCACTGGCCCATGTGGGAATTGAAACGGCAGCCTTTGGAGTTAGGAGCCTGGAGCTCTAACCACCTGAGCCACCGGGCCGGCCCCAAGAGAGGCAACTCTTAACATGCCACCTGTTGGGGAAGGTTTCTATCCCGACATCTCTCTTCTGTGTCCCTACGGTACTTTAAAATAACTATTTTACAGGACTTTTGACATTAACACCAGGTTGCCTTCTCTGTTTTATCAGTACTTAGTGTATAACTTTGAGATTCTAAGCCTCCAAAACATGTTTATGACAGAAAAGAAATAAGAAAGAGAGGAAAGGAGGGAAGCAGGAGGAAGACCTCATCTCACTTGTATGACTATTCATTGGGCTATCAGACTTCCAGGTCTGGTCTTTCCTTGTAGAAAGACTTGAATACTCCATGAACACATGACCTACTAGAAACTCAAGGAGCCCATGTACTATTCCTCACATGCAGTGAATATTTCTGACTAGCCATCTATGAAACATGAGCCAGGAGCACTACCGAACATCAGTTCCCCTGAGTCTCCCTTCCTTTGAAGGAAACCCTTGAAAAAAATGGCTGTCACTGATAGTCAGCTGGGTAGAGAGGGTAAAAGCAAATGGACACAATCATCACTCCATTTTCCTGCGACAAACCCCTAAGGAATGATGGTGGATCTTTACACAGAAATGCTGACGCTTAAATCACTTCATGCCCAGGAATCTAGCAGCAGGTTCCTGCATTGTCTGGGGTCTCCATTTTCCAACTCTGGGAGAGAGGAAGCAGTGGGAGGGTCATATATCCAAAAGCATTTGTATGAGCTTTTTTTTTTTTCCATCTATCAATCCAGAAACAGCACTGAATATCTACTGTTCTCTAGCATTGCCCTGAGTACCATAAAGAAGTTTGAAGAAGTATAAGACATGGCCTTCGCTCTGCAGGCTCAAAGACTATCTGGGAGGGTTGGTTGGTGTATCAGTCAAGGTTCAGTAGGGAAAGCAAAGCCATATTTCAGGGATAAGGGATTCAATGGGAATTAGACCTTACATAAATGTGGGCGATGCTAAGGAACTAAGGTATGGCTTGGAAGGCAAAATTGGAAGATCAAAGAAGCATCACTGACTAGATCACTTCAAGTGCCAGCTCTGGTAGAAAAGTCACAGTTTACAGGGAAACCTGAGAAAGGGTGGGCAGCCCCAAATGAGAGTGCAAAGGGGCTCATGGAGAGGTGTCTGGGAAACTGTGCTTCTGTGGCTTTCACCTCTGTGGGTCCATGGCCTGGTGGTGGGTTTGCAACTGCTATTGGCCAGCAGATCTAGGAAGATGCACTGGACACAGAATGAAGGAGACCCAGCACAAGCTGGGAGCTGCTGGGTAGCTCTGCATCTATCTGTCACCAGATGTGACAGAGTAGCAGCCACTGCTTCACTCCTGCCTTCCAAATCTTATGCCAATCTCTTTTGGCCAATTCTAACCCAGTGAAGAGACTTAAGGAACCATAGCTCCCAGCTTAATCAAGTTGGCCCAGAACAATCCAGCATAGCTGGCAATGGAGAACAGTCCCTGAGTGAAGAACATGGCGTGAGGAAGACAGAGGAGAGAAGGCAGATGGAACTCATGAGAAGCTTCATGGAGGAGGCATAGTGTTCACTGAGGCTCAAAGGAAGAATATGATTTAGGATATGGGGGAAAGAGAGAATGAGCAAATATTAGTGCTTAAGTGTGGCTTCTTCCTTTATTTAGGTGTTGGTCCAAAGTGCATACAGCTTTCACAGAACACTCACAGGAACCAGGATGTGGCATGGGAATAGAGAGATAGATGCAGAGCCCTGTCCTAGGCTTGACTCTGTTCTTGGGAAGGATTCAAACAAGCTCTTGCTGCCTGGGCCCATCAACTCACCTCCACTGGAGTAACAGGTCTACACAACAGCCTCTGCTTTGCATCCACTGTTTCTGTGTCTCCTTGGAGATCACTTGGCATGCCTGCTCAAGAACAGAAGCCTGCTTTGAGAAGAATGAATTATGTCTGGTTGCTTTTTAAGACAAATTTTTAAATAAAGACAGCTTTGAAAACAAGTAGAGTTTTGTTCTCCGCTGATCTCAGTGAGATGCCTGTCGGCGCCAGTGCCCAGGAGGCTGAACTGTAGGTCTGATGAGCTAGTGACAGAGCTAGTGACCTAACGCAGAGCAAGCAGTACAGGAAAGGGATGCAGGACTGAGAACTTCTGCTATGATAGAAGGAAAAGGGGCCACCACCACAGGGGTTCTGCCAGGGTCAGAGGCTGCAGTGCTGGCCAGGATCCCCTGCAGGGGGAAGGGCTACCTAAAAGGTGCTTGGTGCTCAGAGAGAAAGGAGTTCAGAAAAAGGAGGACGTGGCAGCCAGTGAAGAACAAGCTCCCCACAGATCAACATATAATGTCATCCCTGTTGCCATGTGTTCCAATACCTCAGGGGCCGTTGGGTTAGGAAGCTCCTTCTGATAGCCAACATGGAGCATAGGGGTAGAGAAGACTCTTCTTGTTCCTGTCATGCTCTAAACCATATCTCTTCATTTATGTGAAGACTGAAAATAAGGGTGGTCCCAGAATTTCCACAGGAACATCACAAGATTTATTTTAAACTATCTTTTCATTGTTTTCAGATCTTCTCCTCCAGATCTTCAACATTTCAATAGCTTGTTTCAACTGCGGGACACAAAACTGAGAGAAGGCTTTTCACCTGCCCCTTACCTCCACCTGCAGCAAAAATCGCCAGAAATCTCTATTTTTTTTGGAACAAGGAACTTCAGTGACTGAATCGCTGTGTTCTACAGTAAAGTCCAATGTTAGACCCGGAAGGCACCCAGGCAGCCATCTCCCTCTCTCTCCTGCCCTTGTTTCCTAATGAGCAAAAAGTCCCATGATGGTCACAAAGAAAGTTACTTGATTAACACTCTGGGGTCCAGGCCGTAGGAAATTTACACTGTGAAGGAGCTGTCACATGGTCAGCGATGTCTCCCTTTTGTTCTTTGGATCAGTGTTTCAGATCCCAGGAGAGGGTTATTCTTATTTTTTGAGTGATTATTCACAGTAAGCTGCCTTCAGAATGACTTTGAGACATAACAATTTAAGATTTAAAGCAATATTGATAGAGTCTGTTGACCTTAAACAAATAGACAGCCAGATATCTCTCCAGCCAAATGAGTTTACTTGGAAACAATGAAGAATTGCAATTCGGGAAGTGCAGTCTAATGGCAAACCACCCACATGTCCAGAGAAACAAGAGAGGAACGCTCTTTTGTGGACTTGGGAAGGGCTGTTGTAAATGAAGATTCCATTGGAGGAAACTAAAAGTCTGACTTTCATTGGCCGAGTTCTGGCGGTCTCCCATTGGCTGAGCTGTTACTGAGCAAGGAGGAATCTTTCCTTCCTCCTGCTGAGGTAGTAAAGTAATATCACTTCCTGTTGGAGATGCAAGGTACGTCTCTTCCTATGGGGTTGGTCAGTAGTGTGCGCTGAGTGACACATACATAAGAGTTGTGTCTCCCCGCCTCCCGACTCCATTTTAACTGGTTTCTGTTTATTAATTTTCACAAGTCTAAGTAGACAGTGCTATTTCCAGCTCTCTTTGTAGAAACAATATTTCCACCATTCCCACTATAAATATTTCATTTTTGAAACCTCAGTCCAACAAGAAAACATTACACTTGTTTTGTTAATATGTGCGCCTGAGCACACACTTGAACAATCTGAGTATCTCTTGTGAGGGACTCCAAAGGTCAACAGGATGTAATTTGGTTGAAAAAGAGGGACTCACAATGACCACAGAAAATTAATAAATGATTTGATAGCCACAAAAGGAATGAAAAGATTTTTTCGCCACAAGATAAGGCAGAAGAATTGTTCAAATGTGCATGGAAAGGTGATAGGACCCATTTTTAATAATAATGCTGTTCAGAAACGAAGTTAATCTAACATAAGCAGCCTGAAATAGTTTCATATGCAATGACAAAAAATGAAAATTATTGGCCTCTGTCGTTCCTTAGGGATTAGTTGTCTGTGAGCAGCATATGAAGAAACCTTTGGAACTGAATCCATATAACAGAAAACATCTGTTTGGGCATCTTTCAATTACAATATGTTATGAGGCGGGCAGCGGGGGGCGGGGGGGGGGGGCTGAAATTTAGAATTACCAGTCTGACATGTAAACTGGCCATTTCTGATTTAAACATTTCATGGACTTCCTTGGCAAAAACAGTTATGATGATCCTTTAAATGTATCACTTTGCCTTTTGCAATTCTTAAAAACATTTGTCTCCCCATCTTCGTATGTGGTGAATAAAGTTACCAGACATATAAACAAAGAGTAATTGTAAGGGTGGGGTTAAAAATATTTTCCTACTAATATGTAATAAGAGGGAGGAAATAGAACAACCTGGATTGACATAGCTGGAAAATCTTAGTCATATAATGTGAGTAAACTGATTTTAATTTCTCAGGTGGAGGGTACAAGGAGTGACAGGGAAAAATACTGCATCTTCCATCTTTTAAAAAATCTGTGATCCCACATTGCCTTTTGAGACTATGCTCTCTCCTTCCTGTCATGGCTAACTAAGCTCCCAGCCGTGTTCTTACCCAACTCCAGGAACTCGGTTCCGTTTACTTACAATCCACAGAAACTAGACTCTTCCCTAAAGTCTTCTAAAGTCACCAATGATGTCCTGATGGCCAGATATGATGCATATGACACACAATTCTGTGACTTTTCCTACCTCTCGAAATTTTCTCCTCCTTTGGCAGCTGTTTCATCTTCTTCTCCACCCCATGTGCAGATTTGTCATTAACCCATTGCCCCTTAAATATTAGTGTTTCCAAGAGCTATGTCGTCTGTCCTCAACTTCCACCCTAGGATGTGTCTGATCTGCCCCATGTGCTCCATTCCCAACGTCGGCACCTTGGTTCGAGCCACATCCTTCCTGCCTGATGGCTGCATCTGCCTCCTCACTGGCCTCCCCCGCTCCAGGTGGCACCCCCACCCGCCTCATCTCCTAATCATTTTCCAAATATGCATCCAGGACTGGCAGCCTAAAGGGAAAAATCTGTTGTGCCACTTCCTCCCTGCCTTACAATTCTCCAACGGCTCCCCTTGGTTCTCAAGATAGAGCCCCAACTCCTCAGCTTACCCTTCCCAATCCAGACCCTCCTGAGCTGGCCTTCTTCTCATCCTGCCACTCCTTACAGACGCCTTTCACTCCACCTGCTCCTGGCAGTGAACAGCTGGCCTCAGCTTCTATCCTTGGTACTGGCCGTCCTTGCTAACCAGGAGGCCCTTTCCTCTTCATCACTTCCTAACTCATTCTCATCCTTTAAACCTCAGCTTATGTGTCCCCTTTTTCATTTCCAGTGTTGACATTTGTACCCTCTTTCCGTTTTTTACTGATCGGTATCACCCATAGTTTATCAATTTTATTCATTTTTTTCAAAAAATAACTTTGGCTTTGTTGAGCGTCAATATTTTGTTTTTTGTCTCAATATTTTCTGCTTTTGTTTTTTATTACTTCCTTTGTTTGCATTTTGTTCTAATGTCTTGAGATGAACACTTAGTTCACTGACTTTTTTCAGCCTATATTTTTTCCTAATATAACATTTTATGGTGAAGATTTCCCTTTAAATATTGCTTTTGTTACATCCTACATGTTTTGAAAAAATAGCATTTTGTTGAGATTTCTTTTTACCTGTGGGTTATTTAGATATTTGTCTTAATTTTTAAACATACGATTTTATGATTTTCCAGTTATCTTTTTACTTTTGAACTGTGGTCATATACCCTGTCTTTTTTTTTTTTTTTTTTTTGTAGTTCTGTAACCTTTGATTTCCTCCACTTGGACATGTATCATGGACGTCTTTTCATGTCGGTAATTATAGAGTTATAACATCATTTTAAATGGTTGTGCTGCTTCCCACTGCATATGGTTTCCATAATTTATTTACTCATTTCCTATGGATAAACATTTTTTTACTATTTTGAAACATACTTGTGTGTAAATTTTTTTAAATCTACAGGATTAATATCTTAGGATAAAGTCTTGGACATAGAATTCCTAAGCCAAAGGTTAATGATAATTGACATGAGTACAACGTAGGGAATATACATAGTCAATGGAACTGTAACAGCTATATTCGATGTCAGAGGGGTAGTAGATTTGGGGGGAGCGGTTATTACTTTGTGAGGGGTGTAAATGTCTAACTATTACATTGTTTTGTACACCTGAAACTAAAAACATAAAATAATAAAATAAAGAAAGAATAAAAACAGAATTACAAGGTTAAAAAAAAAAAGACAATGGTCTAAAACAAAAACAAAATAAAAAAATATATATACCCTGTCAATTTACTCCTTTGAAATTGTTGAGACTTGCTTCATAGCCAAGTTTTTCTAACTGTTTCATATATACTTGAAAACTAGATATATTCTTATATTGTTTCTTGGTGTGTCAAGTTTTTAATTATGTTTTTGAAAACTTTTATAATTTGACAGATATTTCACCTGCTTGATTTATCAATTTCCAAGTGAAAGCTGCTACAAAATTCCAGCATGATTGTGGACTTACTCATATCTCTGTACAGTTCTTCCAGTCATTTTTTCCATCAAATATTTTGAGGCCATTTAATTAGATGCATATAAATTTTAAGTGATTCTATTTTCCTAGCGGGTCGAATTCCTAATCAATAAGAAGTGACTCATAATCTCCAGTAATTTTTTTTTTTCACTTTAAGGCCAAGCTTGTTGATATTAATACAGATTTACCAGCTTTTCTTGGGCTACTGTTTGCAGAGTATAATTTTTCTACTCTTTCATTTTCAATATTTTTATCCTTATATTTTAATTTGTGCCTCGAAAACAGAATATAATTTGGCTTTAATGTGCAATCAGGCCAGGACTCCATCTTTTAACTGAAGTATTTAGTCTATTTATATTTAATATAATTGCTAATATATTTGACTTTACGGTCTTATAATATGCTTTTTATTTGTCCCACTCATTCTATGTTCTTTTTCTCTTTTCTTGCCTTCTTTTAGATTGACTATTTTTTTATCATTTCACTTTTTATCATTCCATTTTTATCATTTCATTTTATCACTCTCTTCATTTGAAAGTTTTACACTTTTTATTATGTTTTCAATGGTTACCTTAGAAATTACAACATGTATCCTGGACTTACCAAAGTCTATTGATAATTGGAACTTTTATCTCTTCTTGGACAATATGAGGACCTTAGAACACTTAAATTCCTTTTATTCCCTTCCCACTTAAAGATTTTTGTTGTTCTATGTCGATAGATAGATAGATAGATAGATAGATAGATAGATAGATAGATAGATAGATAGAGATACAGACATAACACACATATATATGTATCCCACAAATCATTATTATTATTTTATAAAATCAATGTCATTTGGATTTACTCATATATTTATGCTTTCTTTGCTCTTGATATCTCCTGTATCTCTACCTTTCAGCTAAGATTATTTTCTGTCTGCCTAAAGAACTCTATTACATGTTTCTTTAACTGACAGCCTGCTGGTAACAACTCTGTTTTTTTTTGTTTTTGTTTTTGTTTTTAATTTTCTGGCCACAAGTGTATTTAATACAAAATAATCCGTCCAACTTTACTGAGGGGATTGACGACGTCCACGACCAAATCCGCCTCCAAACTAGAATTCGGTGGCTGACCCAGCCTCGGCCTCTGCTTTCTTTCTTTTTTTTTTTTTTTTTTTTTTTGAGGGGGGGGGGAATATTAGGAACAGTGTGTTTTTCCAGGGCCCATCAGCTCCAAGTCAAGTTGTTGTCTTTCAGTCTAGTTGTGGAGGGCGCAGCTCAGCTCCAAGTCCAGTCACCATTTTCAATCTTAGTTATGGGGGCACAGCCAACCATCCCATGGGGGAATTGAACCAGCAACCTTGTTGTTGAGAGCTCGCGCTCTAACCAACTGAGCCATCTGGCTGCCCCAGCCTTGGCTTTCTTGTTGGCAGGAGGCAGCGCTCCGTCTGTAGGTATCTCTGTCAGCTTCCCCTCCTGTGAGTCTTGCAGGTCGCTCGCCCCCCAGACCTTTGGGCCTTGGCCTCCCCGTCTCAGG
Source organism: Rhinolophus sinicus (assembly GCF_057876585.1). Taxonomy (NCBI): domain Eukaryota; kingdom Metazoa; phylum Chordata; class Mammalia; order Chiroptera; family Rhinolophidae; genus Rhinolophus; species Rhinolophus sinicus. The sequence goes on along the minus strand of NC_142502.1, from coordinate 7,259,943 downwards.
CTGGCTGCAGTGCAAAGTGGCAACCACCATCTCAGGAGGCACGTGGAGGTAATCACGGAGACACTGGATACCCTCGTTGGTAAGGTACCATAGAAATGTCTGCAGGCAAACTGTTCCTTCCCTTAGCCTCAAGATTTGAGAGACTGCATGGCTTTCATGACGTGAAGATTAGGTACATTCTGCTCTGCAGCTCAGGGTGTGTGGGCACGTGAACGTCCTTGGCCACCATCCCCCCCCTTAACAGGGAGTTCGTAAACAGCAATCCAGTTTTGCTTCAGCATCAACATCACAACTGCTTCTGCGTCTGGCCAGAGCTGGACAGGAAGGGGCATGTGCCCAGCTCCCTCTGTTTTTGTCCGCAAATGTCTTTATTTCACCTTCGTACTTGAAAGATGTTTTTACTGACAGTCTATCTTTGCATTTTGTTTTTGTTTTTTCAGTCTATTGAAGATGTTTCACTGTCTTCTGACATTCACTGTTGCTCTTGATAATTCAATTATCAGTGTAACTGTTGTACCTTTTGAAGTAATCTTTGTTTTTCTCTCTGGCAGTTTACACTATGATATATCTTTACATTTATCCTGACTAAAATTCCTTGGGATTTTAAAATACATTTGTAAATATCTTACAGGAAAATCATCAGCAATTGTTTTATCAAATATTGTTTACACTCAAGACTCTTAGACTCTGCCCCTTCTGACTATCCGATTGGACAATTAAGTTCACGAACTTGTTGCAACAATGTTGCTAACTTTTGGTGATATCAGAGGGATTCATTATGAATTTGTACCAACTGAACAGTTAACCAAGTTTATTATTTGGAAGTGCTGAAATGGCTGCGTGAAAAAGTTAGACAAAACAACCTGAATTTTTCACCAATAATTCATGGCTCTTGCATCATGACAATGCACCAGCTCACACGGTATTGTCTGTGAAGGAGTTTTTAGCCAGTAAACAAATAACTGTATTGGGACTCCCTCCCTATTCACCTGGTCTGGCCCCCAATGACTTCTTTCTTTACCCAAAGATCAAGGAAATATTGAAAGGAAGACATTTTGATGACATTCAGGACATCAGCGGTAATACGATGACAGCTCTGAAGGCCATTCCAGAAAAAGAGTTCCAAAATTGCTTTGAAGGATGGACTAGGCGCTGACGTCAGTGCATAGTTTCCCAAAGAGAGTACTTCAAAGGTGACCATAACAATATTCAGCAATGAGGTATGTAGTGCTTTTTCTAGGTTGAGTTCGTGAACTTAATTGTGAGACTGTATGTTGGACCTTCTAATTATACCTTCTGCGTGTCTTGTATTTTCTTATTACTTTTGCCTTTACATGCTTCTTTTTGTATATTTTACTCTTATAGTTTACTCATTTTCTCTTCCACTCTAATTTGCCATTAAATCTATCCATTGAGCTTTCAATTTAGTTATTAGATTTTTAAGTTCTAGAGTTTATTTTGCTTTTATTTAAATCTGCTTTGTCATCTTTTATGGTTTCCAATAATCAGCCAAATTTTTCAAGCTTACTCTTTCTTGTCTTGAAAACAGGAAGTATCGTTACTATACAGTCTCACTGCTAATTCCCATATCTTACATTCTTATGGGTGTGTGTGTTACTTCCTCTTTTCCCTCGTGCTTTCTCAGGTGAGTGCGTACCTTCATGTGCCTAATTTTTTTTTTTTAACTATGTGCTTGGCATTGTATTTTTTTGAATTATTTATGGAAATATTTTGAAGCCCAACATAATATTACTTTTCTTTAGATTTAATTTTCATTTGCTTCTGCCACATCCTCAAGCATGATCGACACTTTATGTCAGCTTCAGGACATAAGATTTTCTTGGTCACCTAGATGACCCAACACTGGACCATCGTTCATGTAAGCGCTGTTTTACTTCCACTTCCCCTTTCTCTCTAAGATAAGCTGCTCTACTGACTCTGAGACCAAAGCATAGGAAGTGCCATCTTGCTGGGCCTTGGGCTCCCGCTTCGCGTCCCCTGATCTCACAGGACTGGAAAACTGCTCACTCTCTGAGCATGGATTGCAGATTTTCAAATGCCCCCTGGTCAAAAACAGTCCCAATGCCAACCTCACTTCTCTGGATTTTCATCTTCTTTTGAATCTTGACCCAGTCATTCCTCATTATCTTATTAGCTCTTTGATGTTTTTGAGGAACTTTTTAAATGTCATTTAAGTTTTTGGTGGTTATTTTCAGTGAGATGATTGGTCTGAATTACTCCATCACTATTACCACCAGAAAGAACCTTGTTTGACAGTTTCAAACAATGTTACTCATCTTTACATCATTGCTGTGAAGTATCCAGTAATAGTGCCATGCTCTCTGGAGGACTATGAGACTGTGGTGACCTAAAGAGCCAAATACAGTCATTTGTTCAACACTGGATAAAAGCTACCAAAGAAGGAACATTCAGCTCCTGCCAGCTGACTGCCATCCCCTGCCCCAGGCCTCACTCTTTTTCCGTACCACTCGGGCCTGACTGGGACATGCGTCAGCCCTCACTTTCGCTCTGCTCCCTTCTCTCTCTCTCCCAGACTCCTCAGTTCACTCACGCCCTCATAAAACCAGTCCATCCTATAAATGGCTTTTGAATCCATTCTCATTTTTTTCATGTTTTCCACCTTACGAAATCAAAAGTGATTTTTTTTTCCTATATGAATTCAAATGACTCTTCATTTCTTTTTCTAAAAAAGCAAGGTCCAATTGCATTAAACTAAGAGAGAGTTTCAGAAACGATGCTAAATGAGTGATTCGTCATGCTGACATTAAGTGGGAGGGCCTCCAAAGCACACAGAATGGTAAACGCCACTTAGAAAGATTATTCTTTATGTTTCAAATCATTAAATAATCATGTTACCCATGTACTCTTTGTTGAGGCTTCAAGTGCCAGGCTAAAAGTAACTCAATACGGAAATATATTCAGAAAATCATCACGTCCCAACTTTATCTTTATTTTTTATGATTCTATTACCAAGACTGGCCCTGTTGTAAGAGCGACGGCACTGCATTGTACCCATCTCCATTCTCACCTCCTCACGCACTCGGCCTCACTCCCAGAGGAACATCTGTAAACTCCATCCTCAGAAAAACCCGAAAGAATGCAAAACCCACAAGATTGAGCTTATTCAAATAAAACCCAAAACAAAACCCCTACATTCCTCTCTTTTTAGATATCTTCAAAAGAACCAACAGCCTTCAATCCTACAAGCTACCACCATCCTCCCGTGCCAGTAAAAACAAAGATGCTTTAAACGAGCAACGTTCAAGTCCATGGCAAAGTGTAAGTCAGGTACCTTCTCTCAATAGAGACACATACTTGGAAACAATGAGACAAAGCAGTAAATTTCAAGGGGCATTTATGCCCCATAATTTCCATCAGCATTTCCCCCCAGTGCCACCACCCCACCTAAGGTCCCCTTCCCAGTCAATAAGCAATCTAAATTAGCTGGTTGCTATGGAAACATATATGGAGAGAGAGGGAGGGAGGGAGGGAGGGAGGGAGGGAGGGAGGGAGGGAGCGAGGGAGGGAAGGAGGGAGGGAAGGAGGGAGGGAAGGAGGCAGAGAGAGAAAGGGAAGGAGAGAGCAATATAGCAAATGTGGTAAAGTGTTAACATTTGGGAAACCTGGGTGAAGGATATATCGAAATTCTTTGTACTATTCTTGCAACTTGTCTATAAATCAGAAATCATTTCAAAAAAGAAAGTAAAAACTAAACCAAAAGCAACAACAAAAAATTCTGAGGTTTCACTCCCAATTCATTCGGTTAATAAACACAAACCTTTACTCTCTAGCTTCTTTGAAAATAAGTCACCACAAACAACATCACAGTGTACAGGTAAGTTACAAAACAATCACCTGTGTTAGGGGCTTTCACGTCATTTTTCTCAATCGTCCTTCCTGAAGCCTTGGCTTGAGGCCACGACTAAACGTGGGTGTTTCCCAAGTCTCTGTCGGTTACAGGTTAACACATGGTCTCTTTAGGTCGGGAGCTTCTGCAGATGCTCCCAACCGAAAAGAAGAAAAGCAAGCTCGACTATTAACAAAGTGATTTTTAAAAAAAAGAAACCAAATTTACTGATAGCTCACAAAAAGTTACAAGGTGTGTATTCGCCTGTCGTTAATGTTTAGTGGGTACATGTCAAGACATGGAAAGAAGAATGAAACAGAGATGGGTACCCAAAATGTCACACGTCTCAGAGGTGGATCAGCAGTGTGGCTTGGACGCTGTCCTCTCCGGCTTGGGCTTGCTCAAGACTGGGCTCTTCTACCGAGCTCCGCATCCTGGTTCTCTGTCCTGCAGCCACATCCCTGCTGGTCTGCTCCCCTCGGCCCATGGGCACTTCCGAGTGCCCATCTGAACTGCAGAGAACGCTAGATTTCCTTATCTACAAATTCTCACAATTCAGCCTTTAATGCACACAAATCTCTCAGCCTCAACTACACAGTCTTCCCTTTTGTTCCAGTTCTTCTACTGCCCAAATTCTTCAACTGCAAGAATTGACTCTCCAAGTCAAACAAGCTCAGCAAAATGCCAGATGCTTGCTGGCAGGGAGCGTGGCCAGGGGTTAGAGGCCTTCCTTGGTTTAGACAGGAAAAACCATATCCTCCACGCTGAGGGCTATCTGATGATTAGTCCCTATTTCTCACATTTCTTTTCTTTCCGTGGTTGCCTCCTGTCTTTCCTATGCCTGCAGTTAAAACTCATTTACTTGCTAAATATTTGTCTCGTTAGCCCTTTGAGGTTTACTATTGTGTTGACTCATACCTGTGGGTTAGTCATTCAGGACATTGTGTCAGCCATCTACCACAGAGCTGGCGCTGGGATTGAAAGTGCAAGGGTCAGCCATGAACATGACAGTTCCTGCTGACATACAGCCCATCCGGTCTTGGAAGTCAGCAGTCTGCATACTGTGCCCACTTTGGACTAGGCTGCTGGGGCTCAGGGCACGTCCTTAGGCCGGGACCCCGGGCCGGCTCACAGGGCGCTGTGAGAACACACATCATGCTGTGGTCAGCACATCCTATGCCTCTGGAGGGGCCTGTTGTCACCCAACCATTCACTCCTTTCTCAGGATGACTGCTGAGGACTGTTCCTGGTCCCTCAGTGAACTTGTCCTGCTGGACCCCTGCTGTAGGCTTTGGCAATGGTTCACCAACAGAAGAGTCCAGCTTCGAGCAGCAGGAATAGTGACACTAGGGGCACGTTTGAGAGTATGAGGGTGAAGTCAGGCCTCACAGACCCTGGATTCATGTTCCTGCTGGAGAATCTCCTTGCCCAGATTATTCTCTAGGCAAGAGGGTTCCAGACGAAACTCGCACCAAGCTGATTCAATCGCCCACCACTCAGTACCACCGCGGTCACTGCCGAAGCAGCTCAGAACTCTAGGAATGAGAAGTGAGGTGAGCAAATAAATAAGACTTTGATGCTCCCACCCTGTATGGAGGGCACCCACTTGGCCCTGCGTGAGGCCAAGCCAGGTCCACAGAACACTGGAATGTGCGAAGGTGCAAAGATCTGGAGCAGCTGGCCCGGGCACGGGCTCTGCTCTGGGAAGTGGCACCATGGCAGCTCCTGAATGTGTGTTTATGAGGCTGCCTGCACAGTCTAGAATCCTCTCTTAGGGGGCCTTCTGAGCCCCAGGCTGGACTAGAAGGCAGGGAGCCAGTGTTCCCAGTCAGAGCGGGGCCTGTAAAAGACTTTCAGGAGGTGCCAGACTCATCTGAGTGATGCTTTTTCCTTTAGGAAAGCAGACTCTCCTGGAATAGCGAAGCCAATGTGAGCTCCGGCTCCACCCTCCGGAGTCTGGCCAGGCAGCCTGAGCCCGGTGCCCGTGGCGCTCTCCTTGACCATGACCTCATCCCTGCACACTGCAGGCATGGCTGCGATGGACAGGAGAAAAGAAGCGAGGTTTCTGGAAAAGGGAAGACTTCACGCGGGTCCCAGTTCAAGGACAAGGGCACTGTCCTCTCCCATGGGCCCCCCCAGGGCATCCGGCCCTGCAGCATTCCTCAGGGAGACGTTCTCCCGGGGGTTACACCCCACCCTGGACAGCAGCACAGCCGCACCGAGATGACACAACAGGGAACCCCAGCCCAGATCCAGACTGGCCCAGGGAACATTTTCATAATATAGGTGCCCAAATACCTAGCTGCCTGACCTACTGAAACATTAGCTCCCGGAGGAGGAGGAGGAGGCATCACCAGCCCCTCAGGGGGACTTTTAGAAGCTCCCACATCTTCCTGTGTGCTAGTTCCCCAAGACTCCAGTGACATGAAGTGCACACAACCCTTGCTCTGTTTCACAGAAAAGGAGACAAGGGTTGCAGTTCTCAGCTGTAACAGGGCCTACAAAATTCCACCTTATGGTGGCGGTAGGTCAGATGGAGAGAGGGAACAATAGATGGAGCGCAGAAGACGTTTAGAACAGAGAGACTATTCTGTACGATACTGTGGTATCCATTTGTCCAAACCCCTGAAACTGTACAACACAGACAGTGAACCCCAATGTCAACTCTGGACTTTAGCTAATAATAATGTATCAATATGAGCTCATCGAACAAACTGATAGTTGCTAGAAGGACGGGGGCTGAGGGATGGGTGAAAAAGGTGAAGGGATTAAGAAGTACAGATTGGTAGTTACAAAATAGTCACAGGGATGTGAAATATAGTACGGAGAATATAATCAATAATGTTGTAAACACTATGTAGGGTGTCAGATGGGTACTGGACTTATCGGTGGATCATTTTATAGATTGTATAAATGTCTAACCACTGCACTGTATACTAGAAACTGATACAAAATAATATTGAATGTCAACTATAATTAAATATATAATTAAATTAAATATTCACAGAATGTATAGTACAGTGTGGGGAATATAGTCAATGGTACCATAATAGCTACATACGATGTCAAATGAGTAGTAGACTTGGTGGGGTTACCACTTTGTGCAAATGTCTAATCACTATGTTGTTCTGTACACATAATAAAAAAAGGGAGGGGTGGCAGTGGGAGTGAGCTCATCAGTTGTAACAAATATACCACACTCATGCAAGATGTCAATGATAGGGGAAACTGTGGTACATGGGAACTTTGTACTTTATGCTCAGTTTTTCTGTAAACCTAAAAATGCTCTAACAAATAAAATCTAGAACCCCAGACTTGAGTTTTCCCTCAGGGAACCCAGATGAACCAGAGCAGCCCTGTCCAGAGTGTATAACCAATAAGGATATTTCCTTGGGTCCATCATTCTCAGGGACAGCCATCCGTTTAGATACTGCTGAAATTATGTGTCTGTGGCAGACACTCAGCCAAGGGACATCTTCATCGATAGGGTCCTCCATAGACAGACAACAGAATGAGCAAAGGCTGGAGTCTAGACAGAGACTGTTCTCAGGGTTTCAAAACGAATCAAGGGTCCTTCCACTAACTGAGGCTGCCCACTCAGCCTCAGGCAGGCTAATGTCCCCCGCCGCACCCTCCCAAAGGCAGCTTCAGCTTGGCGGCCTCTGGAGGACCCTTCATCAGACGGCAGCTCTTTGGACACGACAGGTCTCGCTGCCGCTGGCCCACTGCGGCCTGCTGTGAGTACAAATCCCACCCACACCAACAGCCAGAGGATGCCAATGATGAGTGTTCAAAACACATCCTAGCAGGGTGAGAGTCAGTATTCCCTGTCCTTCGAAGGGTTGAAAACGAGAGCTCTTGGCCAGGTTAACCAGAAAGATAAACCTTTCTGAGCCCATTTCCTCACTTCCCTGCCTACCGCAGAGTGAGGTCTAGAGGGTTAGGCAAAAACTGCATAGGAAGTGATGTGAAGATTACAGTGTGTGTGGGAGACTTTGAACTAATGCAGGTAAGGCAGGCTATCGACGTATTATCGTCTTAACTACACAGGGTAGGTTTAGGGTAGCTGGCTAATTAATCCCCTAAGAAGAAAAAACATGATGAAGACAATCATCTTAGAACACAAAAGGGATCTGGGCCCATAGTTCACACGTATTTCAGACATTCTCTATGCCATTAACTATGCGTCTGTGGCAAAACTGACCCATTCTTCCCAAGCTCGCACTGTGTAGGCACAATTTTACGAATTCCTCTCATCTGCTGCACCAGCTACCACCTCTCCAGCCATTTTGTTTGTTCTTCTGAAGATGTGTTAAAATCTCGTGCCCACTGTTTTCTCCTCTTGGCATTCTTTGTACTTAAAGGTTTGTAGGTTTTTCCTATCTTTTTAGAAGGGTTTCAGTGGGGAAGTAGGATACATTCATAGAGTGCTCTGCTTATTGAAGTAAATATGACATTGGTATGTTAGACCTGATTTCTGATTCCATGGTGTAGGGTTGATAGTTCTGTGAATTTCCAGGGCATTTCTGCTGAGAAGTGAGAGTGATCTCAGGAAATATGGAGGAACCAAGGCAGGAACCATCTGCATTCTCTCACCCAGGAAAAGATGGCTCCAGAAACTCCAGTCTCTGATGACACAGTCAAGAGGGCCTCATCCCTAAGGCAAGAAGACAGTGCTGTGGCAGGGGAGCTCGGGGGATGGGGCTTGGGAACCCTTCGGTCCTCACTAACCCGCCATTCAGCAAAATATCCCCCAAGCAGTCATTCACACCTGTTCACTTACTCCATCATCACTGATTCAGACAAGTATTTTCCCTTGGAATCCCTTCTCCTTATCCACTGGTTGTTTCATTCATTCAGTCAACTTTTACCAAGCACTTCCTATGAACCATGAGTTGTGCTATGGACTGTGAACACAAAAATAAACAAGATGGGATATTCACTACCACGGAACAACTATTGTAGCTGGAGAAACACAAGACATAATGTTGTCTTGGTGGGACCAGAGTGGTTGGAGAAGTTAGTTCTACCTGGAGTGGTGGAGGAAGCCTTCAAAGAGACATGTCTTGAAGAACGATTCAGATTGAATCAGAGAAGGCAAAGGAACAGTGGGCAGAGAACTCGGGTAGGAAAAACCAAGAATCCCCATGAAAAGCTGCTGATATTAAGTTATAGCTCCTTGACATGAATTATGATGAATAGTTTAATAGGTAGTCTCCAGGAAACAACAGAGTACAGGGGGCTTAAGAAGTACAATATCTACATATTGATAAATATGATGTGTAGGGAAAAAAAAACAATAAACTCTACATTCTTATATTCAGCATTAGTTAAGAGCATAGTTGAAAACAAAGGCCACAGTTTTGATAGATCTTGAGAGAAGGAGAAAGCTGCTGACACAAGTATTTTGAGAATACAAAGCACTGAGCTCACAGTTATGTCTTTTTACAAAGTTACCACAGAAGGTGAAGAACATCCCTAAGTTAAACACCTCAAAGACACTCAAATATATAAACGCTAACCAGTTTGACAAATTCATATTCTCTATCTTGTCCAACTGAGTCGAGGCTAATTTGTTTGCAAAAATTCTCCTGGGACATTCATTTGTAAATTATAAAAGCCTTATTATTACCTCTTCTGGAATGTAACCCTGAATCTCTCGGCTATGCTTGCTTTGCCTGGTTGTTTATGGAGAATTGCATTGCCTTGCTATTTTGTTTGTTTTAGGAAATTGTATTTGTTATAAAATGTTTATTATAGGACATTCGTTTACTCATCTTAATTATAATGTACACATCACCACTGTGACAATTAGCTCACTATCATGACCTCACTAATTTTATTCTGGAAAGTTCATCTGTATATAGTGGCTTTACTTTACTTATGAATCAGAAAGTATCAAGAATTTATCTTGGCTTTCACCCTAGTCTGGTTTGAGAAATAAACGGGATTCTGATCAGATTCATGCCTTCAGAAACAATGCAAAGTGAGTTTTCCACAACACAAATACATAAAAAGTTGAGATGAGTAATGCTAGAGATGAACACCACAAACAGCTCTGAAGTATGTAGGCGTCTTTGTAACTGAGCTCCTGTGTATATATTGTGCATTCAGCTTTGCCCAACTCTCCCGAGAGGCGCTTACTCAGGATTATCTGCACCAGGATTAACCTGGGGTGGGGGGGGGGGCATTTTTGCAGGTCTGTCCTTGGCCGTCACCAACTGCTTGACTAGTTCTTAGCATCACGAGGCAACATGGCCTCTTCTGACTACTGTATTCCCAACACTTGTAGCAGTGCCTGGCACGTACAGGTCATGCAATGAAAATGTATTGATTGAATGAACCTAAATGAATAAACTAATTCCAACCTCCATTTCCTGTGGCATGTATTGTGCTGTACAATAAGCCTTGCTTCTTTTTTTCCCATGACACACACAACCCTAGTTTACCACATTGAAGAAAGCCCTGCAAAATGGAATTACCACCTCAGTGGTGGGGGAGGGGTGGAAACATACAATCAAAAAACATCACTGTTATAACTGGTCATCTCCCTCACTTTACTGAAGATGATACACAGCCCAGAGAGAAGATACAGTTGCCTCTGGCTTTTGTTTTCCCTACTTATTGAACACCTGCTAGAAACTGGGACTGCACAGGGTGACAGACAAAGCTCCACCCTCACAAAGCTCGCTGTCCAGTGAGCACGGAGGTTCCAAGCACTGGTCCTCAAACCAGGCGAGGCCAGCACACCAGAATCCCCTGGAGGCCTTATTAAAAGTAGAGAGTGTCCATCAGTGAACGCCAAAGCTGGAGCAAACGGATATTGTCTCAAAGACTCTCACTACAAGACAGGTATTAATTACAAAGGCGAAAGCTGGCAGGACCACCTTAACCTATGACCAAAGTTACTACTGGCAGGGATGGAACTTATCGACTGCAGGGGCCTCCAGACATAATGGATAGAAAAGGACACATCATCACTCCTTGGCATGACAGACACCCCAGAGTGCATTACCCAAATCCAATCATGAGCAATCAAGACACACCCACATTAAGCGACATGCTGTGAAATCACCGATCTGTACTCTGTAATGATGCCAATGTCGTAAAAAATAAACAAAGCCTCAGGAAATGTTCCAGGTTAAGAGAAGCTAATGAGACATGACAATGAAATGCAAAGCCTTGGATTTAGTTTTTCTATAAAAAAACATTGTTGGACCATTGGCCAAATCTGAAAAAAGTTTTTAAATTAAATAGTAGTATTTATTGATGTTAGTTTCCTGATTTTGATCATTATAGTGTATACAAGGGCTGACAATTAAATTCACAAACTCATCCTAGAAAAAGTACTACATACCTCATTGCTGAATATCTTTACAGCCACCTTCGAAGTATGCCCCTTGAGAAGCTGTGCCCCGATGTCAGCACCTACTCCATCCTTCAAAGCAATTTTGGAACTCTTTTTCTGGAATGGCCTTCAGAGCTGTTGTCGTATTACCCTTGATGTCCTGAATGTCATCAAAGTGTCTTCCCTTAAACATTTCCTTTATCTTCGGATAAAGAAAGAAGTCACTGGGGGCTAGATCAGGTGAGTAGGGAGGGTGTTCCAATACAGTTATTTGTTTACTGGCTAAAAACTCCCTCACAGACAGTGCTGTGTGAGCTGGTGCATTGTCATGATGCAAGAGTCATGAACTGTTGGTAAAAAGTTCAGGTCGTCTAACTTTTTCATGCAGCCTTTTCAGCACTTCAAAATAGTAAACTTGGTTAACTGTTTGCCCAGTTGGTACAAATTCATACTGAATAATCCCTCTGACAACAAAAAAGGTTAGCAACATCGTTACAACAAGTTCAAAAACTTAATTGTCAGACCTTCATAAGTCCTCATTTTTAGAAAACAAGGATATTTAAGAGTAAAGAGGCCTTAATCTATAACTTTCTCCTAAATAGTTCAGAAAAAACTTACACACAAAGAGATATATACATGTGAGTGTGTGTGTGTGTGTGTGTGTGTGTGTGTGTGTGTGTGTGTGTGTGTTGGGAAAAAGAATGCAAAAAAAAGGCAAAAATATTAGCAGGTCATCTAGATGAGGCTATTCAGGAATTCTTTGTATGATTCTTATATCTTTTCTGTACCTTTTAAATCATGTCACAAATTTTTAAGAATTTAAATAGAAATACTTGGGCTCTCTCTTAGGGAATCTTCATTCAGTAAACTTGGATGAGTCTAGGTGTTTTCATTTTTCGTAAGTATCTGGGTAGTTCCGATGCAGCTTCCCTATGGAAAAGGATTTGGGAAACAGGATGTACTGACATTTGCCTCCAACCACACAGCTTGTCAGGGACCAAAAAACCCAGAACATCTCTTCCCATCCCATCCAGGGCTCCTTCCACCATATCATACACATTACTAAAGTAAAATGGGGCACATTTTTAAGATTATCTCCAGCCAGTAGGTATCAAAATTGCAAAACTAGAAAAGAAAGGAGGAGAAGGAGAAGAGCCACCAAACCCATTCAATGTTAGTGCCCAAATTAGATTTTCCATCTTCTACTCACCCTAGAAAATCTGCCCCATTTTTCGTATTTCCTGCTGAATCATCAACACCATCATTCACCCACTCACCTGGGCTAGAAACCTGGGAGAATCTTGAACCTCCTCCTTCTCAGTCAGCCTCCAAATCTTCCCATCCTGAGAATTCAACTCTGTCTTTTCTCCCTACCTAACCCCACCCCCTTACCTCAGGAATGGTCCTCACCAGAACAACCGTGCAAACTCCTGACTGGGCTCCAGAACTCGACTCTTCCCCTCCCCCACTTACTGACAGAGCAAGCTTCTCCAAAGTGAGTCTGGCCAGTCTGACACGTAAGGAGCCTGGAAGTCGTCAAGCTGTCCTGCCAACAGGTAAAAAGCTGAACAAACTGCAATCAACACATCTTCTTAGAGACATCAGAGAACGGAGGTCACAGGGCAAACCGTCGCCTCTACAATTGGAGAGTCAGATGGGTAGATACAGAGAATCACAACTTACCAAAGCAGAAACCCGCACTCAGAAACCTCAGCAGCAACCAGTACCAGTTACCTGATGTCTGGCTTTCAACAAAATTACAAGGCACACCAAAGGCAAACACACTTTGAAGAGACAGCGCAAACCTCTGAACCAGACACAGAAATGTCGGACTGGGAATCTAAAACATGGTAAGGACTGTAATAGAATAAATAGGCAACATGCAAGAACAGACAGGAGTTGTCAGCAGAGAGATGGGAATTCTTAAAAAGAAATGCTAGAAATCCAAAACACTATGAAGAATGCCTTTCATGGGCTCAATCGTAGACTGGACATGGCTGAGGAAAGAATCAAGGAGTTTTGAGGATATGTCAATAGAAACTTCTAAAACTAAAAAGCAAAGAAAAAAGATTGAAAAAAAAAAAACAACCGAATATCAAATGAGAGTCTGACCAAGCCACTGGCTACTGACATCCATCATTTGTCCTGTGTAGCAATTTCAGAACAAATTCAAACTCTGGTCCACAAAGCCTTCAAGTTTGGACTCTTGGCCTCTCTCTACCTTCTTACCCTGCTTCTCCACACATGTCATTCATTGCAGCCGGAACTTCAATGGCTAATGAGAAAAGCAATCGAAAACAATCAATACACTTTTCTGATTTGCATTTTATTGACTGTTCCCTTCCCTCCAGTTGGTCAAAGGCATCTCTAATTCAAGATTTCCAAGCCACCTGGAAGAACATTTGGAGAGAGAGAGAGAGAGAGAGAGAGAGAGAGAGAGAGAGAGAGAGAGAGAGAGAGAGAGAGAGAGGCAGGCGGGGGGGCGCAGGCAACCATTTAGAAGCTTCTTACTTATTTTGATCTTAGAGTTCACTCTTTAGCTTGTATACCAAACTGTGTTGTTCTTGAAATACTACTTGTTATAAAGTTGAAGTTTTGTTGTGCAAATAGCAGGTGAATAGTATACCTATTCAGGGTATTTGTGCTTTTTTCTTGCTGCTGTTCTTGTTACTGTTGTGGTTTGGTTTGATTATTTTAGAGGACAGAAACTTGCAAGCCATGAATATATCATTAGGTCATTTTCTCTGAGCCATCAACAGGCATCTAGAATCCAATTTTGAGGAAACATTTATTTATCTTTGTATTCCAAAGATTAATGTGAACCTAAAACTCAAGAAATCTAAAAGACAACCAGAATATCAGACAAAGCCCAGGACTGGTCATCCATAACCTTCATCTACTGGCTTCATCTCTATTCATTTTTCCTTTATTCCATGATGCCAGTCATTTGTCCACAATCCACAATTGCACCACCATCTTCAGAACATTTCAGAGATTCAGTTTTGTGGAACCAGCCTCCCCTCAAGAATGAATCCATCCTAGCTGTCATTTTCCTACCCTACAAAGGAGAATTAAATGTGTTCCTATTAAAAGAAGCATATTCTGGGGCCAGCCCGGTGACTCAGGCAGTTAGAGCTCCATGCTCCTAACTCCAAAGGCTGCCGGTTCGATTCCCACATGGGCCAGTGGGCTCTCAACCACAAGGTTGCCAGTTCAATTCCTCAAGTCCCGCAAGGGATGGTGGGCTCTGCCCCCTGCAACTAAGATTGAACACGGCACCTTGAGCTGAGCTGCCGTTGAGCTCCAGGATGGCTCAGTTGGTTGGAGCACGTCCTCTCAACCACAAGGTTGCCGGTTCGATTACCACACGGGATGGTGGGCTGTGCCCCCTGCAACCAGAAACGGGAACTGGACATGGAGCTGAGCTGCGCCCTCCACAACTAAGACTGAAAGGACAACAGTCTGACTTGGAAAAAAGGCCTGGAAGTACACACTGTTCCCCAATAAAGTCCTGTTCCCCTCCCCCAATAAAATCTTTAAAAAGGAAAAAAAAGAAATATATTCTGTGATAGAATTATTGCTCCTACTGCCTAGGAAATAGTTATGAGAATGTTTTGCTAACTTTGCTCACCAGCAGTTTCCCCAGTAGCTGTCCCCGCAACTTTAGTGCCTATGGTTCACTGAGCTTCTTGGATCTGTGTGTTTATAGGTTTCATCAAATCTGGGGAATTTTGGGTCACCATTTCTTCAATTCTTTTTTATTTTTTGTCTTCCTTTCTTTCTCCTCTCCTTCAGAAACTCCAATCGCACATAAAAGAGGCCACATAAAGTTGTCCCATAGCTCACTGAGGTTCTGTACATTTCTTTTGGCCAGACTTTTGTTCCTTGTGTTTCATTTTGCTGTGTCATGTTCATTAATCTTTCACCATACCCCCCCCACACACACACACACACAAGGTCACAACTTGTCCTGAAATAATAATTCTTTTCCCAGTGATCTGTGGGTAAATGGTGTGTGCGTGTGAGTGTGTGTGTGTGTTTGTGTGTGTGTACCAGGAATTCTTGGATCCAGAAACATCACTATGTGCTTGGCCCATACAAAGAAAGAGCAGCTTACCTTATCTTGGGCCCCAAACTCTAGGGTTCACAACTCATTTTTAAAAAGAAAAGATTGGAGAGTCTCACCAACCCCAGAAGGACTCTGACCTCTGGCTCCATCTGTATAAAATATGATTCAAAGGTCATTAGAATCTTAACTTCTTATAATGGGTTAAAGAACCTGGCCCCAGACTTCACTAATCTTTATAAACAGATAGAGCTCTTCTGGGAATTGATGAAGTTTTCAGTCATGGGACTGAATAGAGGATGAATGTTCTAATATCAACCCTGTCCAATATGATCTCAAAGGCAACTTACTGGAAAGGAACAAGCAAGCCATCAACAAACTAATAGGGTATTTTCCTCATCCAAAAAAAAAGGAATGTGATTGTTTTTCGAACTTGGGTATCCTTACCAGTCCAGGGCGAGTGAGTCAAGATCTGTGAAGTCAATTTATGGCCAGTGATGACAAGCCAGGGAAAGAACAATGGTTATTTGAAGAAGAAATAGAAAAAAACAAGTGATTTCCCTTGGGAGAAAGGGGGAAGTTGTTATTTCCCCATGAACAGGCCCTTCCCTTTCGGAGACCAGAGGGATCAGAGCAGCTTCCCATCTCCCTGGTCTGTGAAAATGGGTGGGAGATATGGGCACCTGCCTTTGGTCCTGGAGGTGAAGAAATCAAGCATCATGCCTGTGGAGGGAGATAGTGCAACCAGCAGCGTGTTTCCTCCACCTCCTTCCACGCCTCCTCTGATTCAAAAAACCTCTGACACAGGGAAAGAGCAAAGACGCAAGCACGGAAACTTGCTTAAATGCCTGGGTTATATATTTCATTGAGGAAAACCTCAGCGGATAGTGCATACATTGCAGAAAATACAGGGACTAAGGCCTTGACAGGAGCCGATGGGCAAACACAGCAATTGCCATGGAAGGACAGAGTGAGAATGCCCATCTGGAGTGACCTTCCACTGTGTCCTCTGAGGACTGGGAACCCTGCATTTACATCTGACCTGACCTTCAGGGTCTTGCAGACATCAGTGAAAAGATGGCCACTCTCGGACACATGCTCTAAAGGCCTGCATGAAATCATCGCTGTTCTTGCAGTTTTCAAAGGGAAAATTCCCCGTCTAGAGTGGGGACCTTTGCCAAATTGCTTAGTTACCAAGTATGTGTTTGCAGTTATATTTACTAACTCAGTCCTTCCCTTCCGTTTTAATCATCAGAAACCCTGTTGGTTTACTTCCCAGGCCAGCTTTGAGATTGGGATGCCAGAGGCGCTCCTGCCTGAGACCCGATCCAGGAGGGCTGTTTCCCGGTCAAGGCCATTGTCCTCCTCAACGGCCAAGTTAACTTTTCTCAGCTGTGCTTCCATCTGCTCACTCCCTCCATCCCTCCAACACACTGGAACTGAGCACCGCTGTGTACCAGGTGCTCTGCTGTGACCTAGGCGACAGGCTCTTACAAGCTACCAGGCTCGGCTTCAGGGACTACACATCGTACTATACTGAACCCTCACAATAATCCTACAGGGAACAGAGTAGTGCTCCCGTGTTACAGAAGAGAAATGGAGCACATTGGGAAATGGGACCAATGTCACACTGTTAGTGCTGGTGCCAAGATTTGAGCAAGGCATTCTTATAGCAGAACTCATGCTCTCAACCACTGCACGTAACAAGCCCTCACAGTTCTGTAGTAGAATAAGCCTGTAGGTCACCAGCGCAGGGCAGCCAGGTGACATCCTAGAGATGGACCCAGGGAACCACCAGGGGGTGCAGGGGTCTGACTTTACCTAGGGTCCTCTGCATTGGAGAGATAATGTCCCCAATTTGTCTCACTGGCCTTTGAGCCCCAGAACCACAGGGGAACATCTCAGATGTGCCCCAGGGCTCAAGACCAATTTAGGGAATAAAGCTGGGAGTGAATGAAGAATGGCCTGTACTGTGTGTGCTGTGCGGACAGAGGCATCGATTTTGCCACTGCTTTTTTGTGTTGGTCCAGTGCTCAAAGCTCCCTTCCTTCCACAGCACAGGGGATGCATCATCTAGAAGAAATGCCGTGTAAGGTCGCAGCTCCGGACCAGCTTTAGGCCTGGCTCCCTTAGCAGCTAGAACTTTCTCACCCTCCCCCATTGTTGAGCTCTTGCTCTGAGTCCCGCCTCTGCTCCCCACCTACCCTCTCGCTCACAGCATCTGCTGCTGTGGACACACAGCATTCACTCAGCACATGTTTATCCACACCTACCACGTGCCAGGCACTGGTCCAGGTGCTGGCAATTCTGCAGTGAACAAAACAGGAAAAAACAATTGCCATCATGGAGATAGTGAAGGACGGATAATAAACAAAATAAAGAAGTAAAATACACCCCTTGCTATCCAAATCTGAACCCAGTTTCTAAGTTCAGACAGCGAGTCGGTTACTAGGGACTGCCTGCTGTCGAGTAGTGGACCAGATCAACGCAACACAGACATGCAAAGCAGAGAAGGGGAAGGGGGTCCAGGTTTGCGGTGTGGCTGCAATTGTAAATGGTCTGGAAAGGCTTCACCAAGAAGGGGACTCTTCAGCAAAGGAAGGAGTGAGCCGTGCGCATAACTACAGGAAGATTATTCTAGGCAGAGGGAACAGCGAGTGTAAAGGTCCTGAGGCAGAGTGTGAACAACATGCCAAACGACCCGAGGTTCTTAGAGGACCATACAGCTCTTCTGTGTGAGCACCATGTCCTGAACTTGAGCAGCAAGCAGCAGGAAGGCTTTGCACTCAAACAGCATGAGGTCTGAAGTCTTGCTCTTTTGCATACCAATCACGCAAATGTGAACAAATGCCTTAATCTTCCTGAGTGCTTTCCCAGTCTGCCATGTGGGAAGCTATAATATACAAAGTCAACAGCACAGAGTTGGAGTAAAATTAATGGTAGTTACTACACATGTGGTCAGGCAAAAGGAGGATCTCACTTTATTCCAGTGTACCATTTTCAGGGGTGAGGGGTAATTTAGAAGCAGGGCTCTAGAAGTGTATGGGGTGTGATTAAAAAATATGGTGAATGTTTAAATTTTTTAAAATTTGTTACAGTAAAAGACACATTGCAATTAATCCTCCTCAAAAGACCCCCTAGCTTCACATACTTATCCCATCTTTCTTTCCACTTTCTGAAACAGTTCTGGAAGTCCTCTTTCATGAGTGTCTTCAGTTGTGCTGTTGAGGCTGCCTCAATGTCCTAAATCAATTCAAAATATTTACCTTTTATGGTCATTTTGACTTTGGGGAAGAGCCAGAAGTCACACAGTCCCAGGTCTGGTGAACAGGTGGATGAGGGCACACCGTTATGTTTTTATTTGACAGAAATTGCCATATACCCGAAGAGATGTGTGACACGGGGCCTTCCGTTGTGATCAAAAGGTACAGTGAATGCTGCTGCCGAGTGCCATCCAACAGAAAGGCAGGGACCTTCAATACAGGAAGTAGTATGTCAAACTTTAGTAACAGTGTCTGATAAGTTTCAACTTGTTCGGTGTAGTCAGTCAGATGTGAGCCATGGCTGAGAAGTGTGTTTTAAAGTGTGCCATAAATCATCCTCCATCACGACAATGCTCTGTGACACATCACTTCTGGTATACAGCAATTTATGTCAAATAAAAACATTACAGTGTGTTCTTATCCACCCATTCACCAGATCTGGGACTGTGTGACTTCTGGCTCTTCCCCAAAGTCAAAATGATTCAGGACATCAAGGCAGCCACAAGAGCACAACTAAAGACACTCACAAAAGAAGACTTCCAGAACTGCTTCAGAAAGTGGCAAGAACGATGGGTGGGATAAGTGTGTTTGAAGAAAAGGGAGGATTGTCAATCAAAATGGTGGCGTGAGGTGAGCCTCTGTGAAGCTCCCCTGGAATTTACAACTAATTGAACAACAATAACTCCACAAAGGACTCCCTGCACAGCAGACAGGCAAGACGAAGAGGCCG
Source organism: Rhinolophus sinicus (assembly GCF_057876585.1). Taxonomy (NCBI): domain Eukaryota; kingdom Metazoa; phylum Chordata; class Mammalia; order Chiroptera; family Rhinolophidae; genus Rhinolophus; species Rhinolophus sinicus. Next base: position 7,240,668 of record NC_142502.1, on the reverse strand, counting down.
ACTACGGGATTCACCTAAAGGTGGGCGAACAGGCGAGCAGGGGAAGAGGAAAGGGAGAAGTGCAGAGACGGAGCCGCGTGGGTGCAGGACGCAGAGCAAGCTCAGTGCTCCGAGCTTGCTGCCTCCCAGAACTACCGCAGCTGCGGGAGAGGGAAGAACTTGGACTGCTAGGGCTTTGCTTATGGCCCACAGGGCTGAGGGGGCAGCATATAACACGGCTGAACCCAACGCTCATGGCAGAGACCTCGGAGAAAAGACTGAGGGAAGAAGGCTGAAAACGGTGGTTTAAGCCCTCACTGCCGAGCAGAGAATGGAAGCCTTAGGTACTGAGACTAGCCGCCCCATCCCTACCCTCCGAGAGCTCGCCCCACCCCCACCTGCCCAGTGCTAGAAGCGAAACAGTAGCAGTGTCAGATCAAAAGAACAGAATATTTGCTGTTCTCAGAACTGTGGACCGCAGACACAGATTTGCAGCCCAACGAGTTCCGGCAAAGGGGAGGGAGCTGTGGAAGCAGGACCGGCTGTGGTGGTGGTCGCCGCCATTGCTCTGGGCCACCTCTCCCAACTCACCATGCCCCTGGCTCTACCTATCTGGGCGGATCCCGGCAGGAGTAAACAGAACTGCTGAAACATACAGGCTCTGAATCTGGTGCAGGAAGAGCTTTGGAACTTCAAAAGCTCTCCGCATACCCACAAGGACACTGTGCCCTGTGACCCAGGTGAACTATTAACAGAGGAGAAGCCCGTCTCCCAGGGAATCCCCCCCATTGTGTGAAAAGCTGGAATAGTATAGAGAAAACATAGCACTACCGTGTGAGAGAGAATAAATAGGCTGCAGTCGGAGAGAAAATAAAACATTCTCCCAACATGTACTGGAAAACAAAAGAAAGACCTCTTCCTATCAACCTGTTGCAAAAGCCACTCGTGTAGATGTCTAGGAAGAGAAATAATAAATCAGTAATTGCCATGAATAACCAAGGCAACAAGACAGCTCAGAAAGAAAGTAAAAAGTCTCAAGAAAAGGAACTTAAAGATATGGAAATATGTGACTTAAATGACAGAGAATTCAAGATTGCAGTTCTGAAAAAACTCAACGAGTTATAAGAAAACACAGAAAGGCAGTTTAATGAACTCAGAAACACAATCAAAGAACAACATGAGCATTTTACGAAAGGGATTGAAATTTTTAAAAAGAACCAAATAGAATTTCTGGAGATTAAGAACTCAATAGAAGAAATTAAGAATGAAATAACCAGCTTAGGTAGTAGAGTTGACCAGATGGAGGAAAGAATCAGTGACATCGAAGATAGAAACCTGGAAATTACACGGATGGAAGAAGAAAGAGACTTGAGACTTAAAAGAAATGAAAGAACTCTACAAGAACTTTCTGACTCCATCAGAAAGAGCAATATAAGAATAATGGGCATGCCAGAAGGAGAAGAAAGAGAGAAGGGAACAGAGAATATATTCAAACAAATTGTTGATGAGAACTTCCCAAACTTGTGGACAGAACTGGATCCTCGAATCCAAGAAGCAAATAGAACACCTAATTACCTCAATCCCACAGGCCTTCTCCAAGGCACATTGTATTGAAGTTGTCTAAAATCAACGACAAAGAAAGAATCCTCAAGGCAGCCAGGGAAAAGAAGACGGTAACCTACAAAGGAAAGCCCATTAGATTATCATCAGATTTTTCAGCAGAAACTCTACAAGCCAGGAGGGAGTGGAACCAAATATTCAAACTATTGAAAGAAAGAAATTATGAGCCAGGAATAACATATCCAGCAAAGATACCTTTAGATATGAAGGAGGAATAAAGACCTTTCCAGACATACAGAAGCTGAGGGAATTTTCTAATACACGACCTGCACTACAAGAAATACTAAAGGAGGCTATTCGACCACCATCAATAGGGACAATTTGTGGCAACCAAAACATAGAAAGGGGGAGAGTAAAGATCTGAACCGGAATATGGGAATAGAGAAAGTAAACGTGCTGAAGAAAATGGAATACTCTAAATATCAAACTTTCTTTTACATAAACTTAAGGGTAACCACTCAAAAAAAATCCAGAACTGAAATATATACTGAAATAAAAGAAGAAACAGAGGGAAACATCATAGAATACCACCACACAGAAATAATAGACAACAACAAAAAGGCAAAGAAACAATGGAGACACAGCCTTACCAGAAAACCAAAGATAGAATGACAGGAAATTCTCATATATCAATAATCACCCTAAATGTAAATGGACTGAACTCACCAATAAAAAAGCACAGAGTAGCAGATTGGATCAAAAAACTAAACCCAACCATATGCTGCCTCCAAGAGACACATCTCAGCTACAAGAACAAGCATAGACTCAAAGTGAAAGTGTAGAAATTGACACTCCAAGCAAATGGTACCCAGAGAAAATCAGGTGTAGCCATAATGCTATCAGATGAAACAGACTTCAGGGTGAAAAGATAACAAGAGACAAAGATGGACATTTCATAATGGTGAAGGGGACTATACAACAAGAAGACATAACAGTCATCAATATTTACGTTGCTCCCAATCAGGGAGCACCGAAATATACCAAGCAACTACTAACAGAACTAAAGGGAGAAGTTGACCAAAACACAATTATACTAGGGGACTTAAATACATCATTGACAGCTATGGATAGATCATCCAAACAGAAAATAAATAATGAAATAGCAGCCCTAAATGATACATTAGATGAAATGGACATAATTGACATATAAAGAGCACTTCATCCTAGAACATCAGACTATACATTTCTTTCTAGTGTGCATGGAACATTCTCAAGGATAGACCATATATTGGGACATAAAACTAGCCTCAGCAAGTTTAAGAAGATTGAAATCATACCAAGCATATTCTCTGATCACAAGGCTTTGAAATTGGATATCAACTGCAAAAAGAAAGCAGGAAAAAACACAAATACATGGAGATTAAACAACATACTTTTAAACAATGACTGGGTCAAAGAAGAAATTAGAGGAGAGATCAAAAGATACATAGAAACAAATGACAATGAAAATACATCCTACCAAAATTTGGGGGGGGGGGGGTAGCGAAAGCAGTTTTAAGAGGGAAATTTATATCGTTACAGGCCTATCTCAAGAAACAAGAAAAATCCCAAATAAATAGCCTCACATTACACCTTAAAGAACTAGAAAAAGAAGAAAAAGTGAAACCCAAGGTAAGCAGAAGAAAGGAAATAACAAAAATCAGAGCAGAACTAAATGAAATCGAGAACAAAAAGACAATAGAAAAAATTAATGTGACAACCAGCTGGTTCTTTGAAAAGATTAACAAAATTGACAAACCCTTGGCTAGACTCACTAAGATAAAAAGAGAGAAGACGCTAATTAACAAAATCAGAAATGAAAAAGGGGAAGTTATCACGGACACCACAGAAATACAAAGGATCATCCAAAAATACTATGAAGGACTATATGCCACCAAATTCAAAAACCTAGAAGAAATGGACAAGTTCTTAGAAACATATAGCCTTCCAAGGCTGAACCATGAACAACTGGAAAATCTAAACAGACTGATCACCAGTAACAAAATTGAATCAATCATCCAAAACCCTCCCAAAAGCAAAAGTCTGGGACCAGATGGCTTCACTAGTGAATTCTACCAAACCTTCAAAGAGGATCTGATACCAATCCTGCTCAAACTCTTCCAAAAAATTGAAGAAGAGACAGTAGTCCCTAACTCATTTTATGAGGCCAACATTACCCTGATACCAAAACCTGGTAAGGCAACACAAAAAAAGAGAACTACAGACCAATATCTCTGATGAATACAGCTGCAAAAATCCTAAACAAAATTCTAGCAAATCGAATGCAACAATGCATTAAAAAGATTATTCATCATGACCAAGTGGGGTTTATCCCAGGGGCACAAGGATGGTTCAACATTTGCAAATCCATCAATGTGATACATCACATAAACAAAATGAAGGACAGAAATCATATGATTATATCAATTGATGCAGAAAAAGCATTTGACAAGATACAACATCGATTTATGATTAAAACACTTAATAAAATAGGTATAGAAGGAAAATACCTTAACATTATAAAGGCCATATATGACAAACACTCAGCTAATCTCATAATTAATGGTGAAAAACTGAAGCCCTTTGCTCTATGTTCAGGAACACGACAGGGCTGTCCCCTATCACCTCTGCTTTTCAACATAGTGTTGGAAGTCCTTGCCAGAGCAATCAGACAAAAGAAAGAAATAAAAGGCATCCAAATTGTGAATGAAAAAGTTAAATTGTCACTCTTTGTAGATGACATGATGCTATATATAGAAAATCCTAAAGACTCCCCCTAAAAGCTGTTAGAAACAATCAACGAATACAGTAAAGTTGCTGGCTACAAAATCAACATACAAAAGTCCATTGCATTCCTATATACTAACAATGAAATCTCAGAAAAAGATATACAAAAAACAATTCCTTTTGCAATTGCAGCAAAAAGAATAAAATACCTAGGAATAAACTTAACCAAGGATGTGAAAGACCTATATGCTGAAAACTATAAGACATTTTTAAAAGAAATTGAAGAAGACACAAAGAAATGGAAAGACATTCCGTGCTCATGGATTGGAAGAATCAACATAGTTAAAATGGCCATATTACCCAAAGCAATATACAGATTTAATGCAATCCCATCAAAATCCCAAGGGCATTTTTTAAAGAAATAGGACAAAAAATCATTAGATTTGTTTGGAACCACAAAAGACCCCGAATAGCCAAAGCAATCTTAAGAAAAAAGAACAATCCTGGAAGTATCACACTCCCTGACTTTAGCTTGTACTACAGGGAAACAATAATCAAAACAGCATGGTATTGACCGAAAAACAGACACATAGACCAATGGAATAGAATTGAGAACCCAGAAATAAAACCACATAAACATGGACAGATAATTTTTGACAAAGAAGCTAAAAACATACAATGGAGGAAAGGCAGCCTCTTCAATAAATGGTGCTGGGAGAATTGGATAGCTACGTGCAAAAGAATGAAACTGGACTGCTATTTGTCACCACGTACAAAAGTTAATTCAAAATGGATCAAAGACTTAAGCATAAGACCTGACACAATAAACTGCATAGAAGAAAACACAGGTACTAAACTTATGGACCTTGGGTTCAAAGAGCATTTTATGAATTTGACTCCAAAGGCAATGGAAGTAAAAGCTGAAGTAAACGAATGGGACTATGTGAAACTTAAAAGCTTCTGCACAGCAAAAGAAACCATCGACAAAATAAAGAGGCAACCAACTGAATGGGAGAAGATTTTTGCAAACAGTGCCTCCGATAGGGGCTAATATCCCAAATATACAAGGAACTCATGCAACTCAACAACAAAAAAACAAACAACCCAATTGAAAAATGGGCAGAGGACCTGAAGAGACATTTCTCCAAAGAGGACATACAAATGGCAAATAGACATATGAAAAAATGCTCAACATCACTAATCATCAGAGAAATGCAAATAAAAACCACAATGAGATATCACCTCACCCCAGTCAGAATGGTTATCATCAACAAGACAAATAGTAACAAGTGTTGGAGAGGCTGTGGAGAAAAAGGAACCCTCATGCACTGTTGGTGGGAATGCAGACTGGTGCAGCCGCTATGGAAGGCAGTGTGGAGGTTCCTCAAAAAATTACAAAAAGAATTGCCATATGACCCAGCAATCCCTCTCCTGGGTATCTACCCAAAAAATCTGAAACCATTTATACATAAAGACACGTGTGCTCCAATGTTCATTGCAGCTTTGTTTACAGTGGCCAAGACATGGAAACAACCAAAATGTCCTTCAATAGATGAATGGATAAAGAAGTTGTGGTATATATACACAATGGAATACTATTCGGAGGTAAGAAAAGATGATATAGGACCATTTGTGACAACATGGATGTATCTTGAGAGTATAATGCTAAGCGAAATAAGTCAGACAGAAAAAGCAGAGAACCATATGATTTCACTGATATGTGGTATATAATCCAAAAACAACAAAAGAACAAGACAAACAAATGAGAAACAAAAACTCATAGACACAGACAATAGTTTAGTGGTTATCAGAGGGTAAGGGGGGGGTGTGGGAGATGAGGGTAAGGGGGGTCAAATATATGGTGATGGAAGGAGAACTGACTCTGGGTGGTGAACACACAATGGGATTTATAGATGATGTAATACAGAATTGTACACCTGAAATCTATGTCATTTTACTAACAATTGTCACCCCAATAAATTTAAAAAATAAATTATAAAAAAAAAAACCCATAAAAAAAAAAAAGAAGAAAAGGGGAGTCTTTTGAGGGGGATTAAAGGCAATGTGTCTTTTACTGTAATAATTTTTTTTATTTAAACATTCACTGTATTGTTTGATCATATCTCGTACCTGGCTTTCCTCATCATTCTGTTATATACCTGAGCACACCTACTGCCTGGAAATAATAATAATGACAAGAACATCACCTACCATCAGGGGAAGGTTTGCAGGCCACTAAGCAATCTCATACCTGCTGCCTCCCTGGGACATCTTAGCAAACTTTTAAGGTTGGTAGAGTATTACCCTTTACTCTCCTACTTGCATATAAAGATGCTTGAAATACAGAGAAGGGAAGTGACTTAGCTAGTCAGTGACAGAATTGGGAAATCTAGACTATAACATGGGATTTATTTGATGGCACTCAAAGAAACTGGCCTACCTGCCAAATACTGCCAAAGTCTGCTTTTATGTTGTTCCTGTTCAGGGAAGAGGTGAGTGGACAATGAGAGTAGATGGCTCTCTGATTGCTCACCCACCTGTTGCCTCCTGGGAATGGACAGAAACATAAGTGTGGGGCCTCCAGGAATTAGAGAAGACTAGGAAGCATGAGGGTGGAGCCCCAGGATCTGTCTCCTATTGGGTGGCTCCATGGGGTCCTGGGCGCCAGAAGAGGGAACAGCATGAGAGTCTGGTTCGGGGAGCAGGGCTCCCACCAAAAGAGTGGAAAGCAAACAAAGTACAATTAAAATAAAACAACCTCTTTCCTAATTTAGCTAAAGGTCAACCCTGTTTCTGGTAAACTGAGACGCTTCTAATTTTGCTAGCTTGTCTTCTTTTAATCTCATTTAATAGTTTATTTTCAGACTGCCTGCCTGGAGCGATGCTACTCTGGTAAACTGAGACTCTTCTAGTTTTGCTAGCTGGTCTTTTTTTAATCTCATTTAATAGTTTATTTTCAGACTGCCTGCCTGGAGCGATGCTACTCTATCGATAGAGTCAGGGCTCACAGAATTTCCAAGTTAGGAAGGACGTTTGACATCATTCAGGCTAACTCCCCCATGTTTCAGATGATGACATTGAAGCCCAAGGAGGTTTGGTCACAAATTCAAGATCATTCTCCTACCACTGTACAGCAGGAATTAAAATACCTCTACTGCTTTGCATATTAAACTATCTTCTATTTCCCAAACACTGAGGAATCTATTACCTAATGTCATAGCTATGTTTGTACTAAACATAATATGCCCAGAGACAAATTTCTGAAAAATTCTATACTTGGTTCAGTAGTTTTAATCAAAATGTCCCATTCTCTTCTGCCTTCCTAATAATGGGTTCTCTATTTACTTCTGTGACTCCTTCACCCTTGGGTATTTTTTACTGTCTTTTATTCTCATCTATCATAAAAGAATCCCATCTATTTCTAAATGTGTCTTCTGTCTTTGACAGCGTCTACCATCAACTATCCTATTACCGGAGGGCGCACAGTGCCACTCTAGACTGCAGCATGTGTCAAAAGGGCATTTGGCATCAACTTTTATACTGATTTGGAGGAAAAGCTGAGCTGAAAGAATAATTATGATTGTCCATTAGCCTCCCTGTTCATTTGCTGAAATAAGAATAATGTTGAAATAAAATCTTCTAGGTTAGGAAGTTGCTCGCGAATGAAGATTCCTCTCCCAGCATTCACAGATGTATGCATTTTTCCACCTCAGTGACTAATCATGTATAACAGGGTAAAGCAAGTGCCGTCCATCTTAAGAATAATCCGAGGCCCTGACGATCTAGTCTTCTTGTCCCCACTGCCGACAACTCCAAAGGAAGTTGATCCAATTATTCATTGGATAATTGGCTCTTCCATTCAGAAAGACAGAAAGAATACGTCTTCCTTTGTGAGCAGTAATATAGGAGCAAGCTTGTCATTACTTTCAATGCTTCCTAAGTAGTCAACAGCTGTGTCATTTTATTTGTTCTCAAGGCTCAGAGGAAACACAGTGAATTCAGCCAAGAGAGTGAGGATGGTGGGGGGAAAGGGAGGATTCAAAAAAGGCTTCCAGAAGGAGGGAGTCTTGATGAACACACAGGCATTCACCAAGCAAAGTGTGGGCAATGGGGGGTTCCACACCGAAGCAGCCCCCTGTGCAGTCGTGGGAACACGACAACGCAAGTGTGAGGGGCTGCTTAGGTTTGTCGCTGGAGCATGACGCGCGAGGCTGGGAGTGACAGGGAGGAGGCAGGCTGGCAGCTGCGGGCTGGATCGTGAAGGTCTTTCCCCACCAAGCAAAGGGCTTTGAGACATCTTAACCCAGGGTCCACAAAGGGAGTTCTTTGAAACCTTACATTTTCAAAATGTCTGTTTCTGTATATTTTTCATAAACTTTTCAAAGACACAAACATTCAACCCTCTAGTCCCTGGTAATCACCACTGTACTCTCTGCTTCTACGAGTTCAGCTTTTTTAGATTCCACATATAAGTGAGATCATACAGTACTTGTCTTTCTATGTCTGGCTTATTTCCCTTAGCATAATGTTCTCCATGTCCATCCATGTTGTCCAAATGGCAGGACTGCCATTTTTTAGGCTGAACAATGTTCCCTTGTACGTATACACCACATCCTCTTTATCCATTCATCTGTTGATGGACACTTAGCTTGTTTCCATGTCTTGGCTACTGTGAATACTGCTGCAGTGAACATGGGAGTGGGTATCTCTCCGAGGACCTGATCAATTCTTTTGGATAATTACTGGATCATAGGGTAGTTCTATTTGTAATTTTTTGAAGGCCCTCCATACTGTTTTCCATAATAGCTGTACCATTTTACAATCTCACCGACAGTATGCAAGTTTCCATTTCTCCACATCCTTGCCAACGCTTGTGGCCATCCTAACAGGTATGAGATGATATTTGATTGTGGCTTTGATTTGCCTTTCCCTGATGATTAGCCATGTGGAACACCTTTTCGTGGACTTGTTGGCTATCATTTGTCTTTGTTAGGCAGATAGGTCAGTTTTCCATAGGAACTAGGGAGTTTGAGAACCAAGTAAAACTTTAGAGTAAAACCTTAGTCCAACCCCTTCCATTGATGGATGCAACTAAGGCATGGTAAGGATCTGGGCTGTCTGAACAAATTAAAACACTCACTGTTTCTTCAGGGAGAGTTCTTTTTCCTCTGGGAGAGAACGCCTGTTCCAGTTCCGGCTCTTGTGTTCCTGGAAATAAGTATCTGATTTGCTGATGGCGGGGGCTTGGGGGCTGCAGTTGGCTGATAAGCATATGCCTCTGCATCCAAAGCTGACTTATCCACACACAGCTCAGGATCACTCCCCAGAGAACACGGCCTGCCAGGGGTCAGCTCCACATTTAGTGTGGTTTCATTTCTTTGTCACTGATCTGGAAGAAGTGGAGGACACACCCACCTAGCTTAGCGGGTGCTGGGAGTGACGCTGAGGAGCTAACATCTTGGAAGAGAGATGCATAATTCAGTCACTTACATGAGTTAGAAAAATGTTTCAAAGGGGGGGAAAAAGATGAATTTTACCAGGAATGAGTTTTAAACATAGTTGCACGTATGTACAAAGGAAGAAGATTCAACAGGTATGGCTCAGCAGGAAGAAATGCAACTATGAATAGACAGGTCCTTTCAAAAGCCAGAAAATCAAGTTTCCATTATCATCACTTTTGGTCAAATTTCCTATAGTGTTAGATCTAACGAGGTCTTGGCATTTAAAAAAGAAAGAAATAAAGAAAAAAACTGAACTGAAAAGAGTTAGGAAAGAGAAAAAAAATGAAAGGAAATGAAAAATATACCCTACATAAGAAAAATAAAGAATTGAAGGAGTAAAAGGTTTGAGAACTATTGTGACCATTCCACAATTTTTTTTAGAACAAGGTATGGTGTGACTATATCAATTAATGAACATAATATCTTAAAGTCATGTTTTACGGTATTCAAAGAATAAGTATTAAGGATACTGCTTGTTCTTCACTTTTTAAAAGAAGTAATGAAGTCAGCAGACACGTGGAGCTCAGCTGATCCACAAAGAAGGGTCTATTGACAATAAAGTATTATCAAAACCTGAAATGGATATTTGTCAACCCTCTGCACTCCCTGAAAACTTTAAAATAAAGGCATTTGGTTCACTGCTGGTGTAAATTCACATCTGGAGAGCAATTTGGTAATACGTCTCAAAAGGCTTAAAAAATATTCATGTCCTTGACCCAAAAATGCCATTTGTAGGACTTTGTCACAAAGCCTGAGTTCTAATTCTAGCTGCTTTATTTAATGGTTCTGTGACATTGGATATCTTTGAGCTTAATGGATCTTCCTGATCCATTAAATGGCTAATAGTATCAAATACAAAATCAAATTTTAAGAAATAATCAAAATAATGTATGTCCTATGAAAAATTGCTCAATGTCACTAATCATTACAGAAAGGCAAATAAAAACCACAATGAGATACCACCTCACACCTGTCAGAGTGGCTATCATCAATGAATCAACAAACAACAAGTGCTGGCGAGGATGTGGAGAAACGATAACCCTCGTGCACTGTTGGTGGGATTGCAGATTGGTGCTGCCACTATGGAAATCAGTAGGGTGGTATCTCAAAAAATTGAAAATGGAACTACCTTATGACCCAGCAATTCCACTCCTGGGTATCTATCCAAAGAAATCCAAAATGCTAATTTGAAAAAATATATGCACCCCTATGTTTACTGCAGTGTTATTCACAATAGCCAAGATATGGAAACAACCAAAACGCCCAAACAGACAATTGGATAAAGAAACTGTGGTACATTTATACAATGGAGTATTACTAGGCCATAAAGAAGAATGACATCTTACCATTTGCAATGACATGGTTGGACCTAGAGAATATTATGCTAAGTAAAATAAGTCAGACGGAGAAAGACAAATATCATATGATCTCACTTATATGGGGAATCTAAAGAACAGAATAAATGAACAAACTAAACAGAAATAGACTCAGAGAGAGAGGGGGAAAACACTGATGGTGGCTAGATGGTAGGCTGGGTGGGGATGGGGGAGAAGGTAAAGGGATTAGAAAGTACAAATTAGTAGCCAAAATATTGCCACTGGGATATGAAAGACAGTTTGGGGAATATAATCAATAATGTTGTAAAGATTTTGTAGGGTGTCAGATGGGCACTTGTCTTATTAGGGAGACCACTTCATGGACGGTGTAGATGCCTGATCACTGCAGTGTACACCTGAAGCTGAAGCTTAATAATATGGAATGTCAACTATAATTAAATAAATAAATAAATAAATAAATAAATAAATATATATATATATATATATATATATATATATATATGTAGTCATGGGATGTGGACTACAGCATAGGGAACAGAGTCAATGGAATTATAACAGTTATATACAATGAGGGAGGGGTAGTAGTTTGGGGGAGGGGATATGAAAAATAAATACTGTCCTGATGGTTAGCATAGTAACTAAAAAATAAGTGCTTAATAAATGATTGTTGTTTACAAGTCTATTCTTGTAAGTATCCATTTAGTTATGTAAAACTAGAAAATAATATTAGGTAATTAGATAACAGGTAATTAAATACATAGTGTTATATCCCTACCATAATAACTGTTTAACTCCTAAAATAATGTCATAAAAGATTTTAAAAATAGAAAAATTGATATCAAAAAATGATATATTTTTTAATATATCAAAAAATGATATATTTATCTGTGCTTTCTGGTACAATCCTAACCTATCTGAAATTTATAAATTGAAATTTATAAATTGATCTGAGAAAATACAACAAAATTTTCTCACCGGTTATTTCTGGTGCTGCAATAACAAGTGACCTTTTTACCTCTACGATTTTCAATATTTTCTGAATTATCTGCAGTGCACACATACTACTTTTATACTCAAAACTTACAAATTAAATGTTTAGGTTTAGAGAATCATCTGGCTTGCATGATATTATTACACCAGCAAAACTCTGTTTAAAAATTCCCTAAATACTGTTCAAAATAGTCTCTGGGAAGAGATTCAAGTTACCTTCAAAAATAATTTCTGGAAGAGTTGCAAGTTTATAGAGCTTGCAAATGAGCTGTATCAGCTGCTAGAAAACTGGTAACAATAGTTTACACATGTATGTCACCAGCTGTCCCTCCCAGAAACAGCCTTCTCCGGGGGAAGGAGGTTATAAAGGCCTGTGAATTCTTCATGAAAGCTCTGGACCCTCTCTCCAGGAAAACACACATGCCTCTATACACTCGGAATTCGGGGTGCTGTTTCTGAGGATGCAAGGACTCCCTGCCATTAAGACCCCCATCAGTAGCTGTCAAGGAAATGCCTCTGAGGGATGTTTCCCTTTGATTGAAGGATAAAGCAGAAAATCCCTTCTTTCCTATTTCAGAGAGTAAGCCAGGAGATTGGCAGGAAGAAGTAGCTAAATGGCCAGTCTGTTTCGTCCTTTCCATTTGCATGACAAGGAGAAGAGAGTTGTAGAAAAATGGGTTGGAACTGTTAACGATGCAGATTAAGATTGTTTAATGGAAGCATCATGAGTAAATCTCCTGTAACCTAACTGAGCCGAGGGGCAGGAGACAGTGGTGGTAGCTGTAGGTCCCAGATGAATAGACTAAAACCAATTAAATTTTCACTCTCAGATTAAGTGTTACACCAGTGTTGGATTCAGTCATTCTGGACAACTATCATTTTTTAGTGCGAGCAATATGGGAGCTAACAGAGTTAGGAGTTTATTTCTTTTAAAAGCTTACTTCATAAGATTATCTGCTCTACTCTTTAATATATGGATTTTTAACGTAGCCTTCCTTTTACCAGTGTGGTTTGGAACATTTATGACTATTTCTGGATCTCAGACTAGGCGTACATGTTACATACAGTTCAGGATGCAGGAAAGGGGCTCTGATGGCTGCTGCCCCCAGATGCAAAGTGCCAGCACTAGAGAAAGAGCACCTGTTGTGGGAGTACAGGTGAGGGACTCAGCTTCAAGTTTAGAAACTGCAGATTGTTAAGAAACAACAGATGTCCCACATTGGTTTAAAGAGTCGTCCTCATGACACTATCATGACTCTTCCACATCTGTGATTGTGTTCACGTACCTGTGTCTTCTCTCTGAGAGTTTGGCTGGATGCTGTATTTGTGCTTTTAGCCTGAAGGGAGGCTGGTGAGTAGCCAATTGACGGTGCCCTCTGGATGTTTCTATGAAAGAAAGAGAAGAGCGACACTTCTGAGAAACATGGCGAAAAATTGCCACACACAACTGTTAACTTAAAAATATAAAGAAAGGACTTTCAAAGTCAGAGGCAAACACGCATTTATTTGAGACTAATAAGAACAGCTATTCTGGAGGCACCGATTCAGGCAGAAGCCCAGTGTTCCAATTAGAGACAAAGACAAGGGGTATTTCTGAGAAAAGGCAGGGGAGTCATCACACCCATAGAAGGAAGACATTTCTGTTGGTGCAGATAATATAACAGTGATGTTAATTCTAAACAATGTTTTTAACTTTCAGTCTGGTAGTCATAAGATCTGCTTTCTTGTTATCTTTGCCAACAGTTCTTTGGGGCACAAGGTTGGCCCGGTCCAAAGGTTATTCTGCCCTGTTTTAACATTCCAAAGGTTTGAGGTGAAAGGCAATTCCCCTGGGACGGCAGCTCCAGCTCCATGTTAAAGTGGCTCGTTTCTATTATTGTTTACACAACTTAGTTGCCAAAGAAATACTGAAACACAAGCTAAAGACCAGCAAAGGCAGAAGGTCGAGAGTCGCTGCAGATCTACGTCTTCCCTTATTCCCCGCCTCCCACCTGGCCTGTCCCACCCCACAGCTCCAGACACAGTCTTGTGATTCGCCTACCTGAAATAATGACTTCACTCTACACGTGGCTCACCTGTGATGATGCACAAGCAAGGTGACTGACACCACCACCACCACCCCGGCTCAAGGGCGTTTACTGAAGGGCACTGATCTATGCAGTGACTAAGGTCCACAATCAGGACCATGACTCCAAGTGAACAAGAGGCCTGGGGGACGTTCAGTGGGACAGCAGAGACTCGGGGGGACAGGTGGGCTAACCTCTAGGAACACAGAGGAAATCCAACAGTTCTGCTCAGGATCAGAGCTCATGCAGCACAGGGCTGGCACACGGCTGCTGAGGGCAATGCAGCGTCGGAGAATACTTCTCTTTATATGGTTTAAATAGGGGCAGTAATAATACCTGCAGCATATTACCTTCACAGTACACTTGGCCCATAGAATGGGTGGCCATAAATCAATCTAGGCCTCAGGGTGAAAAAGACTGGGCAGACAGCCTGGCCTGCCAGACAAAAGGAATAAGTCATCAAACTAGGCTGATCTGGAATTGGAATTAAATGTGAAAAGAGTCCCCAGGACTCCAATAGAGGTAAGACTCCTCATAACAGGCTGAGACAGGAATGGAAAGCTCGAGGCTCGGGGACTCGCTGCCCAATCCTTTAACGATAGCCCTAACGGCTGATGTGCACTGAGCACTTAGGCTATGAGCTTGACGTTGATAATCTCATCCGCCCACAAGAAGCAAGGATTCCCATTTTATAGATGAGCAAGCTGAGCCCCAGCGAGTGTTCTGTGGTGACTTCACTAATAAAAGGTGGGATAGGATTTGAAGCGAGGCAACCTGATTCCAGAACTTGCTGCTTTTATTTCCTTTTCTAGCTTTATTGAGGTATAATTGACAAATAAAAATCGTGTATATTTAAGGTATACAACGATTTCATATACGTATACACTGTGGAATGATTTCCACAATCAAGTTAACACATCCACCCCCTCTCATAGTGAGCACTTTTTGTGTGGTTAGAATACTTAAGATCTCCTCTCTCTAAGCAACTTTCAAGTATACAATACAGTATTATTAGCGATAGTCACCATGCTGTCCCTGGGGAAATCCAGAACTTACTCATTTTATAACTGAAAGTTCAATGCTTTTAGTAACTCCACTCTACCATGCCCTGCAAGGGTCCTCCCCACCACCTCGTCTTCACTTCAATCACCAAAAGTGAGCATGGGGGCTGCTTGCCTTCGAGGAGCAGTGTCCAGTGTAAATGGTGAGATCTGGTTTGTTCCTGGCCCTCTCCTCCAGCTTTCTGAACCCTGACGCTGGGTGCATCCTGCCTCCGTAAGCTGCAGCTGTTCTTGCTCAGAGGGTTGAGGAAAAGGTAAGGCACATGTCACGACAGGTATAAAGAGAATTGTAGGATTAGACTCAAGTTCATTTTTTGTTTTGAAAAAGAGGAGCAGATTGAATGCTGCATAATGGAAAGAACATGATACTGAATGTATGCAAACCAGATGACCTTAAACTTAACTGCAGCCCGGCATTTTCTAATAGTACAATATTGGCTAGTATGATGGTTTTCTCTGTCATAAGGATTATCCAATAAGCTAATAAAAGACCCCTTGGCTACTCCCCTCAGCCCACTATTATAACGGAATAATCAGTCCCATCATTTGTGGTTCTGTTACCAGGATCATTTCCAAACGAGATCATAACCATCCACTTTTCACCAAATAAATGGCTCACACTCATCATACACCCACTGGCCAAGTTTGCCTGGCTTTTTACCTCCCTCTGAAGACACTTGTTCTAACTGGACCATTCTGCAGAATTCAGGCTGTGATGGAGGAGACTGTAAAAGGAGCTGAAACTGCCTGATGAGTAAGAATGAATGACAAAAATTTAAATAACAAAATCCTCTCCAGGTTCTTTCAAAAAGAAGTAAATGAAGCAAAGCCCCTCAGGGCAGACACAGAGAAAACAGGGCCACAGAAGAGGCCAAAAAACGACACCCGTGGGGCATTGGTGTGTAATATGGGGCCTGCACATTGTAATGACCGTTGCAGGAAGACACAGAAGAGGAGACGCGGAAGAGGGAATTGGTGGGGCATTTTTGTGTGGTGTTTGTTGCCAGTCCAGCCGAGTAGCAGGAGAGGCAACCTCCAAAATACCGGCCATGACCGACCGTGGTACTTTCACTGCTTATCAGTAGCAGATACCCCCATTATTCCCAGAAGAAATAGGCCAGTCTCGGTGTGGACGAAAACACGCCTGGACCAAACACCACATCAATTCAGTAGGAATAGCCCTACCTTGGACCCTGCCAGCTTGAGTACAGGTGATGGTGACACAACTCGCTCCTGACTTGTGCTGCACCAGTGCTCACGCATTTCAGAGCATTCTCTCAAGTGTACCGGCTTCTTCATCAGAGGGCCATCATTGTCTGCCGTATTCCCGGCAATAAAAAGAGCCCACTGCTGGGAACCATCGTCTCTAATCTTATTTATCATGGCTCCTGGACATTCCTTCTTAACTTGGCTAACAATGAGCCAAAAATCCAACTGGAAATGTTAAGTTTCCTCACCTTCTATCTAGAAGAACAGAACACTTCTCAAAAAACAACTTCCTATTTACCATGGAACGACTTTCATGTTTTAAATGGGTCCATATTACTTGGCAATAATTAAGAAATTTGTGTTCCTTTAAAAACAGAAATATCCGTAGTATGTTGGGTGTAAGGGATAAATATTCTCTATGGGAATATTCAACAACAATATCCAGACGTGCCAGGAGTGTACACTTGAGCAAATAGTCCAGTGTCTCCATTCCTCTATTTACAAAACTAGGTTATTATCACCTTACCAGCCTTTCTTTTAGACCAAAAAACAAACAAACAAACAAAAAATGCTGATGTCACTTTGTAGAAAGTAAATTATTTCTAAGAAAATCTCAAAACTAAGAACTAAGTAAAAAGATAATATTACCATGACTTGTGCAGCCATTCCTCACTTGTCCTAATGTCAGAACCATGGGCGCTATCAGGGAAGAAGACAAACCATGGTCCTCACTGAAAATGTCTTTAGATTCCACTTTCGCCCTATAAAAGAGCAGTCTTACAGCTGCCATTGTTTAAAAGTTACAATTTCCCATATTGATTTGCCTGAGGAAATCCCATGAACCGGCTAAAGGAAACATAATGACATGGGGTGAACACAGCATCCTGCCATATAGATTTCAGGTACATTCCGCAGGCACAGATAAAGGGACACTGTGGCTGTCACACAATTCCTTCTTGGCACCTGCCACAGGCTGGCTCTAGCTATTTGTGTTCGTGTCATTTCTCATTGGCCTTTGAATTACCCACCCCCACCCCCATCTCCTTTGCTCTTCTGGGTCAAGCAAATCTGTTCTCAGCTACTTTTGACTCCCTCTTGCCCCTTCGAGTATGGACACACGGCCCTTCCCACTCTTTCTTGTAAACAGGAAGTCAGGCCCTCGCCCCCCCCCGCCCCCCCCCCCCCCCGCCCAGAACCTCGCTCCCTCACTACTCAGGACCACTCCTGTGCAAATGGACTGATGTCATGAAAATGGTCAGACTCAGCAGAAAACTTAGCCCCTGAAATGTATTAGGAAAGTCAATTGTTAGGCTGGATCCTGAACCAACTTTTTGTTTTTTCAAAATAGTGAGAGTTATTCTCTTCATCTCTGAAAGAATGCGAACAATAACAAAACCTTACTCAAGGCCTTGAGCAGTCAGAGCTAAGAAATGTTTGTGTGCACAACATATGACAATTAAAGGTAAAGCGTAGGATAATATTTCTAACATCAATTCGTGATTTGATCATTAGATTCCCACTTACACTCCTACTATTGTTCACTTTTCAAGTTTACGTGAAACAATCTTTATTATTCTACTCTACTACAAACTCCTTCAAGGAAGTTTTCTATTCTCCATAGTCCTAGCACAAATGGTTCCAAATAGTATAAAATAAATAAACTTAATAAACAGATTAATAACCAGTGCAGTCGGGAGATCCTTTGGGGAATAGTAATTTTACAAAATAATACTTGTAACAAAGGTACACGTTTTTCAACTTTACCAGTTTACCATGGCACTAAAACAGACATCCACTTCACCAATTTTCTAGTAGTTGTGTCTGTTGCATTATGAGCCTCCATTCTCTATCCAGAAGATATTTTAGCATTCCCAGAAAAGTCGCTGATTAATCTGAAGACCTAGAGCTAATGTCAGCACCAGCTGGAAGACGATCATCAGATAAATTCCAACAGAGATGAGAGGTGCCTCCCAGTGGCTGTTAGCCTCTTCTTCCTGAGAAGATCCCCAGTTTTCAGTTGGGATCATTCATTCTCCAGCCTTTCTGGTGGCCAAAGGTGGGCATGTGACCAAGTTTGAGTCAAGGAAATACGAACAGAAATATGTGTGGCTCCTGGAAAGTGTCTTCTGTGGGAAGGCCCTTCTCCCTCCTCCTTCCTGCCTTTGGAATGAAGAGTTGGTGGCTGCAGCTGGTGACATCAGACCATGAAGTCACCATGGAAATGAAAGCCACACATGTTAAAACAACAATATGGAAGGCAACGGGATTGCCGACACCATGGAGCCACCAAACCAGCCGCAGCCTGTCAACCTCTCGACTTCTACATAGAATATAAAAACTTCTACCTCATTAAACTTCTGTTGGTGAGGGGGCTTCTCGGTTGCTCCCAGACAAACCTAATCGAAACCAAACTCAACCTGACATATTCAGCCCTACAGCCTTGCAGGTGTTCTTTACTAGGAAAAACATACAGGTTGTCCTTAAGGAGTACACACAGGGAGATGCCATCTGTTTCAGTAGTTAAAGAGATTCAAGTCCACACCACAGAATCTGACCCTAAGAAGAAATCATCTCTAGCACGCCTTGCAATGTACGTCAGAACGGACTGAATTCAATCATAAACTGACTCCCATGTGGAAAGTCCCCTCCTTTTATCAGAGGCCCCCATTTCTTTCCATACTGGGTAAAATTCCTGAAGTCGCCCTAGGCTGCCCTACATCCCTGCCCATTTTCCAAGTAGGACAATGGGGGGGGTGACGGGGCATTGAAAACAATGTCTCTGGCCAGCAGTGCCTGTGCCAGTTCTGCTCCTTTCTCTGGAGCCTTCGCTGAGGACTTGTCCCCTGCCCGTGCCAGTACCTGAAAAAAACCCATAAATGAGTTGCCTGAGGGGGAATAAATGAATCAGTATTTCATAATCAAATTCCCAAACAGTCAAAAGGCCCAGACAGAAATCCTCTGCTGAAATTAGTGAAACAGAAAAACTAAAAATAGGTCTTCAGCCAGCCTCAGACGCTCTTGCTACACGTACATTCACATTTCCTTTCAGAAAACACACTTGGGGCCACCTGGAATCCCTGGTCAAACATTTTTGCCCAAAATATTTCAGACCCATTTATTAGCTGCAACAAAGCTCCAAAATTTCTTCTTTAAAAAAAAACTCCACTCTGTGATTTTTCACCTTTATCAAGCCCCTTAGGCACAAGCCAACCAACATTTGGGTCAATCTCACACCCTCCAGAGTCTGATGCCACCATTCGATTAGCCACATACAAAACACTTTTAAAATACTGTGTAGTGGTTAGCGGGCTTGAAAACACACCACAGCCCCTGACCTCCCTCCCAGCACTCAGAAATAAGAAAAGTCTAACCAATGAGAGAAGCTTGACTCCTAGACAGTATCTGCTCTGACTCCCTGTGTCCTTCAAAACCTCCCAAGCCATCCGCCTGTCCCTCTCTCCAAGAGCAGGGCCCACGGATACCTGAATGACATTTCTTCACCCGCTTTGTCTGATGCCCACCCAGGACCTGGTGCCTGCAGGCATGGGATTGGATGGGGGCAGGTGGCTCCCATGTCCCTGCGGCTGAAGTGATACCTCCCTTTTCTAATGTCTCCCTCAGCCTCCTCTGTCCCCATCTTCCCCTTCGCAGAGAATGCCTTGGCCTTGATATCCTCTTGTATATTTGGAACCGGCTCCTCTTCAGCCCTGGCTCTTGGTGCTTCCATTGGCTTTTTTCCTACAGGTTTCCAACTGTCTGACCCAGTAGCTATCTGCTTTTCCCACCTCTCCTCCTCTGAGCGTCACTGAACATCTCTGTAGGAAGATGCAGTTGTGTGAGGTACCTGTGCCAATGAAATGGGAAGATCTCACTTTTACTGAGCATTTCCTATCTGCACAAAGTATATATTCTTTGCCCATGGTACATTTTCTCATTTAATATTCACAGCTAATGAGAATGGGTTGATTTGACAGTCGCATTTTATAGGCGAGAAAATGGAGGCTTTGAGTGGATAGGAAATTTTTCCAAGGCACATGCGAAAGCTGGCATTCAGACCCTGGTTTCTATGATTTCAAAGCCCACCTTTCCACTACCATCTAAAATAGTACATTTCTGACAAATACATTAGAAATTGCTAATATTTCATTAGTCACCTGAAAATTCGATTTATTTCACTCTGGACCCATGGAATTAAGGCAACAAGGGAAGTAGTTTGCCTAATTTGGAAAGTATAGAGAGTTGGTTTGGGGTGGGGAGGGTTACCTGAAATTCCTTAAGAGAGGAGCATGGCAATTTTCAGGACCAAGCTAAGAAAGAAGCAGTTAAATTCTAATTTCACTTTAAAAGGCTTAAGAGTTTCATTAAGGTAAAAAATAGAGCTTAAGACATAGACTACAATGTTTAGCTATCCTGAATTTTAGGCAGGAACAACATAACCAAAAATAACTTAAATAATAACATGGATAATTTTGGGAAACATTTTGTAAGTTTAACGCATAAAATAAAGTTTGGCAAAATAGAGTATCCATTTCATATTTAGTCTGCCAGCACAGCCTTAGCTACATTCTTTTAAATTCATACATAAGTTTCTAGAACTGCCAACTTTCTCTAATATCAATACTTAAGAGAAAGGAAAGAAACATTTGCTTTCCAACATGTGCCTTCTTTGTTTGAAGGAAATAAAAGAAGAAGGGTTAACCTAGGTGAACATCTCTAAGATTCTTATTACATATGTGGAAAATGGACAAAAATTGTCAAAAAATGATTTATACAAAACTGGGAGGTCTACAGGCAGGAGTGACTATGGATTTATTCTTAGCAGTTGAAGTCACTGGTTTATCTTTCTTTATAAATTTTTCATCTTCAGCTTTCAGCACTGTTGCCAAGTTCCATGAGAAGATGCTCAAAAGACATGTTACTGAGAGCAAAGCACTTCTTTGTTGTATGAAAGTAATCTCCCCAGCCCCCACCCCGTAACCCCTAAGGCCTTCAACGAAGACATATAACATATATAAATTCCATTTCCATATGTGGCTTGGAACGCTTACTGTCATCACACTATTGTGTCTGCTGTAAATATTTGTGTTCTGAAAAAGGAACCTCTTATAGCTCCTTAGGAGGCACGAGGGACCCACGGCCTTTTCTGTTCCCATTTGTATTATCGCCTCCATTTCCTTGCCTCCTGAGAAGCTTTAGGGCTGTAGGAAATCCACAAGTGAGCATATCTCTACGGTAGCAGGGAAAATCCAAGTCGTCCCAACCCACGGTGCGGAAGGGGAGTCGGACCCGGCAGCGCGGAGGCCTGGTGCCCTCCCCTCACCATGTGGGTTACTGCATGCCCACGTCACACGTCACCAGGGAGGACAGAATGGAGGTAGGGAGGCCTTTATTTGGAGCGGAAGGGGCAGCGCTGAGGCTCGTCCTGAGGCTGCACGACCTCTTATCTGGTTCAGCCTGCCTGCCCGACTCCAAAATGCCGTCAGCCCTGTAACCACCCCAGGGGGCTTCTTCCTAAACAATAAATAAAGATCACCTCATCATCAAGTATTTTGAGCACAGAGAAAAGTAGAATAATATAACAAATGCCATGCACCCATTACCCAGAATTTTGTAAGCACTGAGAACACAGACACATCTGGTCTGGTGATCGTCAACCCTGCCCGACTGGCTTCCCTATGTGCCTGGGGAGGGTCAGGGCTTTGCGCCACTTGCGTAGGCTCAGATGCGTAAACAGCGCTCTTGCCTCTTGCAGCTGGTGAACCGCGCCGCGTGATTAGGGGGTTCTCTTGCCATTAGTGGTGAGCTCACTCCTGCTGCTCACACCCAGAAGCCACGTGGAGCGCCAGGGGCTGCGGGCCTTCCTGAAGTCCCGCCGAGCCTGCAGGCACATAAGTTTTGCTGAGTTCAGTGGTCACAATTATCCGAATTCAGAGCTGAAAGAAACCCCAAGGCCCGTGCATGCAGTTCAACACCCTCATTGTATGGAAAGCAAAAACTGAGTCTCCAAGGGGTCAGCTCGTGGACCCAACGTCATTCAGGTACCTCACAGAATCAGGGCTGGGGCCTCCTTCTCTAGTATCGCTCAGGCTAATGTTTTTCCCATCATCACACCATTTTGCTTTCATGAAAAATAAAGCGCAATCTATGTGCACTTGCTCTAAGCATTGGGTGGGGGGGGCTGATTTAGGAAGCAAGGTGGTATTTGACGCCCCAGCCTCTCCTTGCAACCAACGTTTATGGGTTGGGAGGACCCCAGCTCTCTCCTGATTGCCCAGAGCCCCGCCCTCTGCAGTTTGCCACCCAGGCTTGTCCCACTTACCCCTTGAGCACCATAAGGGGTCCCATTCCCCCTCTGCCTGTATCTGTGCCTGGCTAATCAGAGCAAGGAGCTCTGCTCCGTTATTGCACTGTTTGGCTAGTGTTGGCCCTCACATCTTACTGCATTAACACAACCCCTAACACTTGACACCAGTCTTCTCCCTGCCATCACCGGACAGGATTAGGTGACTGGGCCTTCACCCATTCTCTTTTTCTCCACTATCAAATAATGTAAGTGTGATATCTCAAATGCAAAAACACAAAGAAAAAAATAATATTGGCACTTAGAGAAGAAAAAGGCCTGGATCATCCACCAACAGAATAATCTTACACTGAAAAATAAAGAATAAGCTATGAGTATCATTGTTCTCTTGAACATATTTCCAAGTGACAAAATCTCCCAAACCTTCGGTCAAGACCGTAAAATTGAATCCGGAGACACCGAGAAGGCTTTTTCACACCCACACTTGATGTCGGGGAAGAAGAGGCATCTGGACTTCTAGTTACCGATGGTCTTAATACTCAACATGAATCCAAATCGCACTTCCCAGATGGCTCCCCGAGAGGCCCAGGCTCTGCTTTCCTGGGCACCATCCCACCTCACAGTGGTGTCAACGCCTGGACTCCATGTGGCTGGAAGATGCAAAGGAGCAAAAGTCCTTGGTGCAGAAGGAGCTTGCACAGGCTCTCAGAGCTTCCCTGTCAGCCTGGCCCGGGGAGCCCGAGAGACCTGGATCTCCTGCAGTCTCGGAATCTGGCCTCAGGCAGCTGACTACTGGTTTCAGGTGGACTCATGTATAAAAGTGGCTGAATGCAGACAAACATCCCTTTTCACTTTAAAATCCTAAGACTATGACTTTAAGGTCACTTTTCTGCAGAGCTGGGGTTACTGACATTCCCAGAGGGGTTTCCCTGAGTTAGGGCCAATGGGTCCTGGAGAATTCCCCATCGGCCCAAATAAACTCTCCTTTCTTCACCTCGCCTTAATTCCCAAGTCCTGGCCATTGAACATGGGAAAAGAAAACATACACGTGTTTGTGAGAGGACCCCCCATGAAATTGACAGCTCACCACCACGAGACTAGAATAGATATGAGAAAATCCACAGAGACAGAAGCACAGCTCCCCTAATCACTCACTCGGTCCTCTTCAGAGAGGCAGATTCAGAGTTAATTAACACTGTCTCTGGAACCTTCCGCTTGAGTATCCTAGCAAGTTACTTAACTTCTCCACGACTCAATTTCTTCCTCTAATTTTTTTGTTTAATTTTACTTACCTCATAGGGTTGTTTGTAAAAATAAATGAGAAAATATCTATAATCTCCCAGCACAGTGTCTGGTGCACAGTAAGCAAACAAATGCACGCTGTTATTATGCTCCAGTGGGCCTCACAGAAGCCGAGGACAGAATAACACAGGGAACTGTATAGTCCAAGCCCCTGTCTAACGCCAGAGGAAACAGGGACCTAGAAATGTAAGTGATTCTCCAAGTTGGTGCCACTGGTTGGTGCAGAATACAGATCAGAATTTGTGTCCGCTCGCCCACATCCAGTGTGTTCCATGTCCCTCTCAGCCTGAAGGTGGCTCTCCTTCTCACCTCGTCCCTTTTCTTAATGGCCACACAGCCATCTTGAAGTTTACTTGGTGCTTTTCTTCATTGAACTAAAAACAGCACCTCCTGAGTGCCCATTAAGCCTCATTCACTTTCCAGAGCCGCCTCCTGACTGGGGTCGCATTTCACATAGTATTTTCATTAACTTGGCATAAAACATCCATCCGTTCCTTTTCTTTCTTCCTTTTCCCCCCCACTCTTTAGCTACTCAACAGAGACTCATCTAAAACTTACTATGGAAAACAACACACTCTTAACAACTCGTGTCAATGAGCTCTCCCCTCACCTCCCATGAATCACCGCCTCCCTGCTGACAACGTGGCTGTCCTGAAGAGGAGTGGCCAGGTCAGAATAAGTCATTTCAGGTACAGAAGCTTCCTCGGGGCCTGGGCACCTGGCCTGGTCACAGGGAAACAATTCACACAAGGAACATTTCACAGCCAAGCTGAAGAAATGTGGTTCCTGCTTTAGAAATGAATTTGATAAATGGGTTTTCTTACTAGGCATTTCAACCAAGCTCCCTGACACTTCTTGTCATAAGACACATTTGTGGTATTCATTGATCCTGAGTCAGTTAAATTCAAGGAATCCCAAAGTAAGTTTGCTGAACACTTGGGTGAAAAATGTACTTAGAAACAGTGCCACAATTTATGAAATAGAAATTCTATTTTCAAAGTCATTTCAACGCAACACATTTATTAAGTACCTTCTGTGAGCAGGGCTTGAGCTAGGCATTTTCATGTACATGTCTTATTTAATCCTCACAATTCCCCCATGAGTAGACTTTGTTCCATTTCAGTGAGTATTTGAGGAAGACAAAAGTGAACAGTGGCAGAGCCCAGGTGAGAGGCAAAAAAAAAAGAAATGTCTTTGTCATCAAGTATAGTATTCATATATTCAGTATAGTATTCATACATTTCTCTATTTAAATGATTTATAAACTAAATGTTGCATTAGAACTAATATTCTGTAGAGTTTTATGTAAGGAGGACTCATTAAAGTGGTTTTATTCTGAACAAATTTCTCATAATAAGCCTTTAGTTACTGTTTTGATTTGCATTATCCTTTAGGAAGCGAAGTGAGTGGTAGAAACTCAGAGGGTTACCCGGGTTTCACTGGGTATGCTCAGACATTTTCAGATTTTAATAGTATGCTCAGTGTGACCACCACATAGGAAGGGGTCTCCTTGGGGTGAATGTTGGATGTGACTGAATGCAAGACACACACGAATCTCTCCATTGCTCCATAGTGTCTGCGTGGAGGGCTGATTATGTGCCTGGGGTGACGATCTCACAGGATAACACGAATTGTGAAATCCCAGATCGACGCAGTGTGGGTCAACATCTGCTCTGCCAATTAAAAACAGGCCAAGGAAATGAGCCTTCTTATTGCTGGGTAGTTTATAGCTCGCTCTCTGATCTCCTGCCCTGGGAACCATGTGCTGCAAGACAGCTCCCACTGGGATGAAAACACTGCTGCAACAAAGCAGTATTTCCATCACTACTGAGAGGACTGAGGCCTCCCACTAGCCAAATTGGTGGGTTTCGGCAGGATTTTACCAATGCTCGGAAACCTGACTCTCGGGCCTTGTGGTAAATTAAGAAGCGGTTCTGTGTCACTGGTGGTAGTTTAGCCCCTAGGTGATTTGCTGCCACACCACTGAGCTCTCGGGGTGGGGGTGGGGGGCGCAGTACCATGGCTGGCTCCCCTCCCCCCACCCAATGACATCCTATTTATTATTCATCCCTTTTATCAAACTAGTGTGTCCTCATATTGTGCCTGTTGATTTTTTTTATTAGTTTCAGGTGCACAAAACAAAGTAATACTTGACGTTTATCACTTATACCCTTCACACTGTGTCAACCCCCCTCCCCCATCCACTACCCCTCTGACATCACACACAGCCATTACATTTCCACTGTCTCTATTCCTAATGCTGTACTCCGCTTCCTGTAACCATATACATACATATATATATATACATATATATGTGTATATATATATAAAAACTTGTAGTTGACATTCATTATTGTTCAGCTTCAGCTTCAGGTGTACAGTGCAGTGATCAGGCATCTACATCATCCCTGAGGTGGTCTCCCTAATGAGACAAGTTTCCATCGGATACCCTACAAAATCTTTACAACATTATTGATTACATTCCCCAAATTGACTTTCGTATCCCCGTGGCAATCTTGTGGTTACTGACTGTGCTTTCTAATCCCCTCACCTTGCCCCTTATCCCCACCCCACCCCATCTAGCAACCCTCAGTTTTTCCTCTACGTCTCTGAAACTGTTTCTGATTAGTTCATTCACTTATTCTTTTCTTTAGATTCCACATATAAGCAGGTTGATACTTTTTCTTTTTTTTTAATTTATTTTTTTAATTTATTGGGGTGACAATTGTTAGTAAAATTACATAGATTTCAGGTGTACAATTCTGTATTACATCATCTATAAATCCCATTGTGTGTTCACCACCCAGAGTCAGTTCTCATTCCATCACCATATATTTGATCCCCCTTACCCTCATCTCCCACCCCTCACCCCCTTACCCTCTGGTAACCACTAAACTATTGTCTGTATCTACGAGTTTCTGTTTCTCATTTGTTTGTCTTGTTCTTTTGTTGTTTTTGGTTTATATACCACATATCAGTGAAATCACATGGTTCTCTGCTTTTTCTGTCTGACTTATTTCGCTTAGCATTATAATCTCAAGATCCATCCATGTTGTCATAAATGTCCCTATATCATCTTTTCTTACCGCCGAATAGTATTCCATTGTGTATATATACCACAACTTCTTCATCCATTCATCTATCGAAAGACATATTGGTTGTTTCCGTGTCTTGGCCACTGTAAACAAAGCTGCAATGAACATTGGAGCACACGTGTCTTTATGTATAAATGTTTTCAGATTCTTTGAGTAGATACCCAGGAGAGGGATTGCTGGGTCATATGGCAATTCTATTCATAATTTTTTGAGGAACCTCCACACTGCCTTCATAACGGCTGCACCAGTCTGCATTCCCACCAGCATGTTGATTTTTGATACTAAGCTAAATTAAGCATGAAAGGACGGCAAACCGCCTGGTACAGGGACCAAAAGACAGAAGATAAATTCAGTCTTTCTCAAGGTGATTTCACTGCTTCCCGCCAATAGTGCTGTAGTGTAAGCTGCCTGGGAATAAGTGGGTGAACTTCACTTTGATGTTCCTTCCCACGTGTGGACGCGGCAGGGCCAGGGGCTGGCTTTGGCGGAGGTGTCTAGAGCTGTCTTCTCCTGGTGGCGATGGCAAGGGCAGAGGAAGGCCCCCCTTCCGCTGAGTCTGTGCATTCCCAGCCACCTTCTGCTCACCCTTGGCTTCTCCTGCATAGTCTCCGGAAGAAGAAAAAGGAAGTTCTGTTTCTCACTGTAAACTGAAATTCTAACTACCTGCTTTCTAATCCATCTCTTGAGAGTGTAGTCATGGAGAGTCAGCTCCCCTGAGATGAGTGGCTCCGGGATTGTTTTGAGGCCCAGACCTCAGGCAGAAGATAACCCTTATTACATGCCCCCAAGAGGCGTCAAATAAGAATAAACCAAAACGGAGCACAGGGTGTCAGCGACTGGAATTAAGAAGCCGTAGTTGGGGACTTTCCCCAGGATGCTCCACCATCTGGGACAAAGCAGAGGGACCAGGGGCAAGAGAACCAGGAGCGTGGACAGTGAGAGGACAAAGCAAGGGGGCAGTGAGCTACCTCACAGCTTATGGGCCACAAGGGCCATTCGACAGGACTGTTAGTTTTAATAGTATCTGCATTAAAAGTCAGTACAGCATCATTAGCAAACAAATGAAATAATTGGGAAAAATAATTCAAATTTGGCTAGAATGCCTTCAGAATCTGTTTTAGGATCTTGGCACTGGCATACCTAATTTAATTGGGCCCTGGACCACCAAGATTATGGAATAGAATAGGAGAAATTCTATCTATCTGCTATTCAAAGAATCTTTAAAGTAATACAGAGGGTGCCCAAAAAAAATGTATACACATTCTAAGAAAGGATGAAACTGTATTAAAATTGCACTGATGGTAACCACTTGAGCACCTCTTATAATTGCAGAAGTCAAACATGACTTGCATTCATCTTTCGTTATCAGTATATATTAAGTATTACAATTTTAATAGTTTTTTTTCCTTTCTTAAAATGTGCATACATTTTTTGGCACCCTCTGTATATTATTTTGTCAATTGTGCAGTAAAATTTAAGTCCCAACTACCTAATTCACAAGCAGTTAAACAGAAACAAGAGCAAACTGCATAGTTCTGAAGAAATTATAAACACAAGCCTGTAAACAGCATCTCCATGAAGTACAGCATGTGACAAGTTCACCCTACATAGTTCAGACTTTGCATTGCATCAAAGCACCCCTCTTACACAACCCAATACAAGTACATACACCCAAGTTCTATATTTTGAAGTGTGTCAGTATTGACAGAACATAGTCTGTTCATTTAATTTTAATGTTTTATCTTCCTTAGACCATGTTTCTTACATAAAACATTTGGGGTTCCCAAAAATAATGCTATTAAAATGACTCACTTATGTATTCAAAATAAACTGTTCTCTGTACTTGGGCAAAGGGGACGCATTAGCTAACGTGTCGTTGGAATGACTATCAAAGGGGTTCCAGGCTGCGTGGCGAGGCAAAGGAGCTCAGAAAAGGAATCGTGAACTGTTGAGACTGGATGGTCTGAGGACCAGGAAGAAATAGTGAGGACAGATAACATAAAGAGCAGTTTCCATAGACACAGACAATAGTTTAGTGGTTACCAGAGGGTAAGGGGGGTGGGGGGTGGGAGATGAGGGTAAGGGGGATCAAATATATGGTGATGGAAGGAGAACTGGCTCTGGGTGGTGAACACACAATGGGATTTATAGATGATGTAATACAGAATTGTACACCTGAAATCTATGTAATTTTACTAACAATTGTCACCCCAATAAATTTTACAAAAATAAATAAATAAATAAATTATTAAAAAAAATAAATAAATAAAAGAGCAGTTTCCAGGGCATAAGGAAGGGGAGAGAGGACGTAGAGAAAACGTTCGGGAAGGAGAGGCCAAGTTCATATGTAGTGTAGATCCTGATGATAATGGATCCAAGAGTGAATGACAGACCTGACCGGGGTTGCAGGTGAAGGTCATTTGCAACCAGAAGGCTGAATTGCCATGGGTCTAGTTTTCCTTCTCCGACCCATCCTTCTTAAAATCACCAGAGTGATCTTTCCAATAGCAAATTCTGAACTAAACTGTTGCAAGTTTACTAAATGCCATCTGTGCCACTTATTTCAACTGACAAATGCTTCCTCATCCTTCGAGCCCCTGCTCAAGGGTTGACCTCCTTGGAGCAGCCTTCCTGGACTCTTAGACACCGTGTGGCGCTCACTTCTGCACAATCCCACAGCACTGCGCATAAGTGTGATCGGCACCATTGCTCTGTGTTGCAAACCCCGTGTAATCCCTTATCTTCTAACATGCAAGATCCTTAAGCACAAAGAGTCAGATTCATTCATGTTTCTACCCCAGGGCATAGCACAAAGACTGGCACATTGCTGTGCCCAACTAATTCATAGGTAAGAGTAGCGTTTTTTTAAACAGAGATAAAACAGTAGCATTTTCTGGAGTGATTATTTTCAAAATGCAGAGTCCTGGGGGCATCCGGTTAGCTCAGTTGGTAAGAGCGCGGTGCTCTTAACAACAAGGTTGCTGGTTCGATCCCCACATGGGCCACTGTGAGCTGCGGCCCCCCACAACTAGATTGAAACAACTACTTGACTTGGAGCTGATAGGTTCTGGAAAAACACACGTACAATAAATAAAAGTTTGTTTTTCTTTTTTTATGCAGAGTGCTTGGCCCTTCCCAAGACCTATTGGATTCAATCTCTGGGGCTGCATTTGAGCAATCATATTCTGGAGAAGTTTCCCCAGATGAGTCAGATGCCGCCCAGGGTTGAGAGATTGTGCCCTGGAGATACTGCTCCAAATTCTAGGCGCTCTCGTTACTAACATCACTTATGGGGTCTGGAGGCAGGAGGTCACTGTGAAGAACGCAGGTTCCAGAGCCAGATGGATCTGGATTCAATTCGTAGCCTTAGTTTATCTATTGCCAACCAACCATGGGAACTTGGGCAAGTCTCTACACCTCTCTGAGTCTTGGCTCAGCCTTTACAACTGAGAGGCTATTAAAAATTAAATGGGACTATGCATGGTACATAGTAGACATTCAAGCTGTACTGATTATGTCTGGTACTGAGTCAAAGTCTTGGGCACACTCTTTCTATTCAGTCCTGTCTATTATAATAATGATGGTCGTTCACATATTTGCAAAGCCTATTCTTCCCACAGAATGTTCATGTTGTTGACATCGTTTAAACCCCTTAACAACTCTACAAAGGGGGCAGAGAATGTCTTGTTTGCTCACTTTGTAGATGAAGGAATTGCATTGCATAGAAGTGTAAAGATTAGCCTTGAGCACATCTGAGTATCCAAACTGCAACAAACACACCTTCCTGCTCTTCTCACTTTGACCATCAACTCATCAGTGAACAGCTGCCCTCTCCCCAGGTAGTGCAGGGAGCTGGGAAGAAGCCTCAGGTGAACAGCCATTAATTCCAGTCATAATCTGCTCAGGACGAGATGAAAATAGCATGCCAGAAGTAAAACTTCTATCTAGAAAGTGAAAATGCCAGGCAAAGAGAATGCCACATACCAAGATGTAGAGGCAGGAAAGAGGTGTGTCCAAAGAATAAGCTCATAGTTAAGTCTAATAAGTAAGAGAATATGCTGAAAGGAAGCATCCTGGCCAGACCATGAAGGGCCCTGAATAACGTTTACACTTCATTTGTTTGGCAATGCAGAGTCAACGAGGATTGTTAGCAAGACAATGAATAGTTTCAACACTCTGACCCTGGCTTTCTGAATGGATTAAAATGAGGACAATATTAATAAAAAGCTAAATACATGTGTTAAGATCTTTACAAAAATTAACTCATTAAAAAAAAAAGCTAAGTGATACAGAGAACAGGAACAGATTGGTGATTGACAGAGTTGGGGGGTGAGGGTGGGGAGCAAAAACCAGTGAAGGTGGTCAAAAGGTACAAACTTCCAGTTATAAAAGAAATAAGTCCTGGGGATGTCATGTACGGCATGGTGACTAGAGTTTATAATACTGTGTGGCATATTTGAAAGTTGCTAAGAGAGTGAATCTTGAAAGTTCTCATCACACACACAAAATATTTGTAACTATACACAGCAATGGATGCTAACTTGACTTATTGTGGTGATCATTTCCAATACATACAAATATTGAATCATTATGTTGTACACCTGAAACTAATATAATGCTTTATGTCAATTATACCGCAATAAAAAAAAAAAGAATTAACTCATTTAATCCTCATAGCCACCCTTTAGACAGGTCCTATCATTTTCTTCATTTTACAGATGAGGAAAATGGGGCAGAGATGTTAGAGAATTTGCCACGGTCACATAGCTGGCATGTGGCAGAGCCGGGATTTGCTGGTGGCCTGGCTTGACAGACGAAGCTCTTAATTACAACTCTTGGTCCTTCCCAAGAAACAAAAAAGCAGGCACAGCAGTTAAGAGACGGTGGTAGTGAAAATGAAAAGGCAGGGAAAGAAGACTTAAGAATAAGTAAATGTAGACTTTTAAAGATTTTTATTTAGTATTTGTAGAAATCTACCTGCCAGAGAGATCAAAGACATCTTTCATTAAACATCTTTATAAGTAGAAGGAGTTTGGTAAGAATGACTCATTTTCATCTCATCCATGTTTTGCAGGTAAGGAAATATTCACAGATGTTAAAAGAATTTTTCTTGTATCTGTTGAACCCATTATTTGGTCTGATGGGACCAATGCCTTATGCCTCACAGACAGCACGTAAGTCGTGACTCAAGCAAAGGGAACCCAGGAAGGGCAGGCACCCAAGCTGTGTTTTCTCTGAGCCTCCTTCAACTTCTGAGGCCATGCTTTCTAGAAGATACTTGGCAATAAGAGATGGAAAAATACAAAGACTGAAAGAGTTAAGGAGAGGAATCAAGTAAAAAAAAAAAAAAAAAAAAAAAAAAAAAAACAAGAAAACACAGAACTGAAATATTTCAGCAATCTTTGAAAATGACCAGAAATCTAAAAGCATTAAACATTTTTAAACTTGCAACTGAACTGGAAAAAAAGGCTAGTGATAAATGTAAGCATGCCCAAAGCAGTGCCTCAGCTGTTCTGCGTGTCTTCCTGGAGAGGTGCTGGAAGTGTCCATGCCGAGAAAAGCCCCATCTGACGGCTGGGAGACATCCCGCACTGACCTCATGCTCTTTCACTGAGCTCATCTTGGACGGCTTCGTGGAGAAGCAAATCACGTTTGATGTGCTGTTTTTAATATCTGTCCTTGTCTTCGGACTTCTCTGTGCAAAACCTCCATAGTGGTTTCAGTTTCAGACTTCCCTGAAAGACTATTTCCAGGGTACTCCCATTTTGCCATTCTGCAGAAGTCACTCTTTTGGTGAGTTTGGCTATGTAATATTCCTCATAAGTAATTGTGATAGACACTGGCTGGTGGTATCTCCCTCAAGGGATAAGGTGTGTCCCTTATCCTCCTGGGCACCCAGCTACTCCATTTCCCAGTGTCCCTTGCTGGGACACTGAGTTCTACATAAAGGATATGGGCAGAATGATGTACAACATTTTCAGGTTGGCCCATAAAACCCTCCCAAACACAGTGACAGTTCTGCTTTAGTCATACTGAGTTTGAGATGCCAGTGAGCTATCCAGATATGTGGGTTTGTAGCTCAGGACAAAAATATAAACTTGAGATAGAACCGCTGATAGAGAGATGAGTACCCAGAGACTAGAGAACAAGAAAGGACAAAGGACAGATCCATGAAAACCACGAGCCTTTACTATAATAGGTAAGACTATCCCAAGAAGCTGGAAATGTATTCTAAAAAGGAAAGAAAAAAAGAAAAGCAGACTGACATTGTTATGAAAACTAAAGAAGGAGAGAGTTTCCAGGGGGCAGTCACCAATAGCTGCAACTGTCACTTGAAGTTCAATAAAATGAGGAAAGATAAAGGTCTGTCAGGTTTGCCAGTGCCAAGGTCTTTGACAGCATTTGCGAGCTGTGGGGGGTGGAGAGGGGAGGGCTTGGGGGTGTAGAATACAGCCTTTAAGAGTCTGAGGACTGAATGAGAGGGCAGAAGTGTAGACAAGGGGCATAGATGGTTATGAGGGAAAGGAAGACAAGAAAAACCAGCAACAAGACAGAGGAAACATAGCAATAGGGAAGGTATTTTAATGGGAGGACAAAGTAAATTAGAAAATAGATATGCATGAGGCAATTATCGTCTAGTGGTAAGTTCATATGTGAGTTTTATTTTTCTTCTTCATACTTTTCTCTATTTTCCAAATTTTCTACAGTGAATATTGTATTACATATGTAACAGTAACAAGGTTTCAGTCTGGGTTTTTAGTGGAAGAGACTCAAGCATGTCTATAAGCAAAACACCAAAGAGAAGTGGTAAGAAGAAGGAGAAGGGGCAGTTTGTGAAGCAAAGTTCTGAGGGAGGTGGGAGTGCAGGGATTCAGGTTAGTGGAGGAAGCTCTCGTCTGACACTTTATTTCCACAGAGCCACAGCTGAGAAAGAAGCGAGGAGGCATGGGCTGAAGAGTGCAAAGTTGGGAGTTGACAAGAACAGTGAAACACATGGTCAGCATGCTACCAGCCCACCCCTACCAAGAACCAGTGCTCTCCTGCTGGCAGCTCTTGTCTAGATTGTCCTCCCTCATTTCCTCAGCCTGGACAGACTTCCTGGAGCTGTGCTCCTTACTCGGAAGCTGAACGCCTCCCTTCCTTCTATCAGAAATTAATTTTCAACCATTGACAAAATGAAGAGGCAACCAACCGAATGGGAGAAGATATTTGCAAACAACACCTCCAATAAGGGGCTAATATCCAAAATATATAAGAAACTCAACAATAAAAAACAAACACTCCAATTAAAAAATAGTCAGAGGACCTGAATAGACATTTCTCGAAGGAGGACATACAGATGGCAAATAGACATATGAAAAAATGTTCAACATCACTAATAACCAGAGAAATGCAAATAAAAACCACAATGAGATATCACCTCACCCCAGTCAGAATGGCTATCATCAACAAGACAAATAGTAACAAGTGTTGGAGAGGCTGTGGAGAAAAAGGAACCCTCATACACTGTTGGTGGGAATGCAGACTGGTGCAGCCGTTATGGAAGGCAGTGTGGAGGTTCCTCAAAAAATTATGACTAGAGTTACCATGTGACCCAGAAATCCATTTCCATGGTATCTACCCCAAAAATCTGAAAACATTTATCCATATGTGCTCTGATGTTCATTGCAGCTTTACTTACAGTGGCCAAGACATGGAAACAACCAAAGTGTCCTTTGATAGATGAATGGATAAAGAAGATGTGGTATATATACACAATGGAATACTACTCTGCCATAAGAAAAGATGAAATAGTGCCATTTGCGACAAAATGGATGGATCTTGAGATTATTATGCTAAGCAAAATAAGTCAGACAGAAAAAGTTGAGAGCTATATGATTTCACTGATGTGTAAGATATATTAGTAAAACTGAAAGCAACAAAAGAACAAGACAAACAAATAAAGAAACAAAACCTCATATACACAGACAATAGTTTAGTGGTTACCAGAGGGTAAGGGGGGGAGGGAGGAAGGTAGTAGATGAGGGTAAATGGGGTCAAATCTATAGTGCTGGAAGGAGAACTGACTCTGGGTGGTGAACACACAATGTAATATATAGATGATGTATTACAGAATTGTATACTTGAAACTTATGTTATTTTACTAACCATTATCACCCTCAATAAATTTTAATTTAAAAAAAGAAAAGAAATTAATTTTCCTGTCTACCCCTTTGTGACACAACCCCAAGCTGACATCATTACCTACCTTTGTAATGGAAAGCACTCTATGAATTAACTCACTGTATGAAGCTGACAGTGAATAATGACTAAATAATGACTAATACTATTCCTTCCTACTGATGAGAAGTTGCATTGTAATAGAAGACTTTTAGAGTCATGTGTTTTAATCAAGAGATGGGCATTTCCAATTCTGTGACATTTAGGCAAGAGGGGTGTTTTTTTGTTGTTTGTTTTTTTTGTTTTGTTTTGTTCTTTGCAATGAAAAGGATTGTTCCATCTAGGTAAAGCTGCAGCTTGTGTCCATGTGAGGTCAGCCACACTGATGGGTGGTTTGTAAATATTCATCTGCTACAGACCACTTTAATAGAAAGATATAATAATGGCATAAGGAAAGAAGATTGTATCCATCAAATATGCCTATCAAGGTACGGGATAAAATAAAGATCTTTTAAGAAAAACAAAAACTGAAAGAATTTGCTAGCAGCAAACTCTCACTAAAGGAAATCTTTAAGCATTATTTCAGGAGTAAAGGGTATTATCCCAGATGGAAAGAATGAGATACAATAAAAATTAAGAACAAAAAAAAGGGGAAATATGTGGATAAATCTAGAAAAACAATGATATATTAAATAAGAAGGGGAAGAATGAGATAATAATAACAATGTTCTTGAGGAGTAATTTAAAAATAGAATTAAAATACAAAATAACAACAGCACAGTGTTAAAAGGGGTAACTGAAACTGAAGCATTTTAAGGATTTCATGTTATTTGGAAAGATGATTCAGTATTGATTAACTTTATATTTTGATAAATTATGTATATGAGATTTCTATAGTAGCCGTGAAAGGAACAGAAGTACAATGCATAATTTTTAAACTACTATAGGAAAAAATGAGAAAAACTAACCAATCAATCCAAAAGAAAATAAGAAAGGAGAAAGAAAGGAGCATGGAAATAGTAGAACAAGTAGATGCCACAAAATAATATAATAATGTGGGAGGTACACACAAACATTTCAGTAATTACAATAAATGTAAACAGATTAAATTCTCCAGTTATAAGACAGTAATCAACAGAATTTTTAATGATCCTATTATTATATAATATCAAAAATAGCAATTCCATAGACAAAAATTAGATCAGTGGTTGCCAAGGGCTAGAAGGGTCGCAGAATGGGAGTGACTGCTAATGGGTATGAAGTTTCTTTTTTGGGTGATGAAATGTTCTGGAAATAGGTAGTGGTGGTGACTCCACAATTTTGTGAGTAGACTAGACACCACTGAATTATCCACTTTAAAAACAATAACATACTATTTAACAGATATTTTTTAAAGAAACACACCAAAAACATATGGATACAAAAACATTAAAAGGAAAAGGGTGAAAATCTCTATGCAGGTGAATACTAGTTCAAGGAAAACTATTGTAATTATAGTAACTTCAGGGGAAAAAAAATGTACTTTAAAGCAAAAGGGATTGCAAGAGGTAAAGAGGGTCACTACATATAGATAAAAGGTTTAATTTGCTAGTAAGTTAAAATAATTCTAAACTATTATGCATCTTGTCAAAATGCCTCAAATTACACAAAATAAAAATAAACAGAATGTATAAAAACAGATAAATCTACCACCATTGCAATAGATTTCCGTACATCACTCTCAGAAATAGTGAGCCCCAAAATTCAAAAAAATCAGTAAAGATGTAGATGATTTGAAAAATAAAACAAAATGTTGATTTAATGGCAGATAGAATATTCCACCCAATAGCTACTCAGAGTATTTATAAAATCTGACTATATACTGTGCCATAAAGACAATTTCAATACATTTTTTTAAAAAATTGATATCATAAGAACACACTTTATAAAAGTGCTAGCAATAAAAATCAATAACAAAGAGATCATTAAAATTGCCACATATTTAAAAATTAAGAAATACTTCTAAATAATTTATAGATAAAAAATGAGAATTGAAAACATTTTAACTGAATAATAATGAAAATACTACATATTAGAACTTTTAGGATGCAGATAAAGCAGAACTTAGATGGAAACTCATGGCCTTAAACCTTTAGATTAGTAAACAAGAAAGACCAAAATTTAATGATGTAAACATACATCTCCACAAGATAGCAAAAGAACTACAAAATAAATTCAAATTCAGTATAAAGAAGAAAACAATAAAGATAAGAAGAAACAGTTATGAAACTAAAAAGAAGCATATGAGAGAGGAACAAAGCACATTCTTTGGAAAGACTAATAAAATAATAAGCATTGCCTATGATAAATAAAGAAAAAGAAAAAAATCACAAGTACAATTAATGACACAACTTTAAGTATTGCCAATATTAAAAAGCATCAGAGAGATTCTTAGGAGATCTGGTCAAGATGGTAGAGTAGGTAAACACTGTGCTTACCTCCTCTCATGACCATATCAAAATTACAACCAAACTACAGAATAATCATCATTGAGAATTTCCTGAAGTCTAGCTGAACCAAAGCCTAAGGACATACAGAAGAACCCACCTCGAGACTGGTAGGAGGAGCAGAAACACAGAATAGGCCAATCCCACAACCACGTGTGACCATTAAAAATCTGGAGGGATACCTTAGATGTAGAGGTTTCCCCCACCACCCAAGAAGAGCAAGGAGTCCCAGCCCCACACCAGGCTCCACAGTCCAGGGTTTCAGTGCCAAGGAGAGAAGTCCACATAACTTCTGGCTGTGAAAACCAGTGGAGATTTTGGCTGAGTGAGACTAGGGCAGCTGAAGTCCCAGGTGATCCTCTTAAAGGGCCCATGCATAAACTTACACTCTGATGGATTCACTTGCTCTGAGCTCCAGTGCTGCGGCAGCAGCTCGAAAGGCACCAGGGCCATACGGGGAAGAACTGAGTTGTCTGGCTTCAGGGTGACGACTGGAGGCGCAGCTTTCTCTCAGAAGGAGAAGCTGGCAGAAGCCATTGTTTCTTTGTTGAGCCCTCCCTCTGTCTGCATGCAAACACAGGGGGCTGCCATATGTGAGTTTCCATCAACCTGGCTAACACCATCATCCACCCCACTTTGGTGATTCTGAGACCCTGCTCCACCCAACTTTCGGGCACACCCAAGCTGCTTCCAGTGGCTTTCTGTATAAACAGCCTGTTTTGGCACATGTTGCCAATTTTCCTAAAATCTCTCAAAGGTTCACAAATCCAAACAAGCAGCATGTGGTTTCAGCATATCCTATACCTCTGGCTGAGCAGCCCTAAGCCCAGCACTAGCAACAGCCAGCTTCAGTTCATGGCTTGGCCTCTTGAGGCACTTTCAAGCACAGCACAGGCAGCAACCATCTGTGAATTGCTTTGTGGCTCATGCCAGGTAGCCCCGGGCAGGGCACAGGCTATGGCTGAACTTGGCCTGTGGTGGGGTCCCTCCCAGGAGGCCCTGGGCTGGTATGCCCAGTGGCCAGCTTCAGAATGAGCTGGAGCATCACCCCGCCACCTCCAAGGACAACACCCAAAGAGCAGACTGGGCAGGCACCAGAGCTCTGCTAAAGCAAATCCTGCTCCATAGGGTCAGCCCCTGCACCACAACCTCTCCACTGTAGTCATGGCCAGTCCTCACAATCAATCAGCCGGAGGATTGATCCCTCCCATACATGTGCAAACAGCAACAAAGGCGCAACTACAACAGGAGGGCACACACAACCCACACACAGGACACACCTGGAATACCAGGCTCAGGTGACAAGGAAGACTGCACCACTGGGCCCCACAGCACACCTACTACATAAGGCCACTCTACTAAGATGGAGAAAACATAGTAGCCCTACCTAATACCTAGAAACAAACACAAGGAGATAGCCAAAATGGGGGAAACAAAGAAACATGTCCCAAATAAAAGAACAGAACAAAACTCCAGAAAAAGAATGTTGGGACAGAGCCCCAGAAAGCAGTTTCCAGGCTCTCAGCCTCACATAGAAAGGTGTTGGCTCAGGCAGTAAATGGCCATCAACTGTGATTAGATGGCCATCAGCTGTGGCTAGTTGGCCGTCAGCTGTAACCAGTGAGTCATTGGCCACAAATATAACTGCTGTGGCTACGCTAGCAGAAAAATGGGGGCTAGCAAGAAGATGGTGGCTGAGCCTGCAAGTGGCGCAATGAGGGTTGAGAATTTTGTGGTTCCTGTTTCCTGTTCTCCAACCCAGTCACCAGCGAGAATATAGTAGTATGACTCCCCTACCTATGGCTCCGTGGGTGTTCCTTTTTGGCCTCACCATATCCTGCGTTCTTATGTGGGGAGTGGGAGCAGAGATCCCGTGGGCTGCCCCACCTGACACCCCTCATGACAAAGAACTAAACAAAGCAGAGACAAGTAATTTACCAGATGCAGAGTTCCAAACACTCATTATAAGGATGCTCAATGATCTCAGGGAGAACTTCAACAAAGAGATAGGAAACATAAAAATGAAACAGTAAACATAATAAAGAACCAGTCAGAAATAAAGAATACAATAATTGAAATGAAGAATACATTAGAGGCAATCAACAGTGGATTAGATGAAGCAGAGAACAGAATCAGCAATTTCAAAGATAAAATAGCAGAAAACACCCAATAAGAAAAGAAAAAAGAATTTAAAAAAAATGAGGAGAGTTTAAAGGGGCTCAGGGACAACATCAAGCATCATAGGACTACCAGAAAGAGAAGAGAGAGAACAAGGAATTGAAAACCAATTTGAAGAAATAATGATGAAAAACTTCCCTAACCTGGTGAAGGAAATATACATACAAGCCCAGGAAGCACAGAAAGTCCCAAACAAAATGAACCCAAAGAGGCCCCCACCCCAAGACACATCATAATTAAAATGCCAAAGCTTAAAGAGAGGATCTTAAAAGCAGCAAGAGAAAAGCGGTTAGTTACCTACAAGGGAGCTCCCATAAGACTATCAGCTGATTCCTCAACAGAAACTTTGCAGGCCAGAAGGGAATGGCAGGAAATATTCAAAGTGATGAAAAGAAAGGACCTACAACTAAGATTACTCTACCCAGCAAGGCTATCATTTAGAATCGAAGGACAGATAAAGAGCTTCCCAGACAAGAAAAAGCTAAAGGAATTCATTACCACCAAACCAGTATTACAAGAAATATTAAAGGTACCTCTATAAGAAGAAGGGGGGAAAAAGATAAAAACTAGGAATAATAAAATGGCAGTAACTACATATCTGTCAACAATTACTTTCAATGTAAATTGATTAGATGCTCCAATCAAAAGACATAGGGTGGCTGAATGGATAAGAAAACAAGTCCCTTACATATGCTGCCTACAAGAGACTTATTTCAGATCGAAAGACACACACACACTGAAAGTAAAGGGATAGAAAAAGATAGTTCATGAAAATGGAAACAAACAAACAAAAAATCTAGGGTAGCAATACTTATACCAGACAAAACAGACTTTGAAAACAAAGACTATAACAAGAGACAAAGAAGGACCCAGCAATTCCTCTTTGGGTATTTATCCAAAGAAATCCAAAACACTAACTTGAAGACATGTGTATATGTTCACTGCAGCATTACTTGCAATAGCCAAAATATGGAAGAAACCTAAGTGTCCATCA
Organism: Rhinolophus sinicus; assembly: GCF_057876585.1. Taxonomy (NCBI): domain Eukaryota; kingdom Metazoa; phylum Chordata; class Mammalia; order Chiroptera; family Rhinolophidae; genus Rhinolophus; species Rhinolophus sinicus. The sequence continues at coordinate 7,199,683 of NC_142502.1, read as the reverse complement.
ATAGATGAATAGATAAAGAAGTGGTACATATATACAATGGAATACTACTCAGCAATAAAAAATGAAACCTCACCATTTGTGACATGGACAGACCTACAAGGTATTATGCTGAGTAAAATACATCAGATAGAGAAAGACAAATACCATATGGTTTCATTTATATGTGGAATCTAAAGCACAAAATAAACAAACAAAACAGATACAAACTATAGACACAGAGAACATTTTGATAGTTGCCAGATGGGAGGGGTGTTGGGGGAATGGGTGAAAAGGTGAGAAATTAAGAAGTATAAATTGGCAGTTATAAAGTAGTCACAGGGATATAAAGTATGCCATAAGAAATATAGTCAATAATTTTGTAACAACTTTGTATGGTGTCAGGTGGGTACTAGATTTATTGGAGTGATCACTTCATAAGTTATACAAATGTCTAATCACTAGGTGGTACTCCTGAAACTGACACAATGTTGTACATCAGCTGTAATTTAAAAAATAAAAAATTATTTAAAAATAAAATAAAAAATCTGTCAGAAAGCCTGGAAAAAAATACTTCCTTATTCTGCTGAAGAGAATCCGAAACAAGACCAATGGAAACCTCATTTCAATGGTGAAACACTGGAATTTCTTTAGGATCAAAAATGAGATCTAGGGGTGGGCGGATAGCCCAGTTGTTTAGAGTGTGGTGCTCTTAACAACAAGGTTGCCAATTGGATCCCCACATGGGCCACTGTGAACTGCACCCTCCACAACTAGATTGAAACAACTATTCGACTTGGAGCTGATGGGTCCTGGAAAAACACACTTAAATAAATAAAAGTTAAAAAAGAAAAAAAGAAAAGAAAAGAAAATCTGTTTGAAAAAATGAGATCTAAACCATAGGTCCATTGGGAAAATGGAACTTGTGGAAATTGACCACTGTTTCTCCCCATTTTGGAGCTGATGCTCAGTCAGGACCACAGCTGTCATTAGTCACTTGCCCCTGATGGGTGGACAGACATGGAGCCAGACTCCACAACAGTTGGGAGGAAACTGGAGGGCTTCCTGGTGTGAACGGGATAGGGACATCGTGTAGGGCCTGACAGTCTCTCCACCCCCAAATGGGCAGGATTAGCCACAGCAGAGGTCTTCTGGGGACACGAAGACCTGGGAAGCTTAAGCTGTGCTCTGCGGCCTTTTCATGCCCATCATCCCCGGTGAGCATTAAAGGGAAATGTGAAAAGTATACCACCAGGACCTAAAAGTACTTTACTCAGATGTTGGGATGTAAAATGACTTAAGTCTTTGTTGAAAAGAAACTAGAATATTTACAATGAGTGAAGTAAACAGACTTGGTGAGCTGACTCATCAACTGAAAAAAGGTCCCAAGTGAGATAAAACTTCATGTGCTGGACTCCATCACAAGTGACGGGTTTTGTTTTTATTTTTCAAATTGTCTTTTTCCCCTTGTTACACTGTTCTACTACAAGACACTGTGTTCACTCATCTCAAATATAAACTAAACTACCTATATGTGAATGGACATCCAAGCTAGAGAAGCTTTTTTAAAAATATTGTGTCAGAAATAGGGTACAAATGGAAATCATTTATAAAATGTGCTATTTGAGCATTCTGCAAGAGGATTTGAAACAGGAGCCTGGTTTGTTGTGTCCCTCAGCAGTAATTTCAACAGTTTTCTGACAATTTCAAACCCTAAAATTGAATGCAACTCCATGAAATTCCAAGGGGGAGTGGAAATTCAGAGGGGTCCTCTGTTTCACACAAGTTATCACTAAGACATCTGTTTTCCCTCTACATATGGCCCCTCTGCTCTTTAGGGTCACATTTGGGACACAGTCATTTTTTAACAAGGCTCCCAATACTTGTCCTCTCACATCCCAACATCATGCTTTTCTGGGGTCTCACCATCTTCCGAGGGTGCTGTCAGGAACTCAGAGATCTTTCCCTGCTTTTGTTCCAGGGTAATATCTACTTCTGTTTCTCCAAAATAAACTGCTTCTTTCCCCAACCCTTTTCTATAGTCTTGCTCTTTCCACAGTAGATATTAACAGCCTATTAAATCCAGATTCTTAACCATTAGCTACCAGAAAGAAAAATAAAACAAAACAAAATGCCTTATCCTCAAAGGCAAAGAGAAATTAAGTTTTTAAATCTCCTAGGAGGTATAGAGAAATATTTGTGTTCCATCCTTCTAGTGCATCAGAGAATGAACAGAAAAACAAAACCGTTTTGTTTCCTATGAAAACAGTCTGAGCATTCATTTGCTATCACACTATGGTGGGGAACATTTACTGAAATCGCTGTGTGGGAGCCCTCCTGCTGTGTGTGATGGAGCAGGGGAGGGGGGTGACTCCAGGGCAGGTGTGGGGCTGAATGCCCGAGGCAGGAACACCTCCATCCTGTACCTGTGTCGCTAAGGAAGACTGGAAAGGCCAGTGGGCAAGGGGTAGATTCTACAAACATCAACTAAACAGAATTCTGTACACTTTTTTTTCACCTAAAATATATTGTTGATATTTTTTCACCATGGACCAATCTTCAACATTACTTTTAATGGCTACTCAATCTGTATATGTACATGACTTAATTTTTTTTACCAAACAAGCCTTTATTGTTAGATATTTTCATTGTTTCTTATTTCTGGCTATTATAGGTATTGCTTCAATAATCATCCTTGTAAATAAATATGGCTTGCACCCTTGATGTTTCATTTGGATGCATTCCTAGAAGTAAAATTGCCCAGCCAAAGGATGTAAGAATTTTCTTTAAAATACTAATAAACATTACTAAAATGCCCTCCAAAAGGCTTGTGCCTATTTACAATCCAACACAAGGCGAGACTGGAACCCTCAAAAGGCAGCATTGCTGCACCCAGGAGCTCAGCCCTCAGTCTAACAAGATTTTCTTTGCAGGCTGTCAGCTATTACCACAGACTTTCATGCTTTCAAATGTCATTGGTTTCTTCTTTCCAGATTAAAAGTACTCTGCTTAAATAATTTCTGAATCTTATAAATGCGAATAAACTGATATATATTATACATTTTCATTCAAATGAATAATAAAAGCTAACCTCTAAGTATCAAATATTTCCTACCAGGTCTCATTCTAAGCACTATTTGTACATATAGATAAGTCTTCACAACTTGCTCTTAATTTTTTACAGATAAGGAATCTGAAACACTGAGACGGTAAATGGCTGAGCTGAGACTGAAACCCAGGCATTCAGGCTCCAGAGTCCAGAGTGTATCCACTACATTTTACTGCCTCTCTGATACCAAAATTAGCTACAAATTGGCCTCTTAGAAATAACACAAATAACCTCTTTGACTGATTATTTCCTAAACATCAAGGGCACAAAAATTTATTCAAAAGAGAAATAATATGCCATCCAGATATCTGAGCCCAAAAAGTTCTTCCAGCCAATGTACTCCTAGGCTAGCATCCATCCAGATTCAAGTTTATCGTGCTAAACCTTAAACTTTGATTTAAATATATACTCCATCCAGAGTACCAAAGGAGCTAGACCTTAGGCAGCCATATGAAGGTTGTGCCCTTTCCCCAAATGTACTAGCAGTGGTTTCCAAGGTTATTGGTATATACTGACTAAGTTCATGAAGGTGATGGTGAACCCCAAGTTGTTCCTTTTATATCCATGGAGGACATTTCCCTGCATATCAGAGAAAAGACTATATTTGGAAAAGGTACAGGCTCCTTCTCTATGGTATGCATTCCAGAGAGAGTATAAAGTATCATCATGAAATAACGGCTCACTGATCAGGACCCAGCAGGTTTAGAGGTCATAGCGGGGATTCATCCTGGGACAGCCCTTAGAACACCTGACTTGGGGACGACTTGAAGAACGGAACCAGCTCTGCAATAAGCGCTAAATAACTGAGGGGGAGTTCAGGCCCTGGAGAGACAAGAGGCCTGTGACCGGAAGCAGCATTTGCTTACTGTGAGCACCAAGGGCAGAGAAACCTGTCTATTCTCATGCGAGTGGAGATTTTCCTGTTTCTTGGTCTGGTGAAGTGATTTCCGATTGTCTCCTGGAGACTTTGGGTTTGATGTTGCCAAGAGCATATGCACTTGGAAACGCCGAGAGGTCCTAAGCAGTGCACACGCCACCCTCCACGTGGAAGACTGCTTTCAGATCTGTCACCACTGTACCCATAGCTCTCATAGGGACAGACATATCAGTCTTCTCATGAGATCTTACAAGTGGGAAGATCCCAAGACAAGGATCATTTGTTCTTCCCTCCAATGGATGTCAAATAGCCTAAGAAAAAACCTAAAAAAAAAAAAATACATAACTTCAAATTCCCCCAAACTTCTCAAGTTTGAAACATACATTCCTCGAAGGAAAGCCGCCTATGTCATGTTTCCATATCTCCAACCTATAAAACAGAGAAAACACACACACACACACAGTCTGCCAGGCCTTTTGCTCAGAGCTATTTATTATGACAAAGCCAGTTGTCATTGTCTACATGAAGTCATCCGGGCCTGAGCATGTTAGGCGCCTGGCTTAGAAGGCCGAGTCATTCCTCGAGCTATAGAATATCGTTTTGGCAAAACGCAACTGCCTGTCTGCTCTCACCCTCAGGAAACCATCCAATGCGTCCCTTCATCCAGCTCATTATAAGCACCTGCTCCCCTTCGACACTCTCCCCGTGCCCTGGACATTCTCGGAAGACACATTCTTCTGCTGCTGGTGGGGGAGGGTAACCACACCTCCTGTTGGGGAGGAAAGGTGTCAAGGTGACTGGAGCCCCGTGAGAAGCCTCTGTCTGTGCAGCAAGACTCAGGAGGGACGACATTCCCTCAGAAGAGCTGGTGGTGAAAGTGATGAATTAGAGCTGCTCTCAGAGGGGCCCGGGACTCTGAAACCTTCCCCAAGCAGAAAGGCCTGTGTGCAGCCGCCAGCTTGCACTTTTGCAGCTGATTCTACTTGAGAGCAAATTTGCCAGAGAAAATGGAAGAACACATCGTGGAGATAAATCAAAATCAGTTCCAAATTTCTGTTTCAGTTGTTTTGCTTTGTGGTCTGCCCTTGCTCATGATTATGTCGCAATAATCTGCTGCTACATGTTCTCTTGGGTCAGATGATGACATGTGCTCTAGAGAGTTAACTTTCCACCTGGGTGGTCTGTTATAAGCTAGGTCCCCCTTTAGAGAAGCATAGGATTTAGAGCTGGAAGGAATCTCAGAGATCAACTAGTCCACACTCTGCTTTCATTGCTGAAAGATGAGACCCAGAGAGGTTAAGTAACTTGCACAGGCTTCCACAGTAATCCCGTCAGAGAGTCAGAAATGGTGCGGGGTCTCCACAAGGCGCAGAATCCTTTCTGCCTCAACAGGATAAATCCCTACACTCGCTATGGTTTCGGTTGAGCCTGATTTCAAAATTGATTCTGAATATTTTAATTTTAAATAGAGATATCTAAAAACAATTCAAACCTCTGGGTACTCTAAATTTCTCTACTTCTTTGGAGCAAATCATACAGTTGAACAACACGGGACTGAACTGTGCAGGTCCACTTAAATGCAGATCTTGTTCACTATATCCCTGTACTGTTTTGATCCGTGGTGGGGAGTCCGTGGGTGCAGAGGGCCGACTGTAAGATTGATCTACGCCATTTCACACAGGGGACTGGGGTGTCTGGGGATTCTGAAATCCACAGGGTCCTGGAACCAATTCCCTGTGGGTACCAAGGGGCAACTTAGTTTTGGAAGAGTCAAAATTATTGTATATGCAGATTTTCAACTGCATGCAGGTTTGGCACCCTTAACCCCTGTATTGTTCAAGGGTCAACTATACATTCTTTTAGCATTGAAGCTATCAACATTTGAAGAATGCCTAACTTAACCGTAACTCAACTGAACCAAAGGATTTCAGACATTAAGATATTTAGAATAGTATTTCAAGTCAATTTCTGCTTTGAGTTTAGGGTCGTAAAGTCAACATGTTGTGCTTGTCATCTCCTTTGATGTATCTGAAGTCTGGGATTTATAATCATAAACTATTCGTGCAGCACCTCATCCTCAAAACAAGACTCAATCAAATCATCATGGTAAAGAAAGGACTGGTATGTCAGCTCCACGGACGCCGTTCGAGAGCAATAACACAAAGCCAGGAAAGCAGTTACAAGGTAGGACATATGTTCAACCTAAAGCAGAACATTCTCAAATAATGCGCAGGCAGTCCTGGATGTTGTGTTTTACATACAGCAATAACTGGTCAACACCTATCCTGACAGGAAGATAGCTTTCATATTTCTTAAAGAATATGCTCTTTAAATAAAGGCCAAGTGCTCATTGAATAAAATCTTTCATGGAAACTGTATTTTGCAAACACTACCTTTCTCAGACTTGCTATCAGAGACACTGGTATCTGCCGTGGGTTGAACAATGTCCCCCAAAAGATATGTCCCCCCAGAGGCTGTGAATGTGACCTTATCTGGGAAAAAGGGTCTTTGCAGATATGATTACATTAAGGATTTTGAGATAAAGAAACAATCCTCGATTGTCTGGGGTGGGCCCTAACTCCAGCGATGTGCCCTTATGAGAAGAGAAGACGCTGACATGGGGGAGAAGACACAGATGAAAAGCTCCTGTGAAGACAGAGGCAGAGATTGGAGTCATGCGGCCTCAAGTTTACGAATGCTTGGAGCCCCAGAAGCTAAAAGAGGCAAGGAAGAATTCCCCTTAGAGGTCAAGGGGAAGGTGCCCTGCGGTCATCTTGATTTCGATCCAATGATGCTGATTTCAGACTTTTGGCCTCCAGTACTGTAAGTGAACAAATGTCCTTGACTTATGGGCACATTACTCCAATCTCTGCCCCCCTGCTCATATCGTCTTCTCCTCTGTGTGACAGACAGAGGTCTAAATCTTCCTCTGTCTGTCTCTTATAAGGACACTTATGATGGCAGTTAGGATTCAACCAGATAATCCAGGATAATCTCATCTCAAAATTCTTAATCACACCTGCAAAGACCATTTCTCCATTTACAAGTTCCAGTGATTAGGACCTAATAGTTGGGGGAGGGGCGTTAATCTGCCTACCAGGACCCCCAAATCACATTGGCTTAACACAAAAAGACCTACATGGCCGGTGGCCTTCCTCCATCTTGTAGTGTGCCATCTGGAACACTTGGCAGCAAGGAAAGAAGACAGACGGAAAAGGATTCCAGGCTCTTAATTACTACGTTAGCCTGAAATCGGCTCAGGTCAATTCTGCTCACATGGTCCATTGGCAAGATGCATCATGTGGACCAGCCTAACTGTAAGGAAGATCCCCATTTCGGTACATGTCAGCAAGTTGTACAGAAAGCTTCCTTCCACAGAGGTGAAGCTGTCAGCTTCCGTGTGAATTGCTACGGTGCAGAGAGTCTCCACCTCCAGCATCAGTTCACAAAGCTTGGAAAAAAGCGTTGGCTCAAAGGGTACCCTTAAACCTGAGAAAGCCAGACAGGATCTGAACCCCTGGAGGGCAGGTGAGGGTGTTACTACTGACGACTGATAGGCTCAGAGACTGGCATTTAGTATCCTGTGAAATTACCTGTTGACTGAACCCCTCTAGCTATGCGCTTGGATGTCTGTCCTTTTGCAGTGCCAAGGATTCTTTTGCTAAAATAACACCCCCGAGGAGCCTGTAATTTTAGTAAATTCTGAATCCTGGGAATAATATACCTCACAGCTACCCAGCCAATGTTTTGATAAGCCAGAAATGAGTTTCTGGAATGACCAAGTGCTTCCAAGACTGCAGTTTAGAAAGCTGGAACTTTAGAACCTACCAAGGGCACCTGGGAGTGCCACCCAAGGACAATGTGCCCAGCAGAGGGGCCAGCAAGACCTGAGGAATGAGGATAGTAACTACCATTTACCTGTGCTCACTCCATGCCAGGTGCGATGGTAAGAATTGTGTAAACATCTCATTAATTCTCAAATGACCTTATAGGGTGGATACTGTGATCCCCATTTACAGATGAGGAAACTGAGGCTCAGAGATGTCACCCAATGATAAGTAGTGGAAGTAGCATGCAAATGCCTATCCAGCTCCAAAACCCACATGCCAAACACCTGCTTCCATGTAGCAAACACTGCTGAGTGCCCTCTACCTGCCATTACCGTCCTCCTCGATCTTGCAGAACCCCAGTTTTATACTAGCAAATGCCCCTCCCCTCCAGGATTCAAGTAAAGTATTATTGGTCTAAGCGAGCACTGGCCAAAGGAAATGAATGTGAGCCACAGATGCAAGCTACCTATGTAATTAAAAATTTTCCAATAGACCCATTGAAAAAAGTAATATAAAATTTTTTAAAAACTATACTGTTTTATTTAGGCCAACATATCCAAAATATTATCATCTCAACATGCAGTCAATTTTCAATTATAAAATTCTATAAAATTATAAATATAAGGACAAAGGAAAGAAAGCACATGGATAGAGTGATGGGGTGGGGAGAGTGCTATTTTAGAGTGGTCGGTGCGAACTTTGAGCAGACACAGAAGGAAGTAAGCAGTGAGCCACATAAGTATCTGTGAGAAGCACCCAAAGCCAAGGAAAAAGCAAGTGCAAAGATCTGAAGTGGGACTTCTGGGGCGGTGGGGCGTCTGGGGAACGCAACGAAGGTGATGCAGCCTAAATAAGTAAATGAAGGGAAAGCAGGAAGGACTGGAGCCAGAGAGGCAGGGGTTTAAATCAGGGGGGGGCCTTCTAGTCAACTAGTATAAGGACTCTGACTTTGAAGCTGAGCAAGATGAGAAGCCACTGGAGGGTCTGAAGACAATAAATGGCACGATCTGTCTTAACTACTGAAGTGGGTGGGGCAAGACTGAAAGGGAGCGAGAGTGGAATCATATAGACTAGGTAGCAGCAGCCGAGGTGAGAACTGGGATAGTGAGAAGCTGTCAGAATCTGGATCGAATGTGAAGATTTGCTGGGGCTTCAGAGATGTCAGAGATAGGAACTGAAGACAACTCCAAGATTTGGGGGTGGAGGAAATGAATTGAATAGAGTTCCCATTTACTGAGATGGGACCACTGGAGGAAGAGCGGGATTGGGGCAGAGAAGAAATCAACAGCTCAGTTTTGATGCATTAAGTTTAAGATGCCAGTTTGGCATTCCATATTCAAGCTGGATTTGTGGATTTACAAGGTGTAGTTATGAGTCTGGAGTTCAGTGGAGAGGTCCAAGTTGGAGGTCTACATTGTGGAGTCATCAGCTCATAAATGATGTTTAAAGCCATGAGATAGGGTGAGATCACCGAGAGAGAACAGGAATAGAGAGGAGAGGTCTGAGGACTGGACCCAGCATATGTCAATGTTTGGAGTCCAGAAAATCAGAAGGATCCCACAGAGAGACTAAGGGGCAACATCAGTGTTCTAGGAGGCGAACAGGAGAAGCCACGTGACAAGTGTTTCAAGGGAAAGGAGTGATCAACTATGTCAAATGCTGATGAGTCAAGAAAGGGAAATTATCCACTGGATCTGTCAACACATTTGAGACCTTGATAAGAGTAGTTTCAGTGGAGTAAATACAGGACTTGGACACCTGACTGGAGAAGACTCAAAAGAAACTTGAAGGAAAGTCGTGAGTTGGGGCAACCATTTGAAGGAGTTTTGCTCTAAAGGAAATAAGAGAAACGGATCTTTTGGGGTGGGCGATGTTTCAGGGTTCCTGTATGTGCTACCTTGTGTGTGTGTTAGTCAGTAGAATGTAAATTTGATTTTGAAGAAAGGGAAGGGTGATAATGATATAAGCAAAATCCTTAGGTAGGAAATGGGGGAGTGTGTCAGTGTACAATTCAGAAGAGTGAGATTTAGGTAGGAACACAAATGTCTCACCCATGATCTCTTGTTACGTAAGGTGATAAATCTTCCTGTTTAAGTCATTTGATTTGGGTTTTCTGCTATCTACAGACAAAACGACATCCTCACAGAAACACTTCACTAGGAGACCCTAAAGGATTATCAAGTGACTTATATGATCAGTCAAGATCTGGACTTTGAAAACAAATAGGCCAACAGACAAAGCGGAGATTCAGGATCTTCAGAACAATGAGACTCTCAGCTGCCCTGGGAGGCAACCAGATTACAGCTCCAAATAAGAGGATTTCAAATGCTTTAAGAATTTATGATTTAACTCTGTTACCCATTTGTCTGAGCCTAATGACCCTCTCAATAAAAACAAAGGGCTGAACCTCTCCCAGTACACTCATCCTATGCTGAGGTAATTTCCCCCGAGTAAGAAGCTCCCTTGGAAGTGGATGTGTTGTTTGGCAGGAGACGGCAAGAAAGAGTCCTACATTCATGTCAGTAGAAGTCCCCTGACTCCTAGTTAGGCTCAGTGGGATTTCCCAGTACAGGCATTTCAGTTTTAAGGATAGAGAAACGGAAATCTTCTACATATTAGCTTCCAGACACATGTCCCTCTCAGATCATCCTACGCATCAGGTTAGAAAGGACGCCTGTGGCAAACGGTTTGGTCTTGGGGACAAAAGGGTCAGGAGAAAGGAACTTATTAGACCTGATTTAGCATCTACAGTCTGCCCACAGAATTTAGGCCTTCACCCATCTTACGAGGCAATGACAATTAATTAGAGTCATCTCCCACCTACAGTTAGTTCTGCCTCTCTGTCGCTGACAGTGCCACTAACTGGGTGAGTGAGTGAGTGAATGAGTTGGGTGATGGGTTGGTTGGTTGCTGGAAAGAGGACCTTCTTTTTAAAACAACACAAAAGAATAGTTTGAAAATGCCTGTATTTTAAGAAATTTCTACAGAAATCAGCAAGTGATTCTGACACAGACGGAAAAGTGGAGCCAGGCGAAGTGGTGGTCAGAACTTTCAAATGTAGGGTGGGATTGTCATTTATCTTCAAGTGGAAAAGAGAAAATCATCTGATAAAAGGGGAAATTCAATAAATTGACCTATTTTTTATCTTAATAATAAAGAGTGACCCTCAAAATTGACGTACTGAACAGATTTTATTTATATTCTGAAGTACTCCAAACAATAATCTGAATTAACAACTACCAAGCAAATCATGGAGATTTAAGGAACATTCCAGAACAGATTATTGCTATGAACTACAAATTTGAGTGTTAGATAAAGAAGCTGATCATGGAAACCGTACATTTTTGGCTTTCAACATTTCATATGAAAAATTTCAACAGCTCAAAAGTATATCATTTGAATAGTACAATGACAGCAATACGACAAATCCGCCATGCCCCCATCACCCAGCTTCAACAACCGTCAGCACACACATACCAGTCTTGCTCCACGTGCCTTTCCCACGTTAGCCCACTCCAGCCACACTGAGGCAAGTCTCAGACACCCATCAGTTCATCTGTAAATAACTCAGGACGCATGTCCAAAGATCAGAAGTTCACTGGGATTTTGTGGTTTAACATAATCGCAAGACTATTACCACATCTAAATATTAATTGTTCTTTACTACCACAGTCACTGTTTGAGTTGCGAATGAATCTTTTGAGAGAATTCCATACAAGTAATTTAAAATATTTTAAAACACTTTTAAATTAAAGTGAATATCAACATTATGTATAAGCATAACTATATAATGAAGAATGCAGAATTTGCATGAAATCTTTTGGTTTGTTTTACTTTGCTATAATTGCTTCAAACGCACACATAGAATTTTCCATAAATACATAAATGTGGTAACATAAAGCTCTTGGGGTTTGCTTTTTCTTAGGCCTCTTTTACCCATATAACCACACGCGCTGGTCATCTCTCAATCTAGTATCTGCCTTTCTAATTTTTTCTCCAAGTTTACATTGCTCCTCTAAGCACGGTAGATTATGTGGTGAACCATAAACGAAGTCCCCGACTATTTGAGTTTGCATTCTAGAGTTGCATCTACTAATACATATAAACATACAGTATATATACTGCAGATATATTAGACAGCTCTCTGAATCTTGCCTTTCTCACTCAACACTGTCAAATCAACTGGTTTAGCTCTATTCATTCTCACTAATGCTTACGTGATACTTCAGTATATCCCATAAATTGTTTGACTATTTCCTCAATAATAATTACTCCTTTTGTTTATATTTTTGCCACTAGAAATATCCTTATATATGTCATTGCCTCCTGGTATTTTTATTTCTATAGATTTGATTTTTAGAAGTACAATTGCTGGGTCAAAGGATATATATTTTTTATATCCAGAATATATAAAGATTGGTTTCAAAGAAAATAAAAACATGAAAAAGGGATAATAGAGAGGCATGCAGGAGCCAAGCAAAAGAATTTTCTCTTTATTCTTAGAGTACTATAATTTTACCGGAAAATGCCTGGACACATGCTTTGTCTCATGGAATTAGCTTAGAAACTGGTAAACTCTTTTTAAGAGGAGGATCCAAGAGAATGAGAAGACAAGCTACAAACTGAGAGAAAACACATCCCCGAAAAAGGATTGTTACCAAAATATACAAAGAACTCTTCATATTCAACACTAAGAAAATGAACAACCTGATTTTAAAATGGGCCAAAGATCTGAACAGACACCTCACCAAAGATATAAGGATGGCAAAAACAGGCATATGCAAAGATGCTCCACATCACATGTCATCAGGGAAATGCAAATTAAAACAATGAGATACCAGTAAATACCACCTGTTAGTGTTGCCAGAATCCAGAGCACTCACACCACCAAGGCTGGTGAGGACGTGGAGAGGCAGAAACTCTCACTCACTGCTGGTGGGAGTGCAAATGGTACAGTCACTTTGGAAGACAGTTTAGTGGTTTCTTACAAAACCAAACATACTCTTACCATGTAATCTAACAATGGCACTCCTTAATCTTTACCCAAACGAACTGAAAATTTATCTCCACGTAAAAACCTGCACCCAGATCTTTATAGCAACTTTATAAGTAATTGCCAAAACTTGGACTGTCTCCCAGTAGGCGAATGGATAAATAAACTGTGGTACATCCAGACAATGGAACATTATTCAGCACTAAAAAGAAACGAACCATCAAGCTAGGAAAAGACACGGAAGGACCTAAAACGCATATTACTAAGTGAAAGAAGCCAATCTGAAAGGTTACACCCTGTATGATTCCAACGATATGACATTCTGGAAAAGGCAAACTATGGAGACTGTGAAAAGACCAGTGTTTGCCAGGGGTTAGAGGGGGGGGGAGGGATGAATAGAGGGAGCACAGGGAATGTGCAGGGCAGTGAAACTACACTGTAGGATCCTATGATGGTGGATACCTGTCATTATACATTGGCCCAAACTCGTACAACCCCAAGAGTGATACCCAATGGGAACTAGGGGCTTTGGTTGATAATGGCGTGTCAGTGTAGGTTCTCTGACTGTCACGAACGTCCCGGCCTGGCGCCATGCTAATAGCAGGGTAAGCTGTGCGTGAAGGTGGAGTGGGTGTATAGCAACGCTCAGTGCGTCCTGCTCAATTTTTACTGTAAACCTAAAACTACTCTTAGAAAATAGCCTATTACATTTTTTTAAAAAGAAAAAACTATAGTCTTAGGTTTGCTTCAGTTCAGGGAAATTTTATTTTATTGTTAGTATAACAGTTGCCTCTTCTCTGTTGCCTCCTTTTTCTTTTTCTGCTCCTTCTATTCATAGTTCAGAGTTTTAGGATCTATTCTCCAAGTTCCTTCTCCTTTTCCCTGTTTTCCATCTCTTTGCTCTTTATCAAGATGTTTCTTGCCTTTGATTTTCCAGGATGCTAACTCATTCCTCCAAGGTGATCTTCCTCCCCTTCAATTAATCTACTGAATTGTATTTAATTAGGAAATTATGATTTTTAGCTCCGAAAGTCTTTTTGTGCTATATATAAACCCCCCTCAACTCTCTAATTTTTTAAATTCAAATTGTCCTGTGTCTCCTCCAGCAGGTCGGCTTTTTCTGCCTCATCACCCTCTCTCCAGTGCCAGGCACTTTGAGGGGCTTTGTTGGCTCATGCACCCTGATGGCAGCTGTCTCATTGTGGGAAAAGGCTGAGCATTCTTGCCTGTGTGGTCTAGGTCACACAAGCAGAGGCTTTCAGTCTTTGCTGAGGCCCCTGGACAAAGCCTCACGTCCAACTTCAGGGGCAGGAAAGACCCAGCCCAGCCATTCAGTTGCCTCTTGGCCTCTTCATGGGCAGGGAGCTCAGGCGCACTCACAGAGAACTTACACCCACCTTCTCCTGGGGACCCCTCAGACTCAAGTTCCCCTCGCACCCAGTTTCTCACTAAGTGCAGCAGTCATTTAGGAAAAGGCAGAGAAAGGGCAGAGAGACTGGAAACAGAGAGACTGTTTTCCTACTGGAAACAGAGGGTAGGGGTGTTATGTTTATTGGGGAGCCTCCCAGAGTCCAAGAATGAACCCTCAGACAAATCATGACTTTAAATACAAGTCCAGGCAGGGGCAGCTTCTGGAAACCCCTAAGACTTCAGTGGTACACATTGTTTTCCCTCGCTATTGATGGTATTCTGGTGGGGACAGTTGAGAAAATCAGAACCACTGAAACCTGGCAGAAGAGGGAAGTCAGAATAGTCAGACATGATGACACCGATGCTTGGAAACACAAAGGTCCTTAAAGGGAATGCTCAGAGCATGACTACCTGATTCTACAGCTCTTAGCCAGTCAAGCAGATTAGTGTGTGTGTGTGTGTGTGTGTGTGTGTGTGTGTGTGTGTGTGTGTGTGTCTGCTCGAGCTTCTGTAACAAGAGAGCACAGAGAGTGGCTTAAAGAATAGACATTTCTCACAGTTCTGGAGGCTGGGAACTCAGGATCAAGGTGCCAGCCAACTCAGTTCCTGTGAGAGGCCTCTTCCTGGCTTGCAGACGGCACCTTCTTCCTGTATGCTCACATGGCAGAGAGAAAGGGCTCTTCCTCTTTTTATAAAGTCACCAATCCCACCATGAGGGCCCCACCCTCATGCCCTCACCTAAGCCTAATTACCTCCCAAAGGCCCCATCCCCAAATACCATCACACTGGGGGTAGAGCTTCAACATCTGAATTTTGAGGGAACACAATTCAGTCCACAGCAGTGTATGGCAGCTATGTGCTATATAACAGATAAACCCCCAAATCTCAACGGTTTGACATTATAGAAGCTTATTTCTCATGTACATAAAATCCAGTTGGAAGTAAAGTGTGCTCCATGTAGACATTCAGGGCCTGAGGCGGACAGAGCCTCTGCCTTCTTCAACAGTCGATACCCAAGGTCATTCGAGGAGTCCACATCCAGTTAGCAGAAAGATCAAACTCTTGCATGGGAGGTTTTTCTGGGCCAGTCCTGGAAATTATCCACATTGATTCATTGGCCAGAGCCCTATCATGTGGTCTTACTTAACTGCAAAGGAGGCTTGGAAATGTAATCTAACTGTGTACCCAGGACAAAAATGAATCAAGTTTGGTGAACATCTGGCACATCTTCTCAGAGAGACCTATTCATGAAGATATTGTACACGGAATGCACTAAAATTCTCCATTCCCAAACTGTAGATTTTTATTAGTGTTCCATGTTACACAGGAGCATATGTGGTTTCTAGAGGTGAATCGACTTTCCCAAGGCAACTCTACAGCAGCAGGTTTCATCTGGGTTTGTATGACTCCAAAGTCTGCACTTGTAAGTCGGACGTGCTGGACTGTCCAACGCAGTGAGCTGCCAGGTCTGCTGGGGCTTGATCCATGAGAAGTAGGTAATCCCTCTCCCTCCAACTAAAGGAATCTGGGCCCTTTAGGCTACGAACAGCTCAGAAAACAAGATACAGACATGATTCCAGCAAGGTCCGTTTTCCTCTAGTTGGTTTACAATAGTAAATTATTTTCTCATAATTGTTTTCAGTTCAGATTAAGCTTTAATTGCTCGTCAAAACCAGAAGCAGGTTGGGTATGGGGATGAGAGCAGCTGAGCAAGGAAGAGGGCCTTGGCGCTCCACACCAGGCGCTACCCCCACTCTCACGCGCAACTCTCTTCACCTTCGCAAGCAAGGAGGGCTCTTCCCCACCTGGGCCCCGAAAGCAGTAACATGCATCTTCTCTGCCTTAAAACGTATTGAACGCAGGGTTACATATAATGAGAGATAGATATAATAACACCATTGAGAGAGAAACAGAAAGTAGATGAAAGGAGAAAAATCAGGCACCAAAAATCCAAGCTCATGCACTTACTTTGAGCAACCAAAACGACTATGCGCTTTCTGGGGAGGTTGGCAAACAAAGGGAATATGGTGGATTCTGTAATCTGAACTAACTGGGACAAGAATGCATACTAGTTCAACAAGAGAGACTTTCTCCTGATAGACGATCTCTAAGATCCCTTCTGGCTATGGATCCTCTAAGTGCTCAAAGCCAATGAAATGACTTCATTTCATTTGGTTCAGATTTGTCCATCTTGCGTACTTGTTATTGACTATAAACTTCACCTAAAACAGACCTTAAGCCAACTCAGGGAAAAATAATAAGTCTAAGAAATTCAAAGTAAAGCACCTCTGAGCCAAGGCTATATAGTATAGGGTAGTGGTCAAAATTACAAGCTTTGTAGTTGGCAAGATCTGGGGTGGTTATGACTATTAAATTCATCTAAAAATGTTACCATAGAGCCTGGAGTTTAGTCAGTTCTCAATAAAATACTATTGTTAAATAATGGTGCACTTGCAGTTGACTTTGGCATGCTACAATACCAGTATCACCCAACCATCCCCCATCTGTCATAATCCAAGGACAGAGCATACTCTAGGCCCAGATGGCCTGCCTGGCTGCAAGCCTTGGCCCACCATCTACCAGCTGTGTGTCCTTGAACATGTCCTTTAACCTCTCTGGGCCTCAATTTCCTCACATGGGAGACGGAGGTAATAATGGTACCCACCGCCCAGCATTGTTGTGATGATTAAATGAGTGACTATATTAAATGAGTAGCATGGAAGGTAGCGCCTGGCACAACATAAGGGCTATTTAAATATAGTCATTGCCTCAGAACGTTTAGGTCAACGACGGACCGTATGTATGACAGAAGTCCCATAAGGTTATAATGGAGCTGAACAATTATTCTCTCTAGGTGACGTCATTACAATGCTACACCATTGTAACAGAGCACAGCGCATTCCTCATGTGAGCGTGGTGAGGCCGGTGTACACAAACCTTCTGCGCTGTCAGTCACAGCAAAGTATCACACATACAATTATGTACAGTACACAACACTTGATCATGACAACGAATGACTATGTTACTGATTTATGTATTTACTATACTTTTTATTGTTATTTTATAGTACGCTTTTTCTATTTCTATTTTTTTTAAAGGTTGCTGTAAAACAGCATGCCTTGTTACGCTGGCAGCAGCTTCACACAGCTCTCATATTTACTGCATCTCTTGAATGCATCTTCACCTCTTGTGTTTGATTTCAGCTCATGTTGTTTTATACAGTAACATGCTGTACCGGCTTGTAGCCTAGGAGCTATAAGCTGTGCCATATAGACTAGACCATCTAGCTTTGTGTAAGTACACTCTATGATGTTCACACGATGATGAAATCGCCTAACGATGTATTTCTCTGAAAGCATCCCCACCATTAAGCAGTGCATGATTGTATTAGCAAACCATTATG
Source organism: Rhinolophus sinicus (assembly GCF_057876585.1). Lineage (NCBI taxonomy): Eukaryota > Metazoa > Chordata > Mammalia > Chiroptera > Rhinolophidae > Rhinolophus > Rhinolophus sinicus. The sequence continues at coordinate 7,182,085 of NC_142502.1, read as the reverse complement.
ATTATTTCCCGACAGAAGAGAAACGAGGCCCACGAATAAAGTATATGCCCAAACTACTGTATATTTTGGAAATTCTTTCCCAAGGGAAAAAGAGCCAGGCAGTGAGGTAGGAGCTTGAATAATATTTGTGTTTTCAATGGAGTTTTTAAGTTTTAGGCCAAATAATATGTCCATATTCCAAATACTGCGAGTTTGCGTTTTGTAGCTGAAACTATTCCCATATTTGAATAATTCTTAAAAGTAAACTTGGAATACTACGTGAACATACAGAACTGTCTCAGTCATTAATTAACAGAGATTTAATGTGGTCGCGTGGAAATAGATTCCATTTTTTTTTCCCCAAATACTTGACCAGCCACAATTTCAACTAGAAATGGAGCAGTCTGATAACCGTCATGTGGTTAGTGGTGAATCAACAAGAATTAATCGGGCGCCTTCATGAGAGCGGACCCACCCCACTTTGGAGACCACTGGAATGTAATACAACCTTCAACAAGGTTTTTAATCCATCTGACTCTCTGCTTCTCCTACATAATTGAAACAGTCATCTCTGCCTCACAGGGTCACTTACGCGATGAAATGATTACATGTAAGACTCCTCCTAGCACAGTGCCGAGCCCAGAGTGAACACTTGAGAACTAAGTTTTCCATCTCTTCCCTTTCCTAACAGGACATGGCCTCTGCCAGTAAATGAGCCCTGAGGGAGTCAACCAATCTGAACCCATTGGGGGGCTGCAGTCCAGGGCAAGAGCTCAGGAGGCTACAGGACCTGACTGAGCTCAGACCCCCACAGGCCTGAGTAGAGCAGGCAGCCCCTCTGGTGGGTCTGTGGGTCCCAGGAAGGCCCACGATGACAGAGGCAACATTGGGGAAGGGGCGTCTGGGCCACTCGCAGGAAGGACCGGGGTCTGGATCTAGGGTGGCAGTGAGGTGGCCCTGAGGCAACGGAAGATCTTCAGGGGTGTTCTGAAATGTTCTCAAGAGACAAGGCTATGCAACCCCTGCATCGTTCCTATTGTTTCTAATTAATTCCATGAGTCTGTCAGGGTCACAGAGGTTACTCTGAAAGGAAGCATTGGAGAATGGGTGGCTGGCTTCTTTCATTGTTGGGAGACTAATAGAACAATGTTGTTTTGTTTTCTGGCATGGGATCCTGTGACTATTTTAAGAAAAAGTAGAGACCTTTTACGCAACCCAAAGCCTCTGTTTTTAAACTCTTCGAGAGGTCCCGGGAGGAAAGCACTCTGCAGCTCTCTCTTCCACCCAAGCAAGAAAACAAGGACACAGCTGGACACTGCTCCATGCAAATGGAGATGCTGGCTTCATTCACGATTGTTCAAGCAGCATCTGAAAACTCCTCAGAAAGTGGAGCTAACGGCTCGGGTGCTCACCTTGGTTGTTGGAAGGAAACAGAAAAGGAGCATCTTTGGATGAGATGAAAGCCCTGGAGTCCTGGGTGCTTCACAGTCCCGGGGGCCCTCCTGGGATGGATCCTACAGTGGGAGCTGCAGTCACCTAAGAGATGTAGGAAATCACAAACTCAGGGGAATTTGGCCAACAGGAAGGCAGAGCCCTGCCCAAGTACATCTGCACCCGGCTGGGTGGACTTTCAAAAGCGAAGCAATGACAGTAGTACCTGTGTCCCCAGAATCTTACTCACCCTCATGCCTGGGGGCACAAAACATAATTTCTGGGTCTGGAAGGAGACACGTGCTCATGTTCACAGTAACAATTCAGTTAATCACTCAGAGCTATAATAACCTCATGATTGCTAAAAACAGGGTTCAAATCAAGTGAACCCACTGCAGTAGAAACCACCATCTTCTGGCTGAAGTATTCATTTTTTAGTTGTCAGTTTCTAATTTATCATTACTTCTTCCCCAAATCACTGAAATTGGAAGTTAGATTTTTGACCAACCAGTAATATCCAAGGGAAGTACGGCCTTAATCCTTCCCTTATTTTCCAAAAATGCCATGACACACCCAATGCATCAGTCAATCAACAAATATTTTTGCATGCATACCTAGGAGACTGAGCCAAGAACAGAGTAATATAAACAAAATTTAAACACATGAAAAGTTTAACAACAATGCCAACCAATGAACACTGGAGATACAATAAGAAATCTGTTTGATTCTCAAATAGTAGGAAAGCTAGAGCCCTGAGTTCAGTGTGGATAATCAGCAATGTTGCCTGGAGTGGATTGCCAGTCTTGTGGGAGATGTGAGTATTGATTTAAGCCTTAACAAATATGGAGAAGTTGAAAAATCAGAGAGGCTAGGAGAAGACATTCCAGAGCAGAAAAATGATGTGAATGAAGGCAAGAAATCTGCTCAGCGTCAGTAAAGTTTCCTAAAGGAAAGCTCATCAATACTAGGGCCAACCACTGATGAAAATAGTAAACAGAAGTTTCTCGGCTGCGCTACCTCCTCTCCTCTGTTGCTTTGCTGCCCCAGGTTCCCAACACACATGGCCAGCTACAGAATTTGCAGAACCCGGTGCAAAATAAAAACACAGTGTCCGAGGAGAGCAGAGAAGAGAACATTTCTTTTCCTTGGGCCCACAGCCCCAACCCATGAGGAATGCATGACCCCAAGAAATGACAACCTCTGTGTGGTGACATCCTGGGTACCTGTACACGGAGGAGGTGAGGGACCCCACTGAAGTTGGGTGCCGCCAGCCCGGGCAGGCCAGCCACCACCTTGCCAGGTCTGAGACACCCAAGAGCCCTCCAGGGTTGGAGGCGGCAGTGGGATATAGGAACACGGGTCTCCTCCACCAATGTCCCAGGACAGAGTGGCAGGGGTGGAGAGCCCAGAGCTAGGCAGGACCCAGGCCCCAGGAGGCAGGGTGCAGGCAACCGAGGGTCCCAAGGAAGCAGTGCAAGGCCCCCATGCATGCTGCACTGTCCCATCCAACGTCACTTACAAAACACAAACTCAGATAAAATTATTAAGAATTTCAGAACAGTCAGACCTTGTGTGACTGACTGCTCACGTGTCTGGTGCAGGAAGCCAGCTCTGCTGTCACCCCACGAGGAGCTGTCCGACCAAGACATCTCCCCATCCTGCAGAACATTCTCGTCTAATCCCTGCCCAAGCTGACATTACGATCACATTCTAACCTAGTCTGAAAAGCTCATCCTGTCACTCCGTTATGAGCACGGGCCCCCACTTGTACTTAAGCTGCTCTCATCATGTGAGTGCAGACCTGTCCACGTGTGTCTGAGCACCAGAAGCAAGTCGACCAAGACCCTGAGGGGTGACGATTTTCAGGAACTCAAGGCATTATCACATTTTGGTAAGAAAAAACATTTTAAAAATAAACCTTTATACTCCATCCAATTATAGCAGAAGTGGTCTCCAATTACAAGAATATTAATGCTACATGACACGAGACACATGAGAACCCAAGTGCAATTTCTGTCTCAGGCAGAAGAAACTACAGGCCAGTGAGGCTGAGATGGTGAAAGGCCAAGCTGTCCTTTCAGTAACACAACACAAATGGGTTCTGATTGTTACCCTCACTCCAGAGACCACTAGAACACTGAATCCCTCAGCCTGGCTGCCACCACCTGTCACTCTGTGACGGAAAAGACTGTCTACCGGTTAAGAGATGATGGACAAAACCATATCCTTTTCACGCGTCATCAGGTGATTCAATACGCAAAGCCCACAATGATAACTTCAAACCTTAGCTCTCTCTGTCATAGTTTATGTAACTTGAAGAATTTTTCCATTTTTGTGCCTCTCCTTTTCTTTAGACTACCAGGACAAAAGGCCAAACATCATATTTGGACAAGAAGTCCTTAAGAAAAATGAGTATCAATCTTTTTGAACTACTTCTGTTATAGCCTTCCATGATTGGTGCGTTGCTTAATTTTCAGACCATTTCATACCTTCTAAGAGAAACTTTGTTAATTTTTGTGTCACCATACCTGAGAGAATTCTAGAATTTTACTCTTTGTTTCAGTTGTCCAGAGAGGAGAACTGGAGACCCAGTAGTTTCCAGAAATGGGGACAAAGCTTCAACACAAATGGAAGAGTCCTGATTCATGCGTCTGGGGTCACCTGACACAATTCCAGGAAGAACACCTGGAAACGCACCTTAAGTTCCACAGAGGCCAGTTCCTCTGTGAAAGGCTCTGAGGGCCGAGGGTCCCTAGAGAGAACAATACCTGGGTGCCATGCACCCATGAAAACTACAGCTCGATTTTCCACAGCAGGAATAAGACATACCTACAGCATGCTAATTTTGCCCTGTTTTGTTGCAAAGACCTCTGACTGATCTTAAAAATACATAAAATATATACATTGGTCAACAAATGCATTATATTCCTGAATTAACCAAATATTTCTAAATAAGGTCACATTCAACATTTTCAAGGGTTAGGACTTCAGTATATCTTGTTGTGGACACTGTTTCACCCACAGCAGGGGCACAGGAGCAGATATAGGGGGCTGTTGCGGCTCCTACAGCATGCAGGCAGGAGAATGGCAGCAGTGATGGCCTGGGGAAGGCAGAGGGCAAAAGAGGTAAGATTTGGGTTATGGTTTGTAACTACCCACAAGACTTGTGGAGGGTGAGGGCAAGAGAGAGATCAAGAGTGACTTCTAGAACTTTGGAGAACACGACTGGGCAGATGGTAGTACCATTTACTGAAATGGCAAGAATCAGGTTTGGAGGACAAATCAATAGCTGTATTTGGAACACATTCAGTTTGAGATGCCTTCTGGACCTGCACCTAGAACTGTCAAGAAAGCACTTGGATCTACGTGTCTGTATCTCAGAGGAGAGACCAGGGCTGAAGAGGCACATCTGGAAATTAGCAGCATAAGGATCTTTGTGTTAATTTGAGTTTCATCATGAGGGGGGCAGTTGAGATTTTGAATGAGGAAATAATTTTGAAATAAGTGATAAAGATTACTTTAATCACCTCCTATGTTTCCAGAGAGAGTCATTACTCGAAACTTCACAGCTAACCAGCGAATGATGTCAGTTCATCTGTGGATGGCGGGTTGACATCAGAAATCTGAGGAAGGAAGGTGGAGCGTGTGTTGCTGGCATTGTTACTCAAAGACTTCCAAACCTCTGAATCTGGTCATCAGTCAAGGATAGGGCAATCTTGTCTGACGTGACAAAACTTTTCCATATTTTGAACAATTGTTCTTAAATGCAAAATAAACCTGCCATAAAGAGTCTGGCTCCATTGTTGGATGTTGGATGCTGACAGCTTCTAAGCCTCACCTCTCCGTCTCCGCTCCACCCACATCTGGGTACCTGATCACAAAGTCCAGGAGCACCCTCCTTTGCCCTGGTGGGAGAGTCAATCCACACAAGCTTGTTCCCATGTGGGAACCTCACCCCAGCCACGCCCCTTAACTGTAATAAACCCCCATCTGGTCTCCCTTTGCCTCTCAAGACATTTTAGATCAACTTGGTCAGCCTGCCTGCTCTCCCCAAAAGCTTCATCATATGTGCAGTAAATTTTTCACACACCCTCTTGGTGTGGCTGTGGCATCAGCAGTCTCGACACCCACATTCGATTTGGGGTGAGGGTCCACCCCGCTTCTTCCAAATGGCTAAAACAAATCCCAGGAATCCATCGTAAAGCATTGATTAGGAAAGAAAAGACACACTTAGCACTACAATTAGAAAAGATGGAAAGTAGTGTGCAATGAAATGACTGGGTCCAGGGTCAAGGAAACCCACCAGCCGGGGGGCACTCAGTTAGACCCCAACGCCCCCTTTACAAAGGATCGATGGAGGAGCCATTTCCCACAAAGCCATACCAACGAAGCAAGGATTGACTAGCAAGGGCTGGTAGCTGGCCATATTCCTCAGAAAATTCTTTTCCAATACAAACAGAATTTTAAATTTGAAAGAGAAATGTTAGTAAATTATAGAAATTTGCCTTGTGGGTATGAGGGTCAGAGGATAAGTAGAGGAGGAGAGAAGTGGAGAAAGTGTTATGAAGCATTGGCCAGAGTGAGAGGTACAAAAGAACGCCCTCTAACTTGGCAAAATAAGACAAATGATTTTATTACCTGGAAAGCACATGCCTCTGTGGTTTGAATAGAGTTTTCTCTAAACCACTTAGCGTTTTTAGGTTCAGCCTTCTCAGAGTAACCTCTAGACACAGGCTATACGCATCTCACTCTACCCTGTGTTGTGCTTGTTTGGAGGAAATGTGCCCCAGATAATAGGATGGCTCAGCCAGGACGGAGATTGGGTCTGGTGTAAGCGTCTCCGCGAAGACATGAGAAAACACAGTTTTTGTGTGCTGGTGCAGAAAAAAGGGGGGGAAGGGCGATTAGGGAACTTTGACTGACGTAGCAGAAAAGGATGAGTGCTGGGCTGCAGCTCCAGTTCCACCACAGACCTGAGGAAACCCCTTTAGTATCTCGCGTCCTTGATTTCTCATCCAGAAAAGAACGAGCTTAAAGTGGATGATCTCTGAAGTCTGAAATCACTGCAGCTCCATAATTCACAGTCTGTAAATCAAAAGCATCAGGCTTAAAAATTAGAAAGGGGCGTGTGGGGATGTGGCAAGATTCAATTCCCTTCCAGCATGGCTTTTTCTTGCCTTTTTTTGTTGTTTTTTTCTTTTGTTTTTTTTTGTTGTTGTTGTTTGTTTTTTTGTGTTTTTTTTTCTTTTGTTTTTTTTTTGGCCTGTGACTCCATCTCAGTGAGATTCCAAGTGTCAGAACCTATAAGACCCCCCAATAAATTCTGGGAAAGCTGCAGCCTATGTTTTTTCAGGGCTGCAGTCAGTCAATGGGTGCCAGTTTCTGACCCCTGCCACACGCCCCTTTTGAAACCACACCAGTCACGAGGCCACTGGGAAATAACTCAATCCTTTCGGCTCCTGTGGACGTTAGACAGAGTTTCTCCATGGGAGCTGCCAAAGATACTAAGCTCCTTCCGCAGTTTCAAGTTGCTGCTCCACAAAAAGAAAGAAAATGAGAGACTAAACAGGAGAAGGGACGCAGCGAGGCCAGCCGAATACACAACTGAAGAAACGGGGTCTGAAGCTAAGCCTACAAAACGTGGACCAGGAAAGGCTGGTTTCCTCTCCATTTTTAAGGCATGAGAGAAACTACTAAGAACAGGGAAGTAAAGCTAAGAATGCTCTGAAGGATATACATTATAATGTCTTTTGCATGATGTTATTGGCTAGCAAGGCACCTGAAACATCTGTTTCTAGCTATGAAACTGCTCTGGAAAACACTCTGGCAAAACCTCCGCTCTCCCCTCAGCCCTCAGCCTGCCCTCAGGCCAACCGCTCACCTCTAGGACCACATGAAAACCAAGACAAAAGTGGCTGTCCTTGTGGTGCAGATTAACTGATCTACGTTCTATTGACTAAATTTAAGACTTTGCAAGTTACCATTAATTCACATCTAGGTTGCATCCAATGCACCAGGAAACAGAGTTAAGCTTTGCCGGCTGGGAATTATGGGTTTCTCCCCTTCGTGCCAAATAGCACACACCCTGGAACACGAGCCATGATCTTCCCCTAGTGATGGATATATTGCTATGGAATTAGCTGCTCCCTTCTTCTCTGCAAATGGAGAGGTCTTCCCCCCAAATTTTTAAACCCTTTGCCCCCTGCCCCTTGTCTGTGAAGGTCTTCATGCACATGGAATAGGGTGACAGGCGTAGAAGCTGAAGGATGTCATGCCTAGCTAAAAGGCAGATAACACTTTCACTTCCAGCTGCAAGATACACCCATAGAATTAGTATTTCCCTTTCACTATTTACATAATTCTATGAAACAATAAATACAAAAGGACACTCAGTCTTGGGGAGGCTAGAAGAGTGAGAGATGTCCCTTTGGCTTAAGAGGACCCCATGGTTAGCAGGCCACCTCTGATGAGAAGTTCCCTTTCCAGCAAGATTGCGTACACACGTACACACACACACACACACACACACACACACCAGTCAGAAGAACAAGTGATGTGTAGATGAATGACAGCAAGAACATCCAGCAAACAGCAGCCTACCCCATCTGTCCTGCCTGGGTGTTGCCAGGTTGTTGTGTTGACCATTCTCCTCATGGCCAACATGAGGGAGGAAGTGGAGTTGCGTGAGTAGGGAGGCTGGTGAGGAAGAGGAAGGGACCAAGCTTCCCTGAAAACAATGCGTTAATGACAGCAGACATTTAGCTTTCAATATTAAGGGATCTAAAAGTACCACCCAGAAGTAAATACTCTTGAGGTGCTGCCATGAGCCAACCTTTCTGACCTTTCTCCAAGGCCCTTCCCCAGCCATTCGGAGGCAGCAGTGACACAAGCCAGCAGTGACAAGGCAGCAGTGACACAAGCCATGGCTACAGACCTGCCTCCTCTCACTGAAGCTCACTTTCCACCTCACCTATTTCTACCCATATTCGAATTGCTACCTGTGAGAGAATAAAAAATATATACATGGGGATGCCCCAAAAATGTATATACATTTTAAGAAAGGAAAAAACTGTATTAAAATTATGCTGATGTAACCACTTTGAGCACCTCTTGTAATTGCAGAAGTCAAACGTGGCTTGTATTCATCTTTTGTTATTGGTATATAGTGAGTATTACAATTTTATGACAGTTTTCCTTTCTTAAAATGTGTATACATTTTTTTTGGCACTCTTTGTATATTGGTCTCTGTCCCTGGTTCCTGGCACAGAACTCCTAAAACCCTTGTAATTTCCTAAGCAATAAGAATACCCTATAAGACCCCCCTTTGCTCTAATGAGGTGACTCTGAGGGGGTTCCTGGATGGCTCTCGGAACCTGGGGACCTAGTACTTGCAATTGGCACCTAAAGTGGGGGGGCAGTCTGATGGGACTGAGCCCTTAACCTATGGGATCTGGCCCTATCTCCAGGGAGAGAGCATCAGAACTGAGTGAAATTGTAGGACAACCCGCTGGTGTCACAAAGAATTGCTTGGTGTGGGAAAACTCCCCCACACATTTGGTGACCTGATGCGTCAGACGTGAAAGGTGCTATGAGTAGTAGAGGAGACACACAGGAGGGAAACACAAGTGGAAAAGCTGAATTTTTCCCTCTACGCACCTTTCTTTGACTTCACCTTGAAGTGGGCCCTCACTGCTCACTGTCCCCACTTAAACAATGGTAACCCTGCACCCCCTCCCCGCCCTACCACAACAGGGGAACTTTTCCCATCCTTTTTCAAGGCCTTTTGCAAGGCTCTGCTGCTAACCAGTGTCACACTCTGCAGACCAGAGGTTGCAAACTGGTAGCCCAGGCCTGTCTGGCCTTCAGAGGGATTTATGAGACCACACGCTGCATTTACATCTTTAATTTCCAAAACTTTAAAAGTCAGAAGATTGTTCCATTAAAATATTAACGTCTAGTCTATCTTGAAACATCGAAAGCTACGGGAACCCTGGCTTTGCCTTTTTCAACGGCAAGTTCCTTTACAGGAGCATTCGTGTCCAAGAGAACGTGGTCTACCTGCCGGTTTCACTCACAGAAATTTCCCTGCTGGGTAGGCATCTGATATTGCTACCTCTGCCATGGATAAAAATTTGTGCAGGATAAATATGGGTAGTTGCTTTTTTTTTCTCTCTGTGGATGTCACAAACATAACGTCCAGATGTAAGAATCATTTTTAAGGAAGCAAGAGTATAAAATATTTGTACTACATTGTAAACTATAATGACAAAACTCATGATTTTGCATTGAGAAATATCGTTTTAAGCCTTTTCCTTTAGTCTCCTCACCTGCCACAATTCTCAGAACGAACTACGATTCAATCATCTGTTCATTCTTCAGGATTTTTATTCTTAAAATGTTTGTTTTAAAGCACTAATATACTGACACACAAATTTTTGACCACAGCATTGTCATTCTCTGCTTTTAAATCAAAACGATATGGAAAATACATCACAAGGAAATTTTGAACCTTAAGAAAATGCATATTTGAACACATGTTTTCAATTATATTGGAATGAATTTAAAGTTGTGGAGACCAGCTTGGCACAGTGAATAACTGGCCTGGTGACCATCCCCACAGCTTTAATCGTGTGATACAAACCAGCCTTCCAAACAGCCTTCTGAGGGCAGCCTCCACATGTCATCTGGCCCAACCCAGACCTTTTACGAAAAGAGGAAAATATGTATTATCCATCCCTCAACCTCATACACCAGCGAATAGATCAGGACATGAAATTCATCCATTTCATTTGCCCTGAACATTACATCTCAGAGGTACCAGCCTTCCTTTCTACCAGCTTCCAGGTTTTATTCTCCATTTGAAACAAACCAATTAGGGTAAAGCTTCGGTCTTTTTCCATGTGGTCACTTAGAAAATGGTTTGCATTTAACACCCACCCAGGATGAGTGAAAGTCTTTCCTGAGGCAAAAATGGCACAGCTTTATCTTACAGCCAAATGCAGTTTTTTGTTTTTGTTTTTAGTGTATTATAGGCAGCAGAATTGCAGGGGCCAACTAGACTGGAGGGATACTTGACTAGCCCAGCAGGAGTCAAATCTACCAGATAGATTCCAAGGAGTCATTCCTTTCAATGAATGGCTTCCCAACCATTCCTTAAGGGTCGGCAGTTCCACAGAAGTGCTCGTGGGCTGCTTCAAAAGGAAAAACCAGCTTCCAACCCAGGCTTCACATAGGGCAGTTCTGTTAAATTTGTTGTAATATTAGCCTACTTAGAGTGACATTTCATGTAAAGAAAACCTGATGGATAAAAAGTTTGAGAACCACCGCTTAGATGACATTTGGGCAACCTAAATGCCACCACCAACAACAAATAAAAACAGGTTTCCTTAGTAAGTAGCACACATGACCTAACACCACTATCCAAAGCTATTTGCTCCTGAATTCAGTACCAGATATCCACATAGACACGCAAGCTGCTTCTACTGAGTGACCGCTATGGGCTCACATTGGCAAGTTCACATCACATCTTCAATAAATCATGTAATTTTGAGCTTCTCACATTTTAATCACTAAACTTCAATCATGAAACTCAGGATTACTGACATCCGGCAAAAGGATATGACCAAACACTCTACATGTTTGACTCCTGCGTAAATCACACCTAATACTCAAATCATCTTTCTAACAAAGAAAATGTTGACAAAGTTCACATACATTTGGATTTCTGATCATGTGTGTAGCCCACAACTGAAAACACAAAAACACTTGGTTACCCCTGAGTTGAGAAATTGACTTACCTGTTATAAATGTGACTCCTCCTGCAAGTTGACCCAATAAAGCCATTCTCAACCACTAGCACCTTAGGTAACTAGGCTAAGCAAAAAGTTGCTCAGGGTCCTAAGCAAACGGGACATCTCAGGGCAATGAGACCCCATTATAAGCCCTACCACCACGTTCCTTAAGCCTAACACTAGAACTCATGATTGAACAAGTTCAACTGTTCAGGGAACATTCACACTGACTTTTTAAAATCAGAACTGTCTTTTTAAAAAAGCAATAAAGACCCACCATTTTCACACACACAAAAAATAAAATCAGGACTGTCTTAGAATGTCCTGATACACACTTCCAAAAACCCTGAGTCCCTGTGGGAGGTGTGGAAAGCTAGAAGGGAAACAAAGTTGGAAGGAGGAGCCAGAGAGCCGGGCAGACACACACTTCACTGGCCTCACTATTTGTCTGTTATGAGCCCTCAGCTCCACAACTGCTCCTCACAGGGGGTGACACTGAAGCCCAAGAGGTCACTGGATAGGTGTTGGCTAAGTTAGGAGAAGGCCCTGGGGCTGGCTCAGGAACACAGCCAAGAACCTGTGCTTGGAGCCAGTTCCTAAAACTATTCCATAACTCAGAAAATGTTATGTGGTTTTTCTTTGGAAACATAATCAATATTTCTCCTTTGTTTTCCTTTTTGCAAAACATTCAGGTTTCTTTTGAACATTTTCAATATGACCCAACCCCACTTAATTCTGTAAATATTTCCAGCAACTTTAGGAGATATTCCCCGTCTACCAAGAAGAAGCAATAACATGTACATAATAGTACAGGACAAACTGAGGCTCACAGAGTGACCACCGCCAGAGTGACGGTGGATGGGAGGCAAAGGAAACCCCTTTCCCAAACCTCAGCCAATCACCAATTTCAACTGGTGTTTAAGGTTATTCATATTTTCATTATCATAAAAGAAGAGTAAGGAAAGATTATATCCTTGACTCCTCTTAAATCCACCCTCTACAATCACAGTTGCTCCATCCAGGCGTGGACACAAACCTCCCAGCACCTACTACTGAGAGCAGTGTAGATGTCTGCATTTAACTAGAGAACATTCATGTAGTATGACTTTCTTAAGTCATGACATAGAATTATCAAAACTTTAGCACTAAGGGAACTAAGATTTTGGTACAAGTGTAAGGGAGAAAAGATAACAACATGTAAAAAATTCCATTTTTCCTTTAGTCTCTCATTTTATAAAATCACTTATTTTTCTTTTTGTCTTTCCTTCAATGATCATTTATTTAATCACCATGTCCCCCCACGAGGAAGCCAGAAGACTTCAGACTCCAGAATGAGGGTGGGAGTCAACACATACTTTCCAGACATCCATACTGGACCCAAAAGAGCTGTCATGATGCCTAATTGCCCCATAAGTCACATACATGAAACCATGAATTCTTATTTCCTGGATCCGGAACGTGAATTCTGTCAAGGAAGTCTTTCCAGTACCACAATGCAGTCCCTTCTCCAGTCCAGTGGCACACGAGGCTCACAAGACAACGGGCTGTGTCTCAGGGCTGGAGGTGACAGAAGACAAGAAGTTGAAAATTGGTAGGAAAGCAAAAGGGGCCACTTCTTAATGGCCCTGAGCTCTCAGGCACATAGACATTAGGTCACAAAGGGGACACAGGTGAGTGTTGTTAAGGGTCAAAGAGAAAACAGAGCAGAGAAAATGAAATAAAGAAACCACCAAAGTATTACCATTTTATTTTATCACATGAACCTTAAAGATATATGCTTTATTCCCTGAGTTTTGTTAAATGAAATGCTTGTCTAGTTAACGGTGCATTTGCTTTCTTCATTTCTTTTTTCCTATTGATATTTCAATTATCTGGATTAATTTCATGGTGTTAGACCAGCGCTATAACCAAATAAGCATGTTTACTGGATGCCAGAAAAGGTTAAATATCAGTTCATGTCTTTATAAATCTTAGCATCCTAATTTTAAAATACGAAAGGAAGGAGAAAAGCATGACCAAGAGCACATCAGAGGCTTCCCTTAGTTCCACACACACACAAAAAACAAGGTTATGAGGATGAGGAGACGCATAGCTGGGTAGAGGAACAAGCTCTGGGTCCCCCTGTATAACCCCGGCCAGTAGCAGGAAGTCAGCTGCCTGGTCAGTGGGGTCCTTGACCTGCCCGGGCAGGGCTTGTGCATTTCACATCGAGCAGCATCTTCTCTCAGGAATAATGTTTCAGTGCAAAACAAACAAACAATGATTGTTTACCCTTTCCAAATATGAACAAAGAAAAATACAAATGAAAGCAGATTTCTGCATCTTCTGTTAAGAGTTTTTAAAAGATGGTTATGATCCAAGATGATGTATTAATGAGCGCTGGACTATCAGTATTACTTCTATTCTTAGAACTATAGCTGCATATCTGGGAGCCTCTGATCCTAGGTGAGGCTGTGGAGTTATTACTTCAGACAGAAAATCCTCACGTGTATAGACTAAATAATAAATAAAGTGATGTAAGTACCACCTTTTCAAATGTTTGTAAATGCTTTATAAATAATAAAATATCACTTTATAAAAGCATTACTAAATTCATATTAGCTTTTATATTTATATTTTCAATGATTTGACATTAAAAAATATATAACTACCATAAAACAGAGTAACAGGAAATGTCTCATTTCTTTCTTTTTCTTCAGTCAACCTAATTCTGATTCTGAGTTCCCATCCCTCTGGACAGGCAGGAAATTCATGCTATCTTTCTCTGGGTTCCTGTCACCCACATGCAGTGCTAGTATTACACCATCAATTCTCATCCATTTTCCCCAGTGATTTTGTCAAGTGTGGAAATCTTCAGTGAATCTGTGTATCAGGTACATTGGATCCAGTCTCGCTGGGTGCGACTCAGCGCTTCTGAGGGCTGGCACCTGTCACTACCAGGACCACAGAACTCCCTCTGCTCTAGGCTTCAAATACAAAGGAAGCAAAACACATAAGGGAACAAACTCGGTATTTCTATCAATAATCCTACTATTGTCTTGTATCACTCAGGGTCTAATTAGCAGACAGAAACCACTTAATAATTTTAACAGGGAAACTTTAATATACAGAATTAACTATCACAGAGGATTATCTATTAAGGGATAAAGAGAACTCTAAAGACTACCGAAGGGATGAAAGAGAACAAACTTGCAAAGGAGAGCACTCTCTGCCCCAAGGCTGGGATTCAGATCTCATTGGAAAAGGTGTGGTTGCTGCCCACTGGACGGTGGAGAAATTCTCTGGGCTGACCTGAGCCAGAGCTGTGAGTCCACAGTGGCTGGACAACGGTTTGAAGGCAGGGTAAAGTGGGCTGAGACTGAAACTGAAAGCCTCCCACTGGGATGCTGCTAGATCAAGCTATAGCCTAGGAATCACAGCTGGGACTAGCAAACAGGAAATACTCCCCACCCCAGCGTGTAGGAGGCTCAAGGCTAAGAAGCCAACCACTAGGGTGCCTGTTAGACTCGCTGAGAATTTACCTGCAGCGAAACTACTACTGAAACTCGATGGAAGTGAGCACTCGATGGAAGTCCCCCATTCGTGCCACTGACTGCCACAGTAGAATAAAAATTTTTTAAACAGAATCACACCACAACCAGGAAGTGATGCCCACCCTCCTTTACTGTCAGTCTAGCACCCTCTCCAACATGGTGCTAGCTTAACAACATGACTGCTGCAAGGAGGAGATACTTACAAGGTCCAGGTCCCTCATCAGGCAATGAAGAATGGACTTAATCTGAGAGATAAAGATATAACTCATGATAAAAAGATAACTGTCACACACTATAGTCACAGGGATATGAAATACAGTGTGGGGAATATAACCAATAATGTTATAAAGATCATGTAGGGTGGCAGATGGGCACTGGACTTATCAGGTGATCACTTCCTAGACTGAGTAAATGCCGGACCACTGTGCTATACACCTCAAGCTGAAGCTGAGTAATATTGAATATCAACTATAATTACATATTTATATATATATATGTACATATACATATGTATGTATGTATGTATGTATGTATGTATGTATCTCCACAGGATGCAAAGTACAGCATCAATGGAATTATAACAGCTGTATATGATGTCAGAGGGGTAGATCGGGGGGAGTTATCACCTTGTGAGGGGTATAAATGTCTAACTAGTCTGTTGCTTTGTACACCTGAAACTAATAAAAAAAAAAAAAAGGTAATAAAGGAGTACTGTGAACAACTCTATGCCCACAAACTTAGTAACACACATGAAAGGGACCAATTCTTTCGAAGATACAAGTTGCCAAAACTCACAAAGGAAGAAACAGGCATTCTGAACAGGCCTACATCTATTAAAGATATTGAATCAAAAAAAAAAAGAAAAGAGAGGAACACTGCCACACACACACAGAGCCCTAACAATGTTTTCAATCACCACAGGACCTCCTGTGCACACGCTTGGGCACTGATGATCGACATTCAATAAGTCTCAGTCGCCTTCCTTCCCGTTTCTGTCTCTAAGGCCAGGGTGCCATCTCGGGCGGGTGTCATCTCTGTGGACCTCGGTTGCTCCTTCCCAGAAAGACCTACAGCAGAGACTCCTGTTCTTTTCCAGGACCCAGTCCCTGTCTCGCCTTCTCCCAGAGTCCGGCCTTGTTACCTCATGAGCAAAAACCCAACACGTTTGACAAGTCTCCAATGTGAGGATTAAACTTTCTGCAAAGTCTATTTCAGGGTAAAAAGGCAAAGACTACGAGAATTCATACAGATCATCTAATCAAGTTTTTGGTGACATTTGTATTAAACTCACTGTTTGGTACTGCTGCATATGTAAATGTAACTTTCAAAAGTAGCTCACAGGCTGGAATATATGCTTCTCTGACAAGAAAGAAAATTGAATTATGTTGAACCACTGCCACCATCCACAAAGAACATACGTGCACTTCCTTATTACATATTATATCAAAATGTATCAAATTAGTTCTAATAGAAATAAATTAAATTTTGGCACATTTTATAATTTGCATTAAAAGTCTTCACTGAGTTACACCATACTTATGAATTTTATATAGAGAACTAAATATTGTAAATAAAGAGAAAAAAATCATTATTTGCAAATCACACAATCCTATACAATGAAGAGTAAAAATTCAGATTAAGAAAATGAAATTAATGAAGGTTTTCAATAAAGTGATTAGAAGTAAGAAAAATATTTAAATAATTTTCCAATATACCAGCAAAAAAAAAGTATATATATATATATATATATATATATATATATATATATACTTTCATATATATAAAATGAAAAAAGACATTTCATTATGAAAGTATCAACAATGCCAAGTTGATACTAGGGATAAAGAAAAAAGATTTTCTATGGCTATAGAAAGGAATATAATCAAAGAAAGACCTTCTTGTAAGATAATAGTACTTACTCATAGCTCAGAGCCTGACACATAGTAGACTCTCCGAAATACTTATTAAATTAGCTGGAATTGAAAACCTAACACATTATGGCAAACTGACTTTGGTTCATCCAATCATATTTGAAGACAACAAGTCTATTGCGACCTATCCACAAGGTTCCATGCTTGACAATTTTGTTATAGGCTAGCTTTGTTTGGTTAAAGAGAACTGCTCATGGGATGTGATTGTAATAGCTCCTCTGTGTAATAAATGTTCAGAGTGGTGTCTCCAGGGGAATATCCCCCCCAAAGCCCAGAAACAATTGCCAGGGCGACTGCCTGGGCAGATTGGTATGAGGTGGTAGAGAGGAGGGAAGGCAGGAATCTTTGCTAAACTAGGAAGGAGATTAAACCTGGTGATCGTTGTGGAAGCAGATCAAAGCCCTGTCTAATCACCAACCTCCACACGCACACACGCAGCAGGACGGGAGGCAGGGGACGCTCACCATGGGGACTCAAAAGTGCATCTAGTCACAGAGGTAGCAGTGGGCTTACTTAGAATATAAATATAGGTAACTCCAGATTCCTCAAAGCGTCACCCGTCTATGGGTACAAACGAGGTCACATCAATGGCAAGTACGCAAAACTGCACTGGTTCTGGCCTATGCTTGCCAACTTGAGACCCCTTCATCCTCCAGCCCTGCCCCACGCCCCTCCCTCCTCAGTCTGGCCATTGCCTCCAGCTCCCTCCATCTACACCATGCGCCCTGCCCCAGGGCATTTGGGCACTCACAGTGCCCAAACCGTTCTGAAGCAAAACGAAGCAGGCTGCCTCACAGTCCAGCACGTGGACAAGATCACTGGAGAGATTCTGGGGTTCTCCACGTCTTACAGAGATTGTTAGCAAAACAGCTTCAAGGACCAAAACACTTAACCAGGGAGACAAGTCACAGCAAGCATGACGAGACCTGGAGGAACCTCTCCCCTGCAGCGATGGACACTTTCCAACCTGGACTGCCCCTCCTGCAGACTCAGGCAAACACGCTAGCCTCGGCCTCTCCCATCATCAGTGTGAAATATGCCCACACCCCAGTGTGATCACAATTCAAATTCTATCCCAGAAGGCTCCTCATCAATGGACGTGCCAAGGGGCTGAAAGCACCCCACCATCCTCATCAGCATCCCTCTGCCATATTCTCTGATAAGTAAAAGAAATATCATCTCAGTCCTGTATAAAGTAGTACGCAAAGGCAGCTGCAAGACAAGCCCCCAGTCCTACGCCTTCCGAGCTTGGCAGCCATCCTAGGCCCATCCTTTAAAAAATTCTGGCATGTCTGCCTCCCAGGGTTTCCACCCTCTCCTCCACCAGAGAGGCTTCAGTGGGGCCTGTCCAACTCACGTGATAGGTTTGGAGGGACACGTCTTGATTCCTCTTAGATTCAAACTGGGCTCTGGAGCACGTACAGCCAGAGGGCCCGCCATTCATCCCACTACAACAAAGTTTCTGAACAAGTGGAGCAGCAGAAAAGCAGCAGCCTCCCAAACTCTGGCTCCTTCCCTGGGCTGTTTCTAATAAGAATTATGTGATAATTAAGAACTGGAAACCATGGATATTTAAAGGATAAGAATTTTTAAAGAGTTGCTAATTTCTGAATTTCCATTTGGCACGTTTAGAGATGTCTCCTCTACGTAGAGCAAGAGGAATTAGGGAAAGGGTTGTCTGGCTTTAATTGAAAATGAGGACCAGAGGTATTTGGAGAGGTTTTTGGTTAGATTTGAGGGGTTGGATGTTTTGTTCATTTAGGGGGTGGGGGGTGTGATTTTGTTGGTTCATTGATTGGTTGGCACTTTAAATCATGGAGACTAGTTTAGTTTTGACAGCAACTTTGCCCATAGATGCTGACTTAGAGAGCTGACTCTGGGTGGTGAGCACACAATATGATGTACAGATGATGTACTATGTAAATGTACCTTTGAAACCTATGTGATTTTACTACCCATGGTCACGCCAATAAATTTTAATTTAAAAAAAAAAAAAGAAAAGAAACTCAGTGACCCGGGACTCAGAGACCAGAGCGGAATATAAAATATCCAACCATCCCTCAGTCTTCTAGCACAAACATTAAGGGATTATTTTCCCTTTAAGTATTCTTTAAAAAAAAAAAAAAAAGAAAAGAAAAGAGAGGGGTGGGGAGGAAGGAAAGAAAGTTTAAGAAGGAAAGAAGGAAACAAAGAAAAATTGGAGTGGAGTTTCTCTTTGGACAGGGAGGGGAACTTCTTAAAAACATTACTAAAATATGTATGTTTTCAAAAGCATAAACAGCTGTTGGAAGGAGGATTAAGAGTTTAGCAATTTGCTGTTTTAAAACTTTAGCTCTGTATAGATCTCTCTTTAAAGAGAAGTAAATATGCATATAGAAAGAAATAAGGAGTTGGGTCTAAATTTGGAATAGACAACTGGGGGGTATGGCCAGTACATTAGCTGAAGGTAGAGTTTCTTCTAAATACAGACAAAAGGCTTAGAATTGTACATTTATACTCAGCAAAGAAATAAGAGCACAGCTGTTAACACTCAGATTTGAAACACATTACCGCCTTGGGATTTATGTTTTATTGGACTTCGCAAATTGCTGAAACCAGGACAAATAACCATTCTCCTTGATAATGATTTTCTCCTTTTCTTAGAACGCACCCCGGTGAAAGCGGTGCTGCCCAGGGAAGCCCTCAAGCCAGCAGCAGCTTTTGCAAGTGGAGAACGGCAGCCTTGGCCCCAAGTACCATACAGTGGATCGAGCATTTAAGTAGAAAATCACGTTTCTTTGTCCAAATTCTTCCACTGATGCTGAGTAAAACGGGAGAAAATAGTGGTACCTAATCCTAGGGTCGTCGTGAGAATGAAACAGGTTGACAGTTGCAACGCATGCAACTCTGAGCCTAACTCACAGCAGGGACTCACTCAGCCGTTCTCTCTTCCCTTACTTTGTGGTCCTGGCCACTGTATTTTAAAACTCTGCAAGACCATTCTCAGCATTTTCCAATGCTTCTACAAATGTGGACGATCCCAGCAACCAGAAGCTGCAAAATCTCATCAGCCTACAATGTTACATACCCCACATGAAAGTGACAAATCTATCATAAAGGAGATCTTAAAGCAATTTAGATGCACACATATCTCTAAACAAATCATCCAGCAGAAAGATCAAGCAACTGCCAAATAAGTTTTTCCTAAACCTCATCACATCTACCTCAAGCATCTAAAGGGGAAAACCCTTTTTTCTCAAAGAAAATAGCTTTCTTAAAAAATAAGCCCCATCAAAAGTCTCCTATTTTGATCCCTAATAAAGAAAAGAAAAACAGTAAACTCTTCTTTAAAGTCACTCAGTAAAACAAGGTAAGACATCTGAAAGACGTACAGTAAAATTTCTTTTGCATTTGCACAACTTCCTTTTGCTTATTTACCCAGGGAAATATTTTCTTCCTCCAGCCATTAACATGGTTCGAAAGGATGACAAAGGAAAGAAAACAATAAATGTATAAGTTGAAACAAGATGTATAACATGGAAATGCAACTATTTCATATTCTGTTGCACAAAAAAAGCAGGACTTTATATATAGATGGAGCATTTTTCTTCACTGCCTCCTCGCTGACCAGAATTAGGGTGCAATATTTTCCATTCAAGGTCCACAGAGTAATTTATTATCAGATTGTCAAGTTCATCATCAGCCTAATATACATTCCAAAGAACTTTGGGGACATCTTATAAACAGATGACAGAAGACCAGGAGAAGTGTCATATAGAAAAGGAAACGCCTTAAACATCAAGTCCCTGCTCCTTGGAGCCTCTGCCTCCTGCAGCTCTTCAAATGGTCCTTAATCTTTCTCCTTTTTGTGAATATTCATCTTAATTAACTAATCTAAAATATGAAGAACCGTGCATGTGTACTTCCAGCTTTTACAGTATTTACAATAGAAAAAGAAAAAGAAACAACCTGAATATACAAAACTTGAAAAATGCTTCAATTATGGTATGCCAACACAATAGACTACTGTGAAAACATTTTAAATAACGGTAATGAAGACTGGAAAATTGAAAAATCAGAGCACAGGGTGGCCACGAGATCCGGATACATAAGCAAGTTAACACAGGAAATGATTTATTGGTATGTGAAATGACGTCACATGCTATATTCGACGTCTTTCTCTTAATACAATGTACAGGTGAATTGCAATGGGCACAGGGCATTGAGGCAGCATTTCCTCCTGCTCCTGTACCAGCGGATGACGCATTGCCTCAGATGATCTGTGTCTCCGATTTTCACTAAATAACCTGTGCTTTCAGCATCTCCCAGAAGTAATCCAGGGCATTCAGATCTAGCAAGCAGGCAGCCCTCTGCCCTTGGCTACATCATCCACTCTGGTTTGGGCAATTAATCATCTAACCACTCTGGAATAGTGGGGTGACATGCTGTCCTGTGGGAACCATTCAGTGACCTTCCCCAGCCCTTCAAAGGCAGGCATTAATTATTGGTCACTTAAAAGCAGTCAAATATGTCAGACAGCTGTCTGTGTTACCAGACTTTATGGGCCCCCTGTCTATGGACCCAAGGATTTGGACATATCTGGGCATGTCTTGAGCACTCTCCAGGGGTCTCTTTGCTTTAAGGACCAAAAGCCTTCTGGAAAAAGACTCATCTTCAAGAAGAAAGAAATTGGTATTTAGAAGCTTGCTTCAAGAAAAACTCTTAGATTAAAGGAAGGCATAATTACAAGTATAGCCCATCTCTCTGATTGTCCCCCAAAGAGCTCCCCAAGAGCAGGTGTGCCTGGGCCCTAGAGAGAGTAGGGCTATGAATAAAATTGACCATGTTTTTATGAACATCCCAGGCAGACAGTGCAACACAGCGCTGCTGTCTTAAGATCATGTAGCATGGTGTAGCCTGACGTTGACACCCAACCCAATGTCCCTATAGCTAGTGGCCCCACATGTCCTCAAGTAATGAAAAGCAGCAAACACAAAGACCACCTGAAAGGCAAAACCTCAGGAGAATCGTATTGTGAGTGTCAAGAAACAGTTGAGATTTTCCTACATAATTTATGAATTCCAAAATTACAGTCACTTCCTACCCCTTCTTACACATATTCCATCCTCATCTCAGTAGACATTGAGGTCCCTGCACGAGGAGACAGTGAAAGGAGTAGACAGAACCTTACAGATTGGATGACCATATAAATTATCCCCCAAATCAGGAAACTGCTGAGGTCATAAGGGAGCACTATCATAACTACCCCAGGACAGCAGGTGGAAGCCAGGACTGTCCCAGGTGAACCAGTACATCTGAACACCTGTGAGGCTGCAAGGTGTAAGAGAATGCTTGTGTCTCTCACCTTCGCCTTTTGTTCTAATCAGGTTTTTATCTTACCACATGCTCTTGCTCTTATAGAGACAGCTTCCATCACTCAAAGCAAAAACCCAGGTTTTCCCAGACATTTGGATGGACCCTGCCAAAACTAGAAAATTCTAAGTCACAATCCTATAAATGCATATTCTTGACCTTTCCCACCTGCACCCTTATTTCACAGAGATTCAGGGAGACATGTTTTCTAGCAGGATGCAGGTGATTAGCCATTCAAAACCATCCTACCTTAGAGAGCTGCCTCTTGTTCATTAAAAAAAAATGTTATTAAATGCCAGGCACCCTTCTAGGTATTGGGTGAACAGCTTTTAAAAAGACACAATCATCACCCAGGGGATATATTCAGTGCGGGAGGCAGACAATGAATGAGTAAGCAAATAGATCATTGTAAGACTTCCTGACTCAGGTACTATCCTCCATCTGGGATGGGGGGAGAGTCCACTTCAATAAGAGAGGTCAGATACACATGGCCAACAGACATATGAAAAAATGCTCAACATCACTAATCATCAGAGAAATGCAAATAAAACCCACAATGAGATACCACCTCACTCCTGTCAGAATGGCTATCATCAATAAATCAACAAACAACAAGTGCTGGCGAGGATGTAGAGAAAAGGGAAAACTCGTGCACTATTGGTGGGATTGCAGGTTGGTGCAGCCACTATGAAAACCAGTATGGAGGTATCTCAAAAAACTGGAAATGGAACTACCTTATGACCCAGCAATTCCACTCTTAGGTATCTATCCAAAGAAATTCAAAACACTAATTTGAAAAAATATATGCACCCCTATGTTTATTGCAGCACTATACACAATAGCCAAGACATGGAAACAACTGAAATGCCCTTCGATAGATGACTGGATTAAAGAACTGGTACATTTAACAATGGAGTATTACTCAGCCATAAAGAAGAATGAAATCTTACAATTTGCAACAACATGGATGGACCTAGAGAACATTATGCTAAGTGAAATAAGTCAGACGGAGAAAGACAAATACCATATGATCTCACTTATATGTGGACTTGAAAGAATAGAATAAATAAGCAAACTAATCAGAAATAGTCTCAGAGATATAGAGGAAAAACTGAGGGTTGCTAGATGGGAGGGGGGTGGGGATGAGGGAGAAGGTGAGGGGATTAGAAAGCACAATTGGTAACCACAAGATTGTCACAGGGATACAAAAGACAGTTTGGTGAATAGAATCAATTATGTTGTAAAGATTTGGTAGGGTATCTGATGGTCACTTGTCTTATTAGGGCGACCACCTCCTGGATGGTGTAGATGTCTGATCACTGCACTGTACACCTGAAGCTGAATAATAATAAATTTCAACTATAATTTTATATATATATGGTCACGGGATGTGAAGTACAGCATAGGGAATAGAGTTAATGGAATTATAACAGCTGTATACGATGTCAGAGGGGTAGTAGATTGGGGGAGGGGGGTTATCACTATGTGAGGGATGTAAATGTCTAACTATTACATTGTTTTGTACACTTAAAACTAATAAAAAAATAAAAATAAATAAGAGAGATCAGGAAAGACATTTCTGAAAAGGTGACATTTGATCTGACTCCAGGATAGACATTGGCCAGTGTGACAAGCCCCTTTCACGGGTCAGCATTAATTCTGTTTCCAGTTTGTCCTATTTCCTCCCAGTCTGTGTAGACCACACATGTTAATAGTAGTGGAAGCGACCCCTCTTGGTTTTCTCATGAAGTGGAATGAATACAGATGAAAAGCAAAAGAATTGTTCATGCAGGAAAACCATGGAGAGTGGAATTATCACTATCCATCAGCGTAAGAAGGCTACAGATGCCTGAAATGACACACTCCTGCATTTCATTTAGTTCCTGACAAGGTTTTATTCTCCCCTGGCAATCCTTGGCTTGGGGACCAGTAAGGGAAGTCTATACCCAGAGAAATACTGAGGACAGACAGAGGCTCACTGGACTTAGCTGAGCACAATATTTTCTCAGGGCAACTTTGAGCTCATGTTTATGCAAAAGCCAGCCTGAGAGGCAATTGTCTGCACCCATAGTATTCCCGTCATCTTTCCCAGCTTCCACTGGCCGCCGGTCCCACTGGCCAATTCATTCTTGTGGTTAGGTTATTCTTAGTGTTCAATATTTCTTCCCCCTGCTGGCAGTTCTACATTGTGGTTTCTTATACCACCGTTCTGGACTAATTAGAGTAATCGAAGCCTCTCTATCCAAACATGAGCCACAGGTTGTTAAGTCAGCATCAAGCTAGTTTGGGTACTTATCCTAAATTTTTCATATGCTTCCTTTTTTCCAAACTCCAGGTCAAGATTGCTGCACTCCTCTCAACCTTATGCAACATGTGATTTTTGGAAATGTAACAAAAAGAAAGTCTGAATAGGCTTTTTTTAGCTGGGGCACAGCAAGAGCCAAAGGAAATGGAATAATGAAGCATGTTCTGCTATTCAGGCCAGGTTTGTTACCATGTCCAAATGTGGCTTTTGCCTTTTATGGTATTTAGATCCTATCGTTGACTCATGTTCCATAAGAACCAATTTGATTTATCCATTGTAGCCTATTCCAATCACCACTTCCTTTCTTACTCACCCTCACCCTTTTGCTCAAAGCCAGTTTTTCATAATGGCATATTTGATTGAACCATTGTTCACAGATAATTTACCCAATTGTTCTTTATTAACTCCCTTGATTGCTTTCAGATGTGTTCTCCTACTTGTGAAGCTAAGCAATACATTTTTCATTCCTCTTCTACATATTAAAATATGACTTGCCATATTAATTGGATCCTCAATAGATTATTTTTTTCAGGTATTCGTGTCAGGATGTCACGTGACATCCAGGTAATGCCCAATAATAATAGCAAACTCTTAAACAGCACTGACCTATACTCCAGGCACTGTCCTCAGCACGTTATATTTATTAACTTATCAAATCCCCAACAATCCTAAGAGTAGGTGTTACATAACACTAGGAGATAAACAATGTGCTTACCAGGAAGGGGAACTCCAAGATTAGGAAGACATCATAGACAGCTTTGAGCCAGAGTGTCTCAAGTACAGAATGGGAAATATTCTGGCGTTAGAGACCGTTCGATCATTAAGATGGCTAGTTGTTTTTATTTTTTTAACAGCTTTCCATGCTGTAAAGTAAAAGCAAAGTTCACTCTTAATCAGTAGGTTTACAGTTGGCCTAAATTACCATCTTTTAATTGCAAGTGTTAGCATATCTAAAATAGTCATGGAGACGGAAAAACACAGCATAGGGAATATAGTCAATAATACTGTAATAACCCATGGTATCAGGTGGGGGATCACCTCATAAATTATATAACTATCTAACCACAGTGCTGTACACCTGAAGCTAATATAATATTGAATGTCAACTGTAATGGAAAAATTAAAAAACAAAACAAGTGTTAGCCTGCCTTCCTTAAAATTCTTTCAGTTAGTGACTTTAGTCATGAGAACTTTTTACATCACTATTTTGATGACACACTAGTGTTGTGCCTGGCCTTATTTTACAGAAGAAATACATGCGAAAGGCAAAAGTATTAGGTTGGTGCAACAGTAATTGCGGTTTTTGCAATTATTTTTAACGTTTTAAACTGCAATTACTGTTGCACCAACCTAATTATATTTCAGCGGCAAAGATGGACATAAATACACATGCCTGTCCTCTCAATTTAAATTCCTTCCTCGATAACACTGGGGTACAAATGTATTCCAGGATCCACGTGTGGGGACAGAGCCAGGAGTACAGTTTCCAGGCTCTCGGCCTCACATAGAAAGGTGCTGGCTCAGGTAGTAAATGGCCATCAACTGTGACTGGATGGGCATCAGCTGGGGCTAGTTGGCCATCAGCTGTAACCAGTGAGCCATTGGCCACTAATATAACTGCCGTGGCTATGCTAGCAGAAAATGGGGGCTAGCAAGAAGATGGTGTCTGAGCCTGCAAGCGGCGCAGTGAGGGTTGTGAACAGTGTGGCTCCTGTTTCCTGTGTCTCCAACCCAGCCACCAGCGAGAATATAGTGGTGTGACTCCCCTACCTATGGCTCCGTGGGTGTCACCTTTTGGCCTCACCATGTCCTGCATTCTTATGTGGGGAGCGGGAGCAGAGACCTCTCCTGCCACCCCGCGTGACACACGTCTCCTATATTTATGAATAGTATTCGTAAGCACTGCTAAAGACAAGGCAACAGGCCCAAAGCGTAGTCACTTATGCGGAGCCTCACATCACCAAGGGGAGACTTAATTACAGTTTTGGATCCCCCAGAAATGGAATCTTAAACCAGTCAATCAGGAAGCACCTGCTCAGCATTAGTTAGGTAATCTGCCTGATAAACCCCTGCCATCCCCCATCAAGGAAAATAACCTCACAGTAACCAATCCGCTTCTTCCTGCTCCCTTCTGCCTATAAAATCTCTTGCCTTTTATGGCTCTTAGGATCTCTTTTCTTTCTGCTAGATTTGATGCTGCCCAATTTATGAATCACTGTATTAAGCCAATAAAATCTTCACATTTTACTCAGCTGAATTTTGTTTTTTGACAGCACTTACTACCTTGTTTCCCCGAAAACAAGACTGTCATGTGGGGCGGCCTGCGGGGTCTCTGCTCCCGCTCCCCACATAAGAACGCAGGACATGGTGAGGCCAAAAAGGAACACCCACATAACCATAGATAGGGGAGTCATACCACTATAGTCTCGCTGGCGGCTGGGTCGGAGACATAGGAAGCAGGAGCCACACGATCTGCAATCTGCCATCTTCTTCGCTCTGCCAACCCACCTCACTTGCTAACTGCAATCCGCTGTGCTAACTTCAATCCACTGTTGCTAGCTCAGCCACCATCTGCTTGCCAGCCCCCATTTTCTGCTAGCGTAGCCATGGCAGTCATATAAGTGCCCAATGGCTCACTGGTTACAGCTGACGGCCAACTAGCCACAGCTGATGGCCATCCAATCACAGTTGATGGCCATTTACTACCTGAGCCAGCACCTTTCTATGTGAGGCCGAGAGCCTGGAAACTGCACTCTTGCTCTGTCCCCACACTCCACTCCTACAGGGTCTCGCCTCACAATATACATGACAAGCATCTTCTGCAAGAGGCCCTGTGCGAGGATCCTGGAGCTGAATACAATATCCTGGACAGAGCCATGCTGTCTGGGCACAGCCAGGGTTTCTCAGGGCACCACCAGTCCTTCTGGGCACAGCCAGACTTCCTAGACACAGCCAGGGCCTCTCAGGGCACTGCCACTCTCTCTGGACACAGCCAGACTTCCTGGACTCAGCCAGGGCTCTCAGGGCACTGCCACTCTCTCTGGGCACAGCCAGAGTTTCTCAGGGTACCACCAGTCATTCTGGGCACAGACAGACTTCCTGGGCTTCTTAGGGTACCACCAGTTTCCCCAGGCACAGCCAGGGTTCTCAGGGCACAGCCAGGGTTTCTCAGGGTACCACCAGTCTTTCTGGACACAGCCAGTCTTCTTGGGCACAGCCAGGGTTCTGGTGTAGCCACGGCAGTTATATTAGTGGCCAATGGCTCACTGGTTACAGCTGACGGCCAACTAGCCACAGTCGATGGCCATCCAATCACAGTTGATGGCCATTTACTACTTGAGCCAGCACCTTTCCATGTGAGGCTGAGAGCCTGGAAACTGCACTCTTGGCTCTGTCCTCACACTCCACCCCTCCACCCCTACAGGGTCTCGCCTCACAATCTACACGACAAGCGTCTTCCGCGAGGGGCCCTGTACGAGGAGCCTGGAGGTGAATGCAATATCCTGGACACAGCCAGGCTCTCTGGACACAGCCAGAGTTTCTCAGGGTACCATGCTGGAACAATGGTGGCTCACAGCCAAGGTGCTTATATATTCTCGACAGCGGCTGGTCAAGACACAGGAAGCAAACATCCGCAGGTGGTATGTTCCCAAACAGTCAAGAGATCCATTAACTTAGGGATGGAAGGCAATTCCCCATAGTCCACAGTCATTCGCCAGGGCTGTCCTGGGGGTGAGGGATGACCTTGACCTCACCCGCATCTCCTACAGAGGACTCAGCAAGCGTTTCCTCCTGGGACTACAAGTCCTGCATCCGGGCTGCCTCAGCAAGCACTTCCCAGCCCACAGGGCTGCAACGACCTTCGCTTTCTCTGGCCTGTGCTGGATGGGGAACTGTCCACGTCCTCCCACCCCTCCACGGGGGTCCAGCTCTCCGGCAGCTGCTCCTCCTGGTCTTCCTGAGACTGAGTGTTCATACGTACAAACTGCTCCACTGCCCTTCGGAGAGCTTTGACCGGCACCGTACCCTGCTCACTGCGCCATTTGTCATGCGGGGCGGCCTGCAGGGTCTCTGCTCCTGCTCCCCACATAAGAATGCAGGACATGGTGAGGCCAAAAAGGAACACCCACGGAGCCATAGGTAGGGGAATCATACCACTATGGTCTTACTGGTGGCTGGGTTGGAGACACAGGAAGCAGGAGCCACACGATCTGCAATCTGCCATCCTCTTCGCTCTGCCAGCCAACCTACCTTGCTAACTGCAATCCACTCTTGCTAGCTCAGCCACCATCTTCTTGCTAGCCCCCCATTTGCTGCTAGCGTAGCCACAGCAGTTATATTAGTGGCCAGTGGCTCACTGGTTACAGCTGACAGCCAACTAGCCACAGCTGATGGCCATCTGCTACCCGAGCCAGCACCTTTCCACGTGAGGCCAAGAGCCTGGAAACTGCACTCCTGGCTCTGTCCCCACAAAGACCTAACCGGAAAATAAGCCCTAGCATGATTTTTCAGGATGACATCCCCTGAACATAAGCCCTACTGCATCTTTTGGAGTAAAAATTAATACAAGACCCGGTCTTATTTTCAGGAAAACACAATATTAAACTGAATTACCATACTTCAATTGTGAGTGATAAGGACCAGAAGTGATATTCCCTGATTAAATATTGTACTAATTTCTAACAACCATCCCAGAAAAACTGTAGGAACTGATGTGAGAATCATTGATTCCAGTCTTAAATCCCATGATACTCTCACTCGTTTCCATTGTAATTGAGCTCATATATTCAAATAAGGAAGAAAGAACAAAGTCACAGAAAGTGCAGCCCTTTCACAGAAGTTCCTCTGCCACCAGGACTGACTGCTCAGCCAAAGTTCTCTCTGAGAACAACGTAGGGTTCTGCTGGAGAACCCTCCCCTCCGCCCTTCCTGCTTTGAACACTTAGAAACCTGGGTGTCATGGTCGATTCGCGAATAGATAGCCAAGCTCAAAAGCATGAAAAGTAAAAATACTGGCAAAAAGACAAAGAAGAAAACTGCACAGAGGGATTGCGGGCAGAAAATTACCCAGTTTGTAAATGAGGAGGCTGAGGCACAGGTGGAACGCCCTTCCATAAGTACCCAGCACCTGGAGCAGGATGAAAAAAGCCAATAGGTGACCACACTTAGAGCAGGGCCTGGCCCACCAAGAGTAACGTGAAAATTAATAAACAGAAACCTCATTTCAAATGGAGTCAGGAGGCTGGGAGAAACAACTCTCACATACCTGCCACTCAGTGCAGACCACTGACCCCACAGGAAGAGACAGACCTTGCATCTCTGACAGGAAGTGATGCCACTTCACTACCTCAGGAGGAGGAAGGAAAGATTCCTCCTTGCCCAGTATCAGCTCAGCCAATGGGAGGCCGCCAGAACTCAGTCAATGAGAAGCCACAATACTTGGAACTTTTACTTTCCTCCAATGGAATCTTCATTTACAACAACCCTCCCAAGTCCATGGTGCCTTCCTCTCCTTTGTTTCTGTGGACTTACTTTCATGTGGTTTGCCTTTAGACCTGCATGTCCCAAAATGCAGTTCGTTGTTGTTCTGGAATAAACCCATTTTGCTGGAGAAATAGCTGGCTGTCTATTTGTTTAAAGTCAAAAGTAATTACTGCTATTACTTCAGCAAGAGGAAAATTTAGCCCAGAAGGGAGAAGAGTGCTTGAAGCAATGATGAGCTAAAAATAACAAAAGACTTGAAGAATCTAAATAAGAATCCATCTCAAAAATAAAGATAACTCATTTTTGAGATAATAAAGGTGGGACTAAAATAATAGGTAACAATAGAAGACAAACTCAAAAGGAAATTAAAGCCTTCTAAGGTCACTGTCATGCTGAGGTGCATACGGGATATATATTTTTAAATATAATAATATATATTATAAGTATATAACACATGTTTTTGAATGGATCAACAAACTGTGGTATATCCATACAATGGAATATTGTTCAGTAATAAAAAGGAATGAACTTTTCATATGCACAACAACATGAAGGAATTTCAAAATGATTATGCTAAATAAAATCAATTATACAAAAAAGAGTATATACTACGTGAGTATATACTCCATTGATATAAAGTCCTAGAAAATGCAAACTAATCTATAGCAATGGAAAGCAGAGCAGTGGTTGTCTGTAGATGAGAAGTGAGAGAGGAGCAAAGAGAAGGGGTTGCCAAGGGAGTTGGTATGGTCATTGTCTTGAGTGCAGTGTAATTTCATGAGCATATAAGTCAAATGAAATTAAAAACTACATACAGTGTCAGTATGTTAATTATACCTCAATAAAACCTGTTCAAAAAATAGTTTGGTGTTGGTGCAGAATTGATAAAAAGAACAATGAATAAAAATAGCCCAGAAATTCGTGTGTGTGTGTGTGTAGCCAAAAAAAATGTATACACACTTTAAGAAAGGAAAAAAACGTATTAAAATTATGCTGATGGTAACCACTTTGAGCACCTCTTGTAATTGCAGAAGTCAAACGTGACTTGTATTCATCTTTTGTTACTGGTATATATTGAGTATTACAATTTTAATACAGGTTTTTCCTTTCTTAAAATGTGTATACATTTTTTGGCTCCCTCTGTGTGTGTGTGTGTGTGTGTGTATATATATATATATAACATATTGCATATGTGTATACAGTTGGTATATGATAAAGATAATAAAGATGACATTACCAACAAGTGGAGAACTGATGAACCATCCAACAGTATTAGAGCAGTTGACTTTTCATATTAAAAAGTTAAATTAGAAAAGAAAAAAAAAAAAGTTAAATTAGGTGCCTACCCCCAAAATCAATATCAGATTGATCTAAGACCAAATGTGGAAAGAAGAAAAATGGCTTGAAATTATTAATATAAGAAAATATATTTATGACTTCAGGGTAATTAAGATGCAAAAAGCATAAATAATAAAGAAAAATATCAATGTTTGACTTAATCAAATGTAAAACTTCAGTTTTCAAAAGATACTATAAACAGAATTAAAAGAGAAGTCACAGGCTGGGAAAAGGTCTTTGCCCTTAGAACAAACTAAGGATTAATATCCAAATACATACTTTTTTAAAACTTACAAATCAATAGAGAAAGACCAACATACAATTAAATATGCAAAGGCAATGACTAGACAATCCTCAGTGGAAAGAATCCAAACAGTGAACAAACAAACAACAACAAAAAATGCTCAACTCCACTGGTAGCTAGGGACGTGCAAATCAAAACTAGGACATAGCACTTCTCACTCATAACACTAGCAAACATGTAAGATGTGAAAATATCAAGAGTTGAGAAGGATATGGAGAAATGAGAGTTCTCATACAATCCTGAGGGTAAATTTTAAACAACTGCATTGGAGAACAGATTGGCACTATCTAATAAAGTTAAAAATATGTTTATTTTCCAACCCAGTGACTTTATTTGGTGGAGTGGGGAAGAGGAGAATAACAACAGTCCAGAAAGTTTGCATCATCTGTGTTCCTTGAAAGATCTAGACTGTCTTCACAAGCTCCAAATTATAAGTAAATCATATTCTCACCACGCTAAGAAAGGAGATGGAGCCAAAATGGGGTGATGCAGGAGAGGATGAAAAGAAAAAGGCCATTCTGTTATTGCTCTGACTTCTACTATTTGCTTATGTACATTGCCTCTTTGGACTCTGGACCCAGACATTCCTCTCTTCCTGCCACACTCTGCCCTTCTGTGTGACTAGGCCTGTTTCAGTGCATGTTTGTGACTGTGGCCACCACACTGCTCAACCCTGTCAGACAGTAATGAGTCTGAGCACAAGATACGTATTTACAACAGACCCAGGCATCATGTCTGATCAGGCAAAACTCGGGGAGAGAGTTTTCATCCTCACCAGCAGAACTAAACAGGCTTCCCACAAGAAAATAAACAATCCAATTTTTTCCATTTGTAGAAAACAGCAAAGACAGTTTTGTCAGTCCGTGGTATCAAGCTCGCTGGTCTCAGATGAAAATTACCTCACTGACCCACCCTCATTACAGCTGAAAGTTGGAGCTGTTCCCTAGTCAGGGTGGTGGCTCTGTGCCAGCATACCCACACTCATCACCCAATGGCCCTTGGAGGGGCTTGATGTGGGTGTGGGATGGAGCAGAGCCCACAGCCACGCAGCAGGGGAGCCCAGAGCCCTGACCTCACCCGTGCCTTTCTGTGGCCCTCGGAACTAACCAGCTCCAGACAGCCCACTAGTGCATGGAGAGGGACGTCAGCACTTTCATCATCCTATAATCTACAACACAAAATTGCAAATGTCCGTGTGTGCCTATCATTGTCAAACAGATTGTCTGTAAATGTTTGTTTCATATGTATTTACTGAGACCAATATTTATTCATTGATTTTCTATCACTGAAAGTCTCTGTGTATACAGTCATAGGTCACATAACAACATTTTGGTCAAAGATGGACTATACATATGATGGTAGTTCCATAAGATCGTCATGAATTATAAGCAAAAAGGTTGTTTCCAATGTTGAAAGAAAAAGCTGGACGCGACTATGGACTACGATGTTGAATTTACTGCCAGCTCTGGATGGTTTAAACAGACAAGGCTGGGCGTGCTGTCTCCCTGCCCTGTGCTCGCCCTCGGCTGGGCCCAAGTTGGTGAGGGAGCAAGAGGAGCGAGGTGAGCAGGTAGGAAGCCCACGAGCTTGCCGCTGTCTGGCTCTGTGTGCGCATGGGCGCGCACACACACACACACACACACACACAGTTACACACTTTATCTTTTATGCCTCATTTTTACTGTGCCTTTTCTATGCTTAGATACACAAATATCGTGGTGTTATAATTGCCTACAGCATTCAGTACATCAACGTGCTGTACAGGTTTGCCTAGGAGCAATAGGCTACGCCATATAGCCCAGGTGTGTAGCAGGCTGTACCATCTAGGTTTGTGTAAGTGTGCTCAGTGATGTTTGCACAATGACGAAATCGCCAAAGGATGCATTTCCCAGAATGTATTCACATCGTTCAGCGACTCATGACTGTACATAAACAGGTTTGTTATTAATTCATTTCCACAGACCAACTCAGAGTCAATATTTCAGGGGGAAAATAAATTGGCAAGTTTCCCACTTATCTGCAGTTCTTTTTCTCTTTTCAGTTTTCCCTTAGGACTTCCAGGATTAGATGGTTCCAGAAGATGATTTCAAGATTAGAAGGTTTTGATTTAGGATAATATAACTGATTTCCAGTAAATAGAATAACTCATGCATCAGTTTTCACTCGCCTTGACTTTCAGCTGATAACCTCCAGAGAACCCCCATATCACAAAAACGCAGTGACAGTTGCTGTCACCAAGAGTGTTGCTTCACTCCCACACCACCACTTTGTTCCAGGACACTTTCTACCTGGGGGAGCAGGACCAATATTCTCCAGTTATAGAAGAATTCACATGTCCTTAGAATGACCCATATTTCTGATTTATTCCAGCAATGGTGCAGGGCCCTTGTGAATCAGATCCCTACCAAGCTAACCTGGCCTTAATTCAGCTCTTATTTAGTCTGAAAGATAGTCAGCATTGCCAGCTCAGACCCAAGCACGAGCAGTCAGGGCTGCCAGGACGAGGCCCCCAGGAGTCTGGGCTGCAGAGTGCACATATAAAAGGATCCTACTGTGGTGGACGTGGCGGGGGCTGGACCACCAAGCAGCTGACCTCAGTCCTGCTCGCCCTTCAGCGGGGCACTGTTGGGCGGGGCAGAAACGTCACCATTTCCCAGGGCATTTCTGGCCAGAATCCCTCTTCCTCAGGTTCGAGACCAACTATTAGGCCAGTTTTTATCAACCTTCTTTGCATTAGCATCCTTCTCCCAGGAAGTCTTTTTAGACCTTTTGTTTTCCCAATTGTTCCTACCGTAAAATTTTAATACCACAGACATACTGTCCATCTGTTCATGAACTGAGGCCCTTTGGAGGGACATAAGCCATTCTAATAATCTAAGGTTTTTTGCTTCCCAAGAAAAACTTTTGTGACACCACTCCCGTTGGGAATACATGCATTAGCTGTTACTGCAGTGGAGTCTGTCCTTTGACACCAGAGGAATCCGCTTGCCCACGGATTCCACTAAAATGACCGATTCCTCATGCCAGTCCCCAGCATGCTCCCTGCCAGGCTGCCCTGGACAGGGCACGGACACTCGTCCCCAACCCCCACCCAGTGTCCACTTCCCATGCTCCCTATGCCCTCACTAATCTCCACTCTTCACCTGGTCTCCTACTCCCACCCGCTACTTCCTGGCATTCAGGAGACAGAGATTCAGCTCACAAGGGAATCTCATAACCTGTGAATACTTCGTGAAGCAAAACCTCGTAAGTCCTCAAGTTGGCAAGTTAATAAAGTAGTAAATCTATTCATTCATTTGTTTATTGGTTCAGTTAATCAATCAACAAACATGAAGAGAGGGCTCTGTGAGTGGGATGAAAAAGAAATCCTGGAGCACAGGACATGGGGGATGGAGGACGAAGAGTGACTTCCAGAAAAAGCTGATGCTTGACCAACCTGATTTAGATCGCTGGAGTGACATCCATGCAAAGACCAGGAGGACAGATGGAGCATGACTCCTAGATTTGGGAAACTGCACCACAGTTCAGTGTACGGGAGTGAGGTGAGGGCATAGAATCCAAGGAAGACAGAGAATGGTCTGAAAGAGGCCAACAGGGGCCTCCTTGGTGAGTGGTGTTATGTGACCATAGAGAAGATTGTCCCAGAGAGAAGTGACAGGCTGTGCCCACACAGAGGCACTGTGGGAGTTAAGGGGAGCTCTGCTGGAGACTGAAGAGAGAGAGAGAGAGAGAGAGAGAGAGAGAGAGAGAGAGAGAGAGAGAGAGAGACAGAGAGAGAGAGAGAGAGCTCATCAGGGTTAGATGGAGTGGAATGGGCTGAACAGGACAGAACTAGAACCAGAATCCACACAGTCCCATAGACAAGATGAAAGCTGAGGGCCTGGGCATAAGCATACTGTCTGATTTTAATTGGAACTCACAACAACAGATGCAGGTTTGAAACTGAAAGATGAGCCCACTAAGAATTAGTAAGAGAAAACATGGCTCCCACTAACCAAAGGTGTAAATTGAATTTAATGTGTCTGGTATTTAAGCAGCAATTGTGCAGAAAATTGCCAGAGTTCAGATGGACAATTCAACCTTGAGACTGGAACAGAACTAGCAGTAACAATAACTAGATAATGAGCTCAGAGCTTTTGAACTAGTTTTCTGCATCTTCCTCATTAGAGACAGGATTGTCCAGGAATCTGTGACAGGGGTCAAGCTACAGTCAGGGGTCAAGTGGATGCAGGTTCCCAGGTTAAGAAGGGAGGTGGGCAGAAGTCTGCATCAGGAAAGAAAACTATCAATGCGAACAGAAGGAATCACCTCACCTGAATATGTCCATTTTTATTTTACCTGAATATGTAAATTTAAAAGTGAAGAATCCCTTCCCAATGTTCTCTAGCTCTAGAGTTATCTCTACAGGATGCCATTTAATGAGGTATTGACTAAGGGAATCAATTTTAATTTAATAAGCACAACCGTACTGAAAGAGCATTCACCCCAACTGAGCTGGTGAGAAAGAACACAATTTGAAGGAGACCTAGAAGAAAAACACAACAACAGCCTTAGCGTGAACACTGATAATAACAAAACGTGTATGTTCCATGAACTCCTAAGTGGCTTGAGTATGGAGGAAAATATCACAGATTAACCCAAAGTAGTCACACCATGGTACAAAGGGATTACTATAATGAGTAATTATTTAAAACTAAATTCTTCACAAAAATTAACTCAAAATGCACCATAGACCTAAATGTAAAATACAAAACTACAAAACTTCTGGAAGAAAATATAAAATAAAACCTATATGACTGTGAATTTGGCAATGACTCTTTAGATACAACACCAAAAAGCATAATCTAGGAAATAAACATTGATAAGTTGGATTTCGTTAAAATTTTTAAAACTTCTGCTCTGGGAAAGACACTGTTAGGAGAATGAAAAGACAAATCACAGGCTGGGGAAAAATGTTTACAAAACATATATCTGATAAAGGACTTGAATCCAAAATACATAAAGAATTTCTAAAACTCAACAATAAGAAAACAAACAAACCGATTAAAAACTACAAAAGATCTGAACAGACACTTCGCCAAAGTAGATACACAGGTAGTAAATAAGCATATGAAAAGATGCCCCAGATCATTTGTAATTAGGGAACTGAAAATCAAATCAACAGTGAGATACCCAAAACACACCTACTAGAGTGGCCCAAATCCAAAACACTGATAACACTAAATGCTTGCAAGGATGTGGAGCCACAGGAACTCCCATTCATTGCTGGTGAGATTACTAAGGGTACAGACACTTAAAAGAGAGTTTGGCAGTTTCTCCAAAGATAAACATATTCTTACCATATGACCCAGGAATTCGCCAATTGACTGGAAAACTTGTGTCTAGACAAAAGCCTGTACATGAATGTTTACAGATGTGTTATGCAATAAAATGTACTTCTATAGGTGAATGGATAAATAATCTTTGGCACATCCATACTATTATTAGGCTATTATTCAGTAGTAGGCTATTATTCAGCAATTTAAAAAATAAGCTATCAAGA
The DNA here is from genome assembly GCF_057876585.1 of Rhinolophus sinicus. NCBI lineage: Eukaryota > Metazoa > Chordata > Mammalia > Chiroptera > Rhinolophidae > Rhinolophus > Rhinolophus sinicus. The sequence goes on along the minus strand of NC_142502.1, from coordinate 7,145,095 downwards.
CCCCCCCAAAAAAATTGTGAGCTACCCCTCTTTGGGGACTACAGCACCCCTGCAAGTGTCATCTGTGGAGGGATCTAATTTAAGAAGACCCCAGGCCAGCTTGTCAGCAGGTTCCACTTCTGCTTCCTGGAAACACACACCTTTGCCCTGCTGTTGACTCAGGAGCAGCCAGATCATTACGCAGCAAGCATCCTCCTCACTCCGCACTGACTTGAGGGGGCAACGGCCACACTCTCTCACCTTTTAACTTCTCTTATAAAGCACTTGACATTAATCATGTGATCCAAACCCTCCAGGGAACCTGTATCAAATTCTCCAAGGGTCCTCTCGAAACCCCTCTTGTGGGTTGAATTGTGTCCCCCAAAAAGCTACATCAAAGTACTAACCCCTGGCACTTGTGAATGTGACTTACTTGGAAATAGAGTTTTTCCAGATGTGATCAAGTTAAGATAAGGTCATATTGGAGTAGGTAGTGCCCTAAATCCAATCAGCCTGATGAGAAGAGAAGAGACAAGACACACAGGGAGAAGATGGCCATGTGACAACAGAGGCAGAGATTGGTGTTATGCAGCCACAAAACAAGAAGTGCCCAGGATTGCTGGTCACCCAAAGTTGGATGAGGCGAGGAACGATCTCCCCTTGGAGACTTCAGAGTGAGTGTGGCCCTGTCAACACCAGTTTCAGACTTCCAGCCTCCAGAACTGTTTGACAATAAATATCTACTGCTTTAAACAACCCAGTTTGTGGTATTTTGTTACAGCAGCCCAGGAAAGTAATACACCCCCTCCATCACCTGGTCTGAGGTGGGGCACCAACTCCACTCCTGCCTGCATGAGGAGGAGAAACGCCACAGCACTCCCACCACTCTCTCCAGAAAAATCCTCTTCTTGATCATCACTTGCCCCTCAGTTCTCATCTAGGCTGGAAGTGGGAGGTGCTCCCAGAACTGATCTGGGGCCTTTTGCAAGTCCCACATGTGCATTCTACACTTCACTTCACAACAGGAGTACTTGGCACCTGGGTTTTGGTTTTGGCATTGGGGCCTCTGCTGAAACTGAATTTAAAGAGTCCCATTTTAGGGGCCGGCCCAGTGGCTCAGGCAGTTGGAGCTCCATGCTCCTAACTCTGAAGGCTGCCAGTTCGATTCCCACATGGGCGAGTAGGCTCTCAACCACAAGGTTGCCAGTTCAACTAGAGTCCCGCAAGGGATGGTGGGCTCGGCCCCCTGCAACTAAAATTGAACACGGCACCTGGAGCTGAGCTGTCGCTGAGCTCCTGGATGGCTCAGTTGGTTGGAGCACCTCCTCTCAACCACAAGGTTGACTCCTGCAAGGGATGGTGGGCAGCGCCCCCTGCAACTAGCAACGGCAAGTGGACCTGGAACTGAGCTGCGCCCTCCACAACTAAGACTGAAAGGACAACAACTTGACTTGGGAAAAAGACCTTGGAAGTACACACTGTTCCCCAATAAAGTCCTGTTCCCCTCCCCCAATAAAATTAAAAAAAAAAAAAAGAGTCCCATTTTAACATCCTGCCGCATGTTATCTTCAATGCAGTCTATCTCATTAGCTAAATTTCTTCATTGCATCTTAATTTAATTAGCATGTTCAGGCCAGAATAATCCCCCTGCCTATATCACATATTTCCTGCAGTGTCGTGCTTTGGCTTGCATTCCAAATTATACCTGGGGTCACAGAAGCCAACCAGCATCTTCAGCCCCACTCTGCACCCCATTCTAGAACAAGGCAGGAAGATAAGAAACTCTGACGTCGCATCCCATCCATTCCATAGTAAGGCAGGTTTTTTTGCTCATCCTTGGAATCCTCTGGTTTCTGAAACTGACATCGACTCTTCCCACCGAAGGTGTCCTGTGTCCCACTACCTTCTTTCCCCAGCACTTTCAGAGACAAAATTCCTCACCCGCTCTCTGATTTTCCCAACCATAGTGACTGGATTCTTATCTCTGGACCCAGGCCCACAAGATTCTGCTTTCAATATCTCTGCCCCATCCTTCACCTAGCCTGGAGCAATGTGCATGCCTCACCTGTCTTTTCTCCATTCCCGCCCCATCCTGAGGTGAATATTATGGTTGACTCTCCTGGAGCCTTGCAGTCCTGTGCTTTGAGGGATTGGTGCACCTCCAGGGAAGGGCTCCCACTGGTCTACACCAAGCAATTGTAATCCAACCCGCTTAGCAGAGATTGGTTTAGGAACCTAGGCCTAAGCCCATCTGTGAACAGACTGGTTCAGAAACAGGCATGTGGCTCAATCCAAACCAAGGCAATGCAAGAAGTCTGGGGTTCTACCCTCGTGCGCTGTAGGTGGGATTGCAAATTGCTGCAGCCACTATGGAAAACAGTATGTAGGTTCCTCGAAAAACTAAAAATAGAACTACCTTATGACTCAGCAATTTCACTTCTGACCATTTATCCGAAGAAATCCAAAACACTAATTTGAAAAAATATGTACACCCTCCTGTTTACTGCAGTGCTATTCACAATAGCCAAGATATACAAAAAACCCAAATGCCCATCAATAAACAATTGGATGAAAAAATTATGGTGCATTTACACAATGGAGTATTACTCTGCCATTAAGAATGAAATCTTACCATTTGCAACAACACGGATGGTCCTAGAGAATATTATGATAAATGAAATACTGTGTTTCCCTGAAAATAAGATCTAGCCGGACAATCAGCTCTAATGCGTCTTTTGGAGCAAAAATTAATATAAGACCTGGTCTTATATTACATTAGATAAAACCCAGTCTTATATTATAGTAAAATAAGACTGGGTCTTATATTAATTTTTGCTCCAAAAGACACATTGGAGCTGATTGTCCGGCTAGGTCTTATTTTCAGGGAAACATGGTAAGTCAGACTGAGAAAGACAAATACCATATGATCTTACTTATATGTGGAATTTAAAGAACAGAATAAACGAATGGAAAAAAACAGAAATAGATACAGAGAATGAACTGATGGTTGCTAGATGGGAGAGGGTGGGGTATAAGTGAGAAAGGTGAAGAGATAAGAATTACAAATTGTAATCACAAAATAGTCACAGGGATGTGAACTACAGTATGGGGAATATAATCAATAATGTTGTAAAGACTATGTAGGGTGTCAGATGGGTACCGGACTTATCAGGGGGATCACTTCATAGATTGCATAAATGCCTAACCACTGTGCTGTATGCCTGAAACTAATATAAAATTTTAAAAATAAAATAAGTCATGGGGATGTGGTGTACAGCGTGGGGATATAGTCAATAATATTGTTATAGCGTGGTACAGTGTCAGGTGGTTGCTGGACTTATCACGGAGATCACTTCTTTAGGTATATAAATGTTGAAAAACTATGGCATACCCCTGCAACTAATATAATAGTGTATGTTAGCTATATTTTAATCAAAATCTTTTATAAAAAAGAAGTTTGGCATTCTGGATTTCTCACTTTTCAGAGAACCCAGGACACCAGACCTGTCTCCTGCTGGATGTGATAAAGAAGCACAAAGCCCTGATTCAGTTGCAGCCAGACCACAACTACTCAGAAAACAAGCCTTCACACGAAGCTGATATTGTGGACATTGGAGGATACAGACAGAAAATACCTGGATCCTTGAAGACTACAATGAGCCGCTGGATTGACCAGTCCCGAAGTCTAGCATATTCTGGGGCTTCTGTTACCTGAGCCATTCAATGTCCTCATTGGTTACACCAGTGTGAATTGGGATTCTTTTTGGCAACTATAACACCCTAACTGGTCCACCCTTGATTTGAGCCAACCTTCAGTCTCATGACTCAACACGCTTGTCATCAAATGGTTAACTGAATGTGCATGCTTGTCTATACCCCCATATAAACACCTTGAAAACATGAAATGCAAATTGAAACGTCCAACATATGATTTTTAAGTTTGTATTTGCATACTCTACAATGTATCAACAAAATAAATAGTGATGTACAGAATAAATGTACAACTGCAAATACACACACATGCACACACATACAATCAACTTAGTTGATCTTAACTAGGAGGGAAAAAAATCAGTGTTTGGAGAGAATGATGACAATTTGTCAAAATTACTTTAACAGCACCTTCCTGTGGCAGTGAAGCTTAAATGCTTTGGGGTAAAGTTTTAGGATGGGATTTTAAAAGCCATCCGAATAACCATTAGGACCCTAATAAAAATAGTGAGCCAAACTTACAATAAAGAGGCATAACCGAGGATAGCACAATGGCAAAGTTTCCATACAAGTAAATATGTCTATTAGCTATGTTACTGGGGCTAGGCCCACATAATACCAAACATCTGGTTGAAAACTAAAAATAATCTAATAATAATGGGTGTCTCCAAACAGTCATGGATTTGGAATATGAAATAGAAATTCATATTCACAGGTTAAAGTTTTTACTTCATGATCTAACTATAATACCATTTTGTTCCTTATCAAAGTCAGAATTAAATTTAAAAACTAAATTTTAACACATGTGCATTTTGTCAATTAATATCTAACATATTTTATTTGTAAACCAGTGTAATTGTTTTATAAATAGAACTAGAAAATAAAACATGAACTTGAATTTGAAGTCCCTACACTTTTTGTTAATATGGTCATCTAAATATTGAGGTTTTCATACATTTTCAAGACGTAAATTTCACAATTTGATTTTGAAACATATATCCATTTCAAATGTTCACAGATGTTAGAGTTCAAAAACTCAAATTTAAGACAAATACATTCTTTGGCAGTAGTAAAGTGTATACTATATTTTTGAAGAATTCATAGAACACTTCAGAAAACATTTGTATAAAGTCAAGAAAAGAAAATAGCTTGACGTTTTCACTGAAGTTGGCCTCATGACAATTACCAAAGACTTAAAAACAGATAATTAACCTGTTCATTATTGTAATCTAAATAAACATCAGTAAGTTTTAGATGAACTATCTAATGAATAGTGTAGAATATAAAAAAAATGGTAAACACCATATGCAAAGTAAATTTTAAAATATTTGACTTAAGTGGAAAATAAAAAACAATAGTCTTGGCATTTGCCCAAGACATGCATTCTCAAATTCTTGTATTTATTTACCAGAACTCATAGTACCTTTCATCTCAGAAGTCCAACTTAATGTTAAAAACTTTGAAAATAACCAGAGGCAGATTGTCCTCAAAGATCTCTATGAGAGATTATATATCCACCAAAATTTAAAAGAAACAAATTACATGTAAAGAATCTCTCTCTCTCTCTCTCTCTCTCTCTCTCTCTCTCTCTCTCTCTCTCTCTCTCTCACACACACACACACACACACACACACACACACACACACACACACACACACAAAGAAAAAATACCAAATTGATTATTTGGGTCTGAATGAATAGGCAATAATAACTATTTCTCCTAATGTTTTTAAGCTACAATCCTCTGATATGTTTTTAAATACTCTCAAGCTTTTCTACAGAAATCAGTAAATTATTTATTTTTTAATTTCAGTAGTAATGTAAAACTCTTAATGTAAACATTTTCTGGGTGATTTGAAAGTCTGCTTTATGTCTGAGGACAGCAAGATGATTCCATTTGCAGTATGCGTATTGATTACATGGTCATCAGGTAATAACATTTTAAGTTTGTTGTTTAGGTTCCACATATAAGTGAGATCATATGGCATTTGTCTTTCTCAGTCTGACTTATTTTACTTAGCCTAAGACCCTCTAGGTTCGTCAACATTGTCACAGATAAATGAAGCATTTTTAACCCAGTAAAGGTAAAAGGTTTCTATTGCATTTCACATGGCAGAAGGAATATATATTTTGCAATATTTTGAGTAAATGAGTGGGTTAGGAGGATTGGATCACCTCAGGGAATGGTGTAGAAGCCTACAAAGGAAAACACAGAAGTTTCGGGAGCAGCCCATGTGATGTTCATATAGAAAGGTATGGTTTAGTTTCACTGATGCTGTCCATTTGGTCTCATAATTTTGTTTGCATTAAATGATGCATTTATTTGCTTTTATAGTTGTATAAGGCCTGTAAAAATAGAGTTTTATGTAGGTTTGTATTTTTACATATTCATATTAAATATAATTTTAAAATTATTAGTTTAAAAAAAACAATAAGGGCGGCCAGATGGCTCAGTTGGTTAGAACATGAGCTCTTAACAACAGTGTTGCCGGTTTGATTCCCACATAGGCCAGTGAGCTGTACCCTCCACGACTAGACTGAAGACAACGAGCTGCCGCTGAGCTTCCAGAGGGGCAGCCGGATGACTCAGTTGATTAGAGTGCGAGCTCTGAACAACAAGGTTGCTGGTTCAATTCCTGCATGGGATGGTGGGCTGCACTCCCAGCAACTAAAATTGAAGACGGTGAGTAACTTGGAGCTGAGCTGCGCCCTCCACAACTAGGTTAAAGAACAATGATTTGGAGCTGATAGGCCCTGGAGAAATACACTATCCCCCAATAAAATAAAATAAATTATTAAAAAACAAAACACTCAACTAAGTCTCCTAAATTCTTTTATTTACACCCCCACTTCCTTCAAGTGTTCACTCAAACGACATCTCAGTAAGGCCTAGAATGACCACATTCTTAAACCCTCTGCCCACCCCCAATCTTGCTCTAACTCTGTAGCACTGTCATCTTATAAGGTATTAAATAATTTACTGTTTGTTTGTTTTTTGGTTTTTTTTTGCTCATTGCATCCCCCACTTACCAACAGCTAAAATAAACTTGAGGGCAGGACTATGTAATGTTTAATTCATTGTTCTATCACCACCAACCAGAATTGTGCCTGGCAGTAATAGTCAGTCAACAAATACTTGTTAAATTAAAAAATGAATGAACATCTTGGCAAACCTCTAACAAAACATGACTTGGACCTCTGTCTTACAATGTTACCCTCATGCAGGCCAGTGATAGTAAGCCAACCTGCAGTTAATAATTATGTCAAATTTTTAAAATGTATATTAAATACTTACTATGGTAGGCACTGTGCTAAATGCTGCACATGAATTGTTTGTTTAATGTTGCCTTTCAGGGGTATTCTTACCCTATATTACAGGCAGGGAAACTGAGACTTAGAGATATCAGGTAATCTGTCAGTGGTCACACAGTTGGCAAAAGAAAGAGACAGTCTTAGAGCAGGATTAAAATTAGGAATGTCTGTCCCCAAAACCCAAGTTCTCAACCTCTCATACCCTGCTCACCTTTTCAGTAAATGGAGGTCTACACGAGGCCAAAAGAATGCAGAGCACATGGGCAGTGAGCCAGAGGGCTGCCTAGTCCAAGCAGTTTTTAGTGGAGCTACCAAAATCTAGGGAACAGATGGACAGCACCACCTTTGTCATAAGCATAATCATAATACAAGGAGGAAGAAACAGATGATAATGATTGTAAGAGAGCAAAGCCTATCACTTATGAAAAATGTCCATGTGATATACCAAGTTATGCCTCAAACAAACTGCTATGGATGTTTTTTTTATTTTTATAAATATTGGTCTGCAGATAGTTGGGGGTTTTACTCTGACAATCTGAAGTGCAAATTATATACTGCAAAAAACAGGCAGGTCTATACCCCTTCATCATCAGTTGGGCTGAGGTGGGGTTTATAGAATAAACCACAATGTGCATAAGCAAAAGGCTACTCACTCCACAGGGAGGTGGCCCAGGGGACAGCAGGAGGTAGATCCGTCATCGTCCCCAAAGGACAATCTAAGTTGACTTCAACACACAGACAAATGGACCTTTGAAGTCTAAGTTGTAGGCCATTAAGAATACCCTCAATAATTCTCACCAGGAAAGTGTTTTTAAATGACTCTTACTTACCAAATGCTATTTGTAGTGATTTTAAAAAATTCTTAGCAAATAACTAAAAATGTCTTGAAACATTTTAACTTTCAAGAAACTAAATGAATTGAACTATGTAATGTGGTTAGCAACGAGCCTTAAAATAATAGTCTGGGTTTTCAAAGAGACTATCTTATGTTATGCTCTCTGACAACAATGAATGTACATCAAGACAACTCCTAGGTATTGATAATAAAACTATGTCATCAGTATATGGGATAATGCTTTATATTCCATTTTCCACAACTAAAGACATATGTTATCTAAATTGAGAAAAATGCTAGACTAAAATGTGACAAGAAAATATCTACAGGATCCAAGATTGCAGAGTAGATAAATGCTGTACTTGCCTCCTCCAATGACATTAAAATTATAACCAAAGTATAGAAAAATCAACCTGGAGAACCACCTGAAGTCTAGCTGAACAGAAGTTTTATAACTAAGAATATGAAGAAGAAGCCACATTGAGACTGGTAGGAGGGGTAAAAATGAACAATGTTCCAACCCCAAACCTGCTGTAACAGTTTAGAATTTGGAGGGAGATATTAGCCATGGAGATCACCCAGTCTCCCCTAGGAGCGAGGGATCCCAGTCCCACAACGAGCTCCCCAGACTGGAATACTGGTGCCAGGAAGAGGAGGCTCCACAACATCTGGCTGAGAAAACAGTGGGGACTCCAACAGTCCAGGTGAGACAGAAGGCTTCAGGAAGCCTAGACATCATCTTTAAGAGCCCATGCACAGACTCACTCACATGCAGGCTCTCACTGTGGGCTCCAGCAGAGGGACATTGACTCAGGAGGCATCAGAAACACATGGGGAGAGACTGAGTTGTGTGGCTTCAAGACGAGGACTGGAGAAACAGTTGCCACTTTCCCTGTGTGCAGTTCTCTTCCCATGCAGCCGGTAGTCAGGTGCCATCTTTCCTGTGTTGAACCCTCCTCCACACGTTGAAATCTGAATCTGAATTGGCCTGGTGAGCTCTGCTCGCTCCATCCTGGTAACTCCCTGGGACCCCGCCCCACCCAACTCCTGCAATGCCAGAGGCACTTTCTCAAGGAGCACCCAGCGCTGCCCACATTGCACTCTTTCTCAGACAACTGTGGGAGTCCATGGGCCCCAGGTGGGTAGCAGCTGGCCTTGGTGTGTTCTGGGACTTTTGCAGAGTAGCTCTGGGCTCAGCAATGGCAGCAAACCAGAATCTAGCCTAGTGAATACCACTCCTTCCTGGTGACTCCCTGAGACCTGCCTCACCGAGCTCACATACTTAACCAGGCTTTATCAGCAGGTGAGCCTTACAGAAGCCAGCAGGCAGCATCAGGCATCAGGATATCCTGGGCTTTTGGCGGTGCTACTCCAGGCCTGGTACTCATGGCAGCTGTGCTCAGTTCTCATTGTAGCCTCTCCCACACACCTCCTGGTCTAGCATGGGCAGCAACCAACCACAGACCGCTTTGTGGCTCCTACCAGCTAGTCCCTGAATAGACGCAGGTAGTGGCTCACCTGGGCCTGTACTAGAGCCCCTCCCAAAGGGCCCCAGAAACAATATACCTAGAGATCAGCTTCAGACCATCATCCAATTAGCCCTCCAAGTAGCTGACCCAAAGGGCAGTCTCAACAGGCACCAGAGCTCACTGGGATAAATCCCACTCTATGGGGTAAGCTGACCACATAGCAGCTTGTAAACTGTGGATGTGGCCAAACCCCACAACCAGTCAGCCTAAGGATCAATCACACCCACTGATATGCCAATAGCAATCAAGGCTCAACTACAAAAGGAGGACACACACAACCCACACAAGGGACACTCCTGGAGCACCCAGCTCAGGTGACCAGGGAGACTTTTCCACTGGGCCCCAGAGGGCACATACTACATAAGGCTGCCAAACCAAGACTGGGAGATGTAGTGATCTACTTAATACATAGAAACAAACACAGAGACACTGTCAATTTAAGAAAACAAAGAAATACATCCCAAATGCAAAAACAGAAGAAAACTCCGGGAAAAGAACTAAACAAAATGGAGGCAATCTACCTCCATTTAAATACAGAGTTTAAAACAATTGTTATAAGGATACTCAATGAACTAAGAGGAAGAATAGGTGAACTCAGTGAGAACTTCAACAAAGAAATAGTAAGCATTAAAAAAGGACATAGAAACCATAAAAAAGAGTCAGTCAAAAATGAAGAATACAATAACTGAAATGAAGAATATGCTAGAAGGAATCAACAGTAGATTAGATGAAGCAGAGGATTGAATCAGTGATTTGGAAGAGAAGGTAGCAGAAAACACCCAACTGGAACAGCAAAAAGAAAAGAGAATCAGAAAAATGAGAATAGTTTAAGAGACCTATGGGACAACATCAAGCATAACAACATTCACAGCATCAGAGTACCAGAAGGAGAAGAGAGACAGCAAGGGATTAAGGACTTATTTGAAGAAATAATGATGAAAACTTTCCTAGGAAAGGAAATAGACATATAAGCCCAGGAAGTGCAAAAAGTATTGAACAAGATGAACCCAAACAGGCCCACACCAAGACACATTATAATTAAAATGGCAAAAATTAAAGACAAAGAGAGAATCCTAAAAGCAGCAAGAGAAAAGCAGTTAGTACCTACAAGGGAGCTCCCATAAGACTGTCAGCTGATTTCTCAACAGAAACTCTGCAGGCCAGAAGGAATTGGCATGAAATTATTCACAGTGATGAAAAGCAAGGACCTCCAACCAAGATTACCCTATCCAGCAAGGCTATCATTTAAAATTGAAAGAGAGGTAAGAGCTTCTCAGATAAGAAAAAGCTAAAGGAGTTCATTACCACCAAGCCAGTATTACAAGACATATTAAAAGTACTTCTAAGAAGAAGGAGAAGGAGGAGGAGGAGGAGGAGGAGAAGGAGAAGAAGAAGAAGAAGAAGAAGAAGAAGAAGAAGAAGAAGAAGAAGAAGAAGAAGAAGAAGAAAAAGAAGAAGAAGAAGAAGAAGAAAGAACAGAAAGATGAATAATAAAATATCGGGGCCGGCCCAGGGCTCAGGTGGTTGGAGCACTGAGCTCCTAACCCCGAAGGCTGCTGGTTCCATTCCCACATAGGCCAGTGAGCTGCATCCTCTACAGCTAAGATTATGAACAACAGCTCTCCCTGGAGTTGGGCTGCTGTGAGCAGCCAGAGTTTGGTGTGTGCTGCTGCGGGCTACTGTGTGCTGCCATGAGTGGCCGGTGGCCAGCGTGAGTGGCCGGCAACCATCATGAGCAGCCGGCAGCCAGCAAGAGCTGCCGTGAGCTGCTGTGAGCGGCCAACCAATGACCAGCGACCGACTGCCTCAGCCAGGGGCACCACAAGGATCATAATACCAGCATGGGCCAGGGAGCTGTGTCCTACACAACTAACTAGACTGAGAACCAACAGCTTGAATCGGAGTGGGAGAGGGGAGGTGGAAGAAAGGGGGAAGGGAAAAAATAATAAAACGTCAATAACTATATATCTATCAATAATCACTTTAAATGTAAATGGATTAAATGCTCCAATCAAAAGACATAGGGTAGCTGTATGGATAAGAAAACAAGACCCTTAAATATGCAGTCTACAAGGGACCTACTTCAGATCAAAACACACACATAGACTGGAAGTAAAGTGATGGAAAAATATATATTATGTAAATGGAAACAAAAAAAAAATCTGAAGTGGCAATACTTATATCAGAAAAAATAGACTTTAAAACAAAGCCTATAATAAGAGACAAAGAGGGACATTACATAATAATGTAGAGATCAATCCAACAACAGGATATAACCATTTACACACCCAAAAAAGGAGCACCTAAATATATAAAGCAAACAGTGAGAGACATAAAGGGAGAGATCAACAGTAATACATAGTAGGGTACTTTTTTAAAAAAAACATATATCACACTTCATTACGATTACCACTTTTTTTGTGGCAAAATATATGTAACATAAAATTTATCATTTTAACCATTTGAAGTGTACAATTCAGAGACATTGAGTACATTCATATTGCTGTGCAACCATCATCACCATCCATCTCCTGAACTTTTCATCCTCCCAAACTGAACTGTACTCATTAAACACTGAATCCTCTTTTCCCACTCCCCCTTCCCTCAGGGCTACTATTCTACTGCTACTGTCTATTTTACTTTCTGTTTCAATAAATTTAACTAGTCTAGGTACCTCATATGAGTGGAATCATACAATATTTGTCCTTCTGTGTCTGTCTTATTTCACTTAATATAATGTCTTTGAGGTTCATCCATGTTGTAGCATGTGTTGTATATGAAGTATAACAAACATATAGAAAAGTATTCCAAAGTATGCAACTTGGTGAATTTTCATAAAGTGAATAAACCAATGTAATCACAACTCAGGTTATAAAACAGAACATTATCAGCAGCCTAGAATCCACAGTAGAGCACCCCATTGACATCAATGGATATATCTACCAGATAGGAAATCAACAAGGAAACAGCAGCCTTAAATGACACACTAGACCAGATAGATTTAATGATATTTAAGAGCATTTCACCCCAAAGCAGCAGAATATACATTCTTTTCAAGTGCACATGGAACATTTCCAAGATAGACCACATGTTAGGCCCCAAAACAAGTCTCAATAAATTTAAGAAGATTGAAATCATAGCAAGTGTCTTCTCTGACCACAATGGTATGTAACTAGAAATCAATTACAAGAAGAAAAAAAAAACTGAAAAACACATAGAGGCTAAATAACATGCTACTAAATAATGACTAGGTCAACAATGAGATCAAAGAAGAAATCAAAAGATACCTAGAGACAAATGAAAATGAAAACACCATGACCCAAAATCTATGAGACACAGTGAAATCTGTCTTAAGAGGGAAATTCATAGCAACACAGGCCTACCTCAAGAAACAAGAAAAATCTCAATGAATAATCTAACTTTACATTTAAAGGAACTAGAAAAAGAATAGCAAACAAAGACCAAAATGAGTAGAAGAAAGGAAATAATAAAGATCAGAGTGGAAATAGACAAAATCGAGTCTAAAAAAACATTACAAAAGATCAATGAAACCAAGAGCTGGTTCTTTGAAAAGATAAACAAAATTGATAAACCTTTAACTAGACTCATCAAGACGAAAAGAGAGAGGACCCAAATAAATAAATTCAGAAATGAAAGAGAAGTGACAACTGACAGCACAGAAATACAAAGGATTATGAGAAAATATTATGAAGAATTATATGCCAACAAACTGGACAATCTGGAAGAAATGGATAAATTCCTAGAAACATACAGTCTCCCAAGACTGAATCAAGAAAAAACAGAAAATCTTACTACTACTAATGAAATTAGTACCACTGAAATTACTACTAATGAAATCAAATTAGTAATCAAAAACCTCCTAACAAACAAAAGTCCTGGATGGGATGGCTTTATAGGTGAATTTTACCAAACATTCAAAGAAGAATTAACACCGATCCCTCTCAAACTATTCCAAAAAATTCAAGAGGAGGAAAATTTCCCAAGTTTATATTACAAGGCCATGATTACCCTGATTCCAAAACCAAACAAAGACATTACAAAAAAAGAAAATTATAGACAAATACTTCTGATGAAGATAGATGTAATAATCCTCGACAAAATATTAGCAAACCTAATTCAGTGATACATTAAAAAGATCATATATCATGATCAAGTGAGATTTGTTCCTGGAGTGCAAGGTTGTGTCAATATCTGCAAATCAATTAACATGATACACCACATAAACAAAACAAAAGATAAAAATCATATGATCATATCAATAGATGCAGAAAAACCATTTGACAAAATCCAGCATCAATTTATGGTAAAAATCTTTCAGCAATGTGGGAATAGAGGAAACATACCTCAACATAATAAAGGCCACATATGACAAACCCACAGCTAACATCATACTCAATGGGGAAAAGCTAAAAGCATTCTCCTTAAGATCAGGAACAAGATGTGTTCATCTCCTTAAAATGTGAACACTTTCACCGTTTTTATTCAGCATTGTATTGGAAGTCCTGGCCCAGGCAATCAGGCAAGAAAAAGAAACAAAATTCATCCAAATTGGAAAGAAAGAAGTAAAAATGTCATTATTTGCATATGACATGATACTATATATAGGAAACCTAAAAGATTCCACCAAAAAAAAAACTATTAGAACTGATAAATGAATTCAGTACAGTAGCATGATGTAAAATTAATATTCTGAAATTGGTTGCATTTTTATACACCAATAATGAACTGCCAGAAAGAGAAATTAAGAAAACAATCCCTTTTAAAATTGCATCAAAAAGAATAAAAATACCTAGGAACAAATTTAAACAAGGAGGTAAAAGACCTGTACTCAGAAAACTATAAGACATTGAAGAAAGAAAATGAAGATACAAATAAATGGAAGCATATACCATTATATAAGCTCATGGATAGAAAGTATTAACATCATTAAAATGTCCATGCTACCCAAAGCAATCTATGGATTCAATGTAATCCCTATCAAAATACCAATGGCATTTTTCACAAAACTAGAACAAATAATCTTAAAATTTATATGGGACCACAAAAGACCACAAATAGCCACAGAAATCTTAAGAAAAAAAGAACAAAATTGGATGTATCATCCTACTTGATATCAAACTATACTACAAAGCTAAGTAATCAATGCAGCATGGACTAGCATAGAAACAGACATATACACCAATGGAACAGAATAGATAGCACAGAAATGAACTATGCCTATATGGTCATGAATCTATGAAAAAGGAGGTAAGAACATACAGGGAAGTAAGGACAGTCTATTCAATAAATGGTATTGGAAAAACTGGACATACATGCAAAAAAATGAAAGTGGACCACCTTCTTACACCATCTACAAGAATAAACTCAAAATGGATTAAAGACTTAAATGTAAGACCCAGAACCATAAAACTCCTAGAAGAAAACATAGGCAGTAATCTCTCTGACATTGCTCTTGGTGATATTTCTTCTGATCTATCTCCTCAGACAAGGGAAACAAAAAAATAAAAAAATAAACCAATGGGATTACATCAAACTACAAAGTTTTTGCACAGCAAAGGAAACCATCAACAACATGAAAAGACAACCTACTGAATGAAAGAAGATATTTGCCAATGATACATCTGATAAGGGGTTAATATCTACAATTTATTTAAAAAAAACTCATACAACTCGACACCAAAAAAAACCAAACAATCCAATTAAAAAATGGGGAGAGGACCTGCATAGACATTTCTCCAAAAAGGACATACAGATGGCCAATAGACATATGAAAAGATGCTCAACATCACTAGTCATCAGAATAATGGAGATTAAAACCACAATGAGATGTCACCTCACACCTGTTAGAATGGGTACCATCAATAAATCAAAAAACAACAATTGTTAGCGAGGATGTGGAGAAAAGGGAACCTTTGTGCACTGTTGGTGGGATTGCAAATTGGTGCAGCCCCTATGGAAAACAGTTCGGAGGTTCCTCAAAAAATTAAAAATAGAACTACCTTATGACCCAGCAATTTCAGTTCTGGGTATTTATCTGAAGAAATCCAAAACATTAATTCAAAAAGATACATGCATCTCTATGTTCACTGCAGCACTATTTACAATAGACAATATATGGAAGCAACCTCAGTGCCCGTCAATAGACAATTGGATAATGAAGATGTGGCACATATATACAATGGAATATTACTCAGCCACAAAAAAGAATAAAATCTTACCATTTGCAACAACATGGGTGGACCTAAAGAACATTATGCTAAGTGAAATAAGCCAGACTGAAAAAGACAAATACCACACGATCTCACTTACATGTGGAATCTAAACAACAGCATAAAACAAAGAACAAAACAAAAAACGAACAAACAAAACAGAAATAGACTCATAGATACAGAGAACAAACTGATGGTTGCCAGAGGGGAGGGGGTTTGGGGAGCTGGGTGAAAAAGGTGAAGGTGTTAAGAACTACAAAGAGGTAGTTACAAAATAGTCACAGGATACAAAGTACAGCACAGGGAATATAGTCAATAATATTCTAATAACTATGTATGGTTCAAGGTGGGCACTTGACTAATTGGGAGGATTACTGCATAAATTATATAAATGTCTAACCACTATTCTGTACACTGAAACTAATATAAAATAATATTGAATGTAAAAAAATATATCTAAAGGAAAGACCTGTTAAGTATCCCCCTTTTTAAATTGACCATGTGGTAGGTATCAAGCCCTGTGATAAGCTTAGGGGTACAGAATTAATAAAGACCTGATTCTCACCCTGGAGAAACTCGAAGCTTCATGGAGAAAATAGATCTAGAAGCAACTTGTTACAACATAAACCAGTAAGTACCAGAACAGAGAGAAGAGCAGACAGACCACAGAGGAATGACCGATTTGGCCTGGATGTCAAAAATAGTCCCCTTTATGCTAAATCTTAGAGAATCAATGGATTTTCCCAGGAAGAAAAAGAGAGGGAAGGAACAAATGAACTATTTAAAGAAATAAGAATTAAAACCTATACAAATCTGATTACCTTCTCATGAGAAGAAACTCCCTGGCAGGAAGTAGAAGAAACAAAATCAATATGCAGCATCATGGTTGACACCCCTCTTCCTCAACTCTGGTTGGGCTGCTCTTCAAAATGTCTGAAAACTGATGATGGCATTCTTGTAACTTAAAAAGTCAGAACCAATAAGTCAGATTTTGAAAAAAGAACATGAAGCATGAGCTCTTGCCTAAAGGAAATTATTTTTTAGATGAGTAACAAAGAGGAAACTGATCATGGTGAATTGAAATCGGCATACCATAGAAACCCACCTCTGGCAAATTTAGCGGTTCTCTGTTTGGAGCCTTTACAAGACTGTGCATGTAGGTAACTACCCAGTCAAATGTGTTGGAGATACAAAGAAACGAGTGTTTTTTCCTGCATCACCATTAGCACACAGTCTGTAATGTGGGCACCTTCTTACGACACCATAACAGCATCTAAGGCAGGAGATATGATAACCAAATACAGCGGTGAATCTGGACTGGATCCTTTTGCTCTAAAGGGGATTACTGGACCAATTATTGAATGGTATCTGAAAATTACAGGATAGTAGTGTATAATTGTTCATTTCCTGATTTTGAAGGCTGTCTAGTAGCTATGTAAGAGAATGTCGTTGTTTGCAGGAAATACAGATAAAGTACTACGCGGTGATGGGGCATCATATAGGCAACTTACTCGGAAGATTCCGAGAAAACTAAGGTTCTTGTACTACAAGGTCGGAAAATTAAGTTCATGAACTTATCCTAGAAAAAGTGCTACATACCTCATTGCTGAATGTCACCACAGTCACCTTTCAAGCACTCCCCTTGGGAAGCTATGCACTGAAGCCATCCTTCAAAGCAACTTTGGAACTCTTTTTCTGTAATGGCCATCAGAGATGTCATCATATTACCCTCGATGTCCTGAATGTCATCAGAATGTCTTCCTTTCAATATTTCCTTTATCTTCGGGTAAAGAAAGCAGTCCCTGGGGGGCCAGATCAGGTGAGTAGGGAGGGTGTTCCAATACAGTTATTTGTTTACTGGCTAAAAACTCCCTCACAGACAGTGCCGTGTGAGCTGCTGCATTGTCGTGATGCAAGAGCCATGAATTGTTGGTGAAAAGTTCAGGTCGTCTAACTTTTTCACGCAGCCTTTTCAGCACTTCCAAATAGTAAACTTGGTTAACTGTTTGTCCAGTTGGTACAAATTCATACTGAATAATCCCTCTGATATCAAAAAAGGTTAGAAACATCGTTGCAACAAGTTTGCGAACTTAATTCTCCGACCCCGTATAATTACAACTTACGTAAATTTGAGATTGTTTCAAAATAAAATGAATTTAAAAGTTTAAAAATGAAAAAAGTAAAAGGTTATCTGTTCTCAAATGAACAAAACAGAAAAGATCCAAGTAATGTGAGCCTTGGAGGGCCTCCTTTAACACTGTTCCAACATGCTGGACCCACTCTGCTCTTACCTAAATCCTGCTTTTAGCGGAGTGTGGGAGAAAAGTGTAGAAATACTGCCACCTACTGGTTTTAGGATAAATATATTTAGGGTAATAAAAAAGGCAATACTCAGGTTTCCTCTGGATGAGGGAAGAATAGAGCTTTTTATGGGGATTGACTCCTGAAGGCTTTGGAGAGCATGGTCTTTTAACATTGAGGCTGCAGACAAGGTACACCTGAGCCTGGGAGCAGTGGGCCGATGGCCCTGGATTTCAGATGAGCCCAGGGCATATTCTAGAATGGGGAGTTTAAGAGGAAGGGATAATTTGAGGGGGCACAATAAATTTCCCTCAGCAGCCTTGAAGAAGATGAATGCTCTAGAACACAGAAGAAATGGGAGAACTAGCCCCAAGAATAAAGTACCAGGCCAGGAACCAAGGTGAGAGAAGAGTGCTAGCAAGTCTAAGCCAGCTCACAGGGCAGCTTTGTGGGAACTGAGCAGGTGCTGCCCCACACCAACGCAGGGGGAAGGCTGGATTTCAGCCCAGTGCTCATGCTCCTGGCCAGACACCCTTCAGCTTGCCAATCACATGCAGAGGTCCTGGCTATCGGAAACAGTCTCCGTATCCTGGGGTAAACATTTAAACATCTAAAAGCTACTTGTCGGGTGGCCGGATGGCTCAATTGGTTTGAGCACGAGCTCTGAACAGCGGGGTTGCTGGTTTGATTCCCACATAGGCCAGTGAGCTGTGCCCTCCACAACTAGATTGAAGGACAACAACTTGGAGCTGATGGGCCCTGGAGAAACACACTGTTCCCCAGTTAAAAAAATAATAATAATAATTTTTTTTAAATAAATAAAAGTTATTTGCTAATTTTTTTAAACTCCATTTCTACAAAACTAAATATAATCTTACTATATGATCCAGCAATCACTATCTCTAGTTGTTATGCGGGGTGTCATGCAGGGTCTCTTGTCCCGCTCCCCACATAAGAACGCAGGACATGGTGAGGCCAAAAAGGAACACCCATGGAGCCATAGGTAGGGGAGTCATACCACTATAGTCTTGATGGCAGCTGGGTTGGAGACACAGGAAGCAGGATCCACACTATCCGCAACCTGCCATCCATTCTTTCTGCCAGCCAACCTCACTTGCTAGCTGCAATCCGCCGTGCTAACTGCAATCCGCTCTTGCTAGCTCAGCCAACATCTTCTTGCTAGCCCCCATTTTCTGCTAGCATAGCCACAGCAGTTATATTAGTGGCCAATGGCTCACTGGTTACAGCTGACGGCCAACTAGCCACAGCTTATGGCCATCCAATCACAGTTGATGGCCATTTACTATCCAAGTGAGCACCTTTCCACATGAGAGCGAGAACCTGGAAACTGCACTCCAGGCTCTGTCCCCACACTCCACCCCTGCAGGGTCTCGCGTCACAATCTACCTGACAAGCGTCTTCTGCAAGGGGCCCTGTGTGAGGACCCTGGAGGTGAATGCAATATCCTGGACACAGCCTGGCTCTCTGGGCACAGCCAGGGTTTCTCATGGCACCACCAGTCCTTCTGGGCACAACCAGACTTCCTGAATATAGCCAGGGCCTCTCAGGGCACTGCCACTCTCTCTGGACACAGCCAGACTTCCTGAACATAGCCAGGGCCTCTCAGGGCACTGCCACTCTCTCTGGACACAGCCAGACTTCCTGGACTCAGCCAGTGCTCACAGGGCACTTCCAGTCTTTCTGGGCACAGCCAGACATCCTGGATACAGCCAGGGCCTCTCAGGGTACCGCCAGTCTTCCTGGGCACAGCCAGGGTTCTTCACATATTCTCGATGGCGGCTGGTCAAGACACAGGAAGCAAACATCCACTGGTTCAGCTGCATGGTGTTATGTTCCCAAACAGTCAAGCAGTCCAACATATCAGGGATGGACAGCAGTTCCCCACAGTCCATAGTCATTCGCCAGGGCTGTGCACTGGCCCCACAATGTGTACCCCCTCCGCAGGGTGAGGGCTCCAAATCCTCCCCGACCTGGGGGTGAGGGCCTCAGCAAGCACTTCCCGGCCCACAGGGCCACAACAACCTTCGCTTTCTCTGGCCTATGCTGGTTGGGGAACCGTCCACATCTTCCCACCGCTCAATGGGGTCCAGCTCTCCGGCAGCTGCTCCTCCTGGTCTTCCTGAGACTGAGTGTTCATGAGCACAAACTGCTCCACTGCCCTTCAGAGAGCTTTGGCCTGCACCGTACCCTGCTTGCTGTGCCATGTGTCATGTGGGGTGTCATGCGGGGTCTCTGGTCCCGCTCCCCACATAAGAACGCAGAACATGGTGAGGCCAAAAAGGAACACCCACGGAGCCATAGACAGGGGAGTCATACAACTATAGTCTCGCTGGCGGCTGGGCTGGAGACACAGGAAGCAGGAGCCACACGATGCACAATCTGCAACCTGCTTCTCTGCCAACCAACCAACCAACGTAGCCACGGCAGGTATATCAGTGGCCAATGGCTAACCAGTAACAGCTGATGGCCACCTAATTACCGAGCCAACACCTTTCCACGTGAGGCCGAGAGCCTGGAAACTGCTCTCTGGGCCTCTGTTTCCATAAGCACCAAGAGTGAACCCTAATGTAAACTATGGGCTTTGGGTGATGATGTGTCAATGGAAGTTCATTGATTGTTAACACATGTACCACTCGGGGATGGGGGGCAGTGTTGACAGTGGGAGAAGTGGAGGTGGTGATAAAAGGGAAATCGCTGTACTTTCTGCTAGAAAACTGCTCTAAAAAGTCAAGCCTGTTTTAAATTCCATCTCTGTTTCACCAATAATCATAATGACAACTGGATATAGCCAAAATAGAGACAACAATAGAAAATTGGGCATATAACTACCCACAGAGTTCCAGCATTTACAGTGCTACAAATTCAGGTGTTTGGGTTAAATTTTAATACAGGGCGCAGGAGGGGGGAGGAAACTTCTCACAAGTATTCAATTAAAACAAAATTGAAGTATTGACTTCTTTTATTTCCTACTCTGTAATCAGGAAATGTACAAGAAATCTTATACTCAGTAACAAAAAAGAAAATCGAGAAAAGCAAGTTAAGCTTGTGCTTAGTGCAAAGCCTCAAGAGGCTAGAAATCCTCGATGTTAAAAATTCTCTGAGTGCAAACGTTCCTTAAACAGAGACCAGGTGTTTGAATACAGGTTTTATCCAGTTGTCTAAAGGTTAAAAACGTAAACGTATTTCCTTTGCCAGATTTCTTGCATCATTAGGACTGGACCTATTTATAGTAATATTATGATTCATACAAAGATCCATTACTCACCTGGAATACTGAGGTATCATTTTTTTAAAAAAAGACTTTAAAGAGATTAGAGATCACTGTGGACTGAATTGTATCCCCCCAAATTCACATGTTGAAGCCCTAACCTTCAAGGTGACTACATCTGGAGACAGGGTCTTAAGAAGGTAATTAAGTTTAAGCGAGGTCATAGGCATAAGGCCCTAATTCAATAGGACTGTGACCTTATAAGAAGAGAAAGAAAACGCTTTGTCTCTGTCATGTGAGGACACAACACGAAGGTGGCCTTCTGCAAGCCAGGAAGAGGGCTCTCACAGGAATTCAATCAGTTAGCACTTTGATCTTATACTTGGCAAACTCCAGAGCTGTAAGAAATAAATTTCTGTTGTTTAACCCACCAGTCTACGCTATTTTGTTATGCAGCCCAAGCCGACTGAGACAAACATGGTGTTGACTTTCCCGGTAGAAAATTGACTCCATGAAGAGAGTTACAATTCTAAATTACCCGGTTACGTGTCCTTGTGTGACTCCAACCTACATGAATATTAATCAAGATATCATATTTGATTTGCATTTAATTCAGGAGGATTACAAACTCTGGAACCAATAGGGACAAGTGGCATTGAACCTGAGTTCAGTAACACGCCAACAAAAGGCTTTCAAAATCGTAGCGCTCGTGCCCAGCAAGCCGGCAGAAGGAACATGAGAAGGTCCAGAAGGCTTCCCCACTTCCTAACCACCTCCGGTCACAATACAGAACTAGTCACGTGGCCCCATGGAGATGTGAGGAAGGTTTGGAAAAGCATTGCCTGGCTGAGCGGCCACTTCCCCCAACAACTCTATACTTTGGGACAGAAGCCTGTCCCTTCATTGAGCAGAGGACATTGCTGCCAAGTGCTGAGACACACAGGCAGCAGAGACCCACCTCCCCAGGAGCCACGTGATACACATACTTCCCTGGGCTGGTCCCTCTCTGCCGCTGCGGGGCTCTGGTCACAGTTGTCACCCCTGGAGGTGCACTACAGTCACCTGGGAAACTTCTAAAACATCCCCATGCCCCGGCCGTGTGAATGAGTCATCTCTGAGGAAGCCTGGGCATCATTGCTTGTGTGAAGTTCCCCTTGGGGACTCAAATGTGCAGCCAGCATTGAGAGCCATTGGTTTAAATAAAGGGAAGACATTTACTTAATCGTTTTAAGTAATAAAGAAAGCAACCATCTGTCTTAAAATTCTGGTCTTAAAAATATGAGAGAAGAACACTGGTTAGTCCATCTTAGATCATGGAGTATCACTGGAGGGATGAGATAAGGAAGAATTTGAACATCTACAAAGGTTCACCACAGGGCTCAGCACCCACTGGATGTGACACTGGGTCATCAGAGGCTTGGGATGGATCCCCGAAGGTGGCAGTGTGATCAGAGGATAGGAGGGGAGAACACACTGTAAGTACAACTCTTTCTGGGAGTTTGTCTTGAAAGGGACTATGCAGTGGAAGAGACCATTCCGAGAAGATCTAGGTTGATGCATAAAGGAAAAAGGGGCAAAACTGACAGAGAAGGGCCTGGACAAGGGGTGTCACTATGTCAGAGGAGGTTGGAAAGGCCTAGAGCGAGAAAATGGATCAGAGTACACACGGTGTACAGGCCACAACTTGCCTCCAAATGTCCCATTTCGTCTGAAAAGTCTCACTTTGAAACAAAGAACATCTCATTTTACTTACAAGGACCCTGTGAGGAATCTTAATCCTTAACAATCTGGTGGCTAAGTGTGAAAATATGGAAATAAAGCCACACACCTTTCCACCCACTCTCTCTACAGGGATGAGCACATTCACTCTTGGCTTGTCCCAGGTGTTCTCACCAAAAGCCTTAACACATAAAAATAAGGCGTTTTAGAAAAGATTGTTTCCATAAACCATTGTATACTTTGGTACTGGGAGGTACATGTATGCATGTATACAGAGAAGTAAATCAAAACATCAGTGGACTTGCTTAATTTAATCAGGGAATTGCAGCTTTTTAAATGAAGATGCTTTTCCCTTCTGACTTTGAAGGTACAAATGAAAGGCATTCTTTCAGACCATCACACACTGTTGTGGGAAGAACACTAAAGCAGGCAGGGGATTCCAGAACGGGCCCTTGGAACCAGGGCCCTGGGCCTGAGTCTTCCATGCCTTCCCTGCAGGGTGACTGAACCAGACAAGGTGAAAATTGAGAAGACACATTAGACAACTGCTAGTATAGCTGCACGTAATGGTGCTTACTACATGCCAGACACCGTTCTAAGCACCTCACACATATTAAGGCACCTAAGACTCACAACAACCCATTATCGCCAGCAGAGGAAACGGAGGCTCAGAGAGGTCAAATACATCGCTCCAAGTCCCAAAGAAATAGGGAGACTGGCTATTGACAAACCTGTTTCTTTGTCCTGAACACAGGAGTAGAGCTAAACTACATTTACCAGCCTTCCTTGCAATTAGGTGCATTGGTGTCAGCAACGAAATATGAGCAGAAACAGATGCACCTTCTCGATGGCTGGCCCATAAACCTTCATACTCAAGATCGTCATGCTCGGTCGCACTCCATCAGCTTAAGGAAAATGACAAGACCTACCTTGGATGACACTTACTGAGACAGCAAAGCAGTAAGACTGAAGGAGCCTAGATCCTTGAATCGCTGCTTGGAGGAAAGCTCCCTGCTAACCAGGAAACAATCATTGTAGCATTCATTTTTAACATGCATGGAAAAAAATCTATTGTATTTGAGCTATTATATATTTGGGGGTTTGTTGTCAAAGTATCAATTTGTTTGTTACACAATTAGTTGAAAATTAGGACCTCGAGGTGGGTGCTGTCCCAGCAAAAAAGTTAAACAATGTGACACTGGCTTAATGGGCAATTAGCCAAGATGGAAAGTCGTGTTTCCCAGTTGCAAAGCATACGGTAAAACTGTTTTCTGCAGTAACGTGAAAGGTAAGGCCACTGTAGCACTAGAGGTGTTCGGGAAGAATGAGACTGATACTTCATGTTGATTTTTATCTTCCCCACTAGCAAACAAGGTGTTACTGGTGCATTCAGGAAAGAAATGATCGGTCTGCAAGCAGAAATGAAGGGGAACATAGTTCAGAAATTGGGGGCCTCAAAGGTTGGGAAAGGTAACTGCTTCTATATTCCAAATAGAGAGAGATGTAACACTGAAAAGAGGCTTTGAGCAACCCAGGCTCAAGACTTGTCCCCAATGTAAAGATGAAGTGAGTCTGTGGTTTTAACCAGTTAAAGGTACCTATAGTTACCTTGATGGGGTGAGGAAACAAGGATCTAAATCAATCTTGAGAATTATATCTACTGAAAATCTTAGAAGTGGATACTGGCACATGAAATTGGCTGCAAATAGGTTGGAAACACACAAAGTGTTTTAAGGGGATTGTATTGCCAAAGAAACAATGGACTTTATTGTTTGAGTTTTAAAATAACCTTCAGACCTCCCAAACTTGCACTGGCAGAAATCAGGCCTTGAGAGCTGTGCATCCTCCAGGAGAGGAAACTGCCCACCTACTCCAGATGAATCCTGAAGCACACACATATCAGAACCTCTGGGGGCATGGAGCCAGCAGCCATGAGAACAATGCACCAAATAATTCCTCCCAGGGAGCGAAATCAGGGTCTGGTCAGGAAACTTCTCTCACCCTATGAGAACGCCTCCCAGTGGCAGCCAGGTACTGGTGAATGCTAAGTATTTCTTCCCCCTTTTCTTAATAGGACTTTTTATTGCAGTTTTCTGTCCATGCACCTCCATGTATGCTGGGTTGGGATGGGAAAGGCAGGCAGATACCTTGACTTTTTGGTTCATAAGTCACTAGATCATGGAGGATGGAGGACACACAAATAAATCTAATGGAGAAAATTGTACAGTTGGAATCAGGACTTTGCATTTTCTCCCTTCCAGAAGGGATAAGTGCTCTAAAAATGAGAAGGAAACACAGATGTGGTATCCAGAAAGGCACTGGGGACCTGCCCAGCACACCCATTTCCTTTTTTCCCCGGCATGCAAGACTGCATTCTCCACCAGTGTCCCTGGCAGTTTGGTGTTGCCATGTGACTAATTTCTAGCCAATGAGATGTGAGCAGAAATGCTGTGTGCCAGACCCTAGAACTTCCCATAAGCAACTCTCCAGGCTCTCTCCCCTCCTGCCAGCTTGCTGCTGACAAGTACAAAAATCCTGGAAGCTACATACTGAAAATGGTTGGGCCACAGTAGAAAGCTTGGTATGTGAATCACTAATAGGAAGGAAGTAGACCACCAACCAGATAAAGCACTTGGAGCTTTATACAGGAGAGAAATTACTTCTACCAGAGTTTATTCATTTAGGCATCATTTGTTTGGGGAGTTTCAGTATAGCAACTGCATTTACCTTAACTAAAAATAGTAGTGGAACTGGGATGTAAACTCAGGCATCCTGGCTCTGCATCCTGTGCTATGCCACTCCCTATGAACACACATGAGGTATCATTAGGAAAAGCTGCTTTTCATAACCCTCGTATGCTGATGGGGACTAGGAGCTAAAAAGATTCATTTGGTTTTTTCCTCCCTGAGCCCCAAAGATGGAGCCAACTGTGAACACTACCAGTAAGTATTCTCTTGGTTGGAGAACCCTTGTTTAAAGGATATAAATTGAACGCCTTTTTAAAATGACATGGACATTTAACATCATCAGTATGTATTTATCCACCATAATTTTAGTCAATACACAAATAAATCTATAAAAAGCTAGAGTTGGCACCTAAGGTTCTCGCTCCAAATCCATTATTTTACATAAACGGAATAGGACCCAAATCAGGCATTATGACCACACAGTGCCGAGTAAAAGCACCGGGCCCAGGACCCAGGCCTCCCAGTACCCAATTCCTGGTTACCTCCATGCCACATGTAAAGACAAGTGGCATGGAGAAGAGTAAGCTAAGGCCCTCGCAGTCACAGCAGCTATGTGGTCAAATGTCTTTGTGGGTTTGGTATGTTAATTTCTGAGCCTCAAGGGTACCTATTATTTATATTATATGATTATATTAAATCACATTATTTAATAAAGGTATTTGAATATAAGCCCAGAATTGTGTGCTCAGTACCAATGACACACAAACGAGCAAGAACGTTCTGTCCAGGGCCTTTCTGAAGCTTATTTTAGTGGGAGCAGAAAAGAACATGGAATTAGCACTAAGTTGTGCATTAAGAGAAGTACTGAGTGCCACAATGAGACACAATGAGAGTAAAATGACTAGCATGAAGCAGGAACTCAAAAGCATTCATTCTCTTTCCCTTTCAAACTAAACTAACATTTTTCAAAATGTGTTCAGAAGCATCTTGAGAGCAGAAGCACTTACTCTTATAAGCACTCGTGGAACCGCAGACAGCATGACTTCACCAAACACAGGTGAACCTCACTTTGCTTTCCAAAGACATTTTTCTAGCAGTCCAGGGAAAGGGGCTCTAGGTATGCTTGTACTTCCCCATACCAGAGTAAACAAAATATCACCAGTCCAGAACTTTATGTAAAATACATCTTGTGATAAAAGTCAGATTACTTCTTTTTTTCCAGAGTTAAGGCAATATTCTATATCTGGTTAATGTTCTAAGATGTTATAATAACTTTATAATTTAGTATATAAAACACTATACTAGATTTCTGGTCAAGATGGCAGAGTAGGTAAACGCTATGCTCACCTCCTCTCAGGACCACATCAATTGCAATTAAATCACAAAACAACCATCATTGAGAATCAACGGAAGTCTAGCTGAACCAAAGCCCTACATCTAAGCACATACAGAAGAAGCCACCTTGAGGCTGGTAGGAGGAGCAGAGATTTGAAACACGCTGGTCCCACACGCAAAGAGATATGAAGGCCCTCAGAGGAGCAAGGGGTCCCAACCCCTCCCCAACCCAGGGTCTCAGTGTCAGGGAGGAAAGTCCCCATAACTTCTGGCTGTAAAAACCAGCAGAAATTGTGTCTGAGTGAGACGGAGGGCAGCTGCACTCCCAGGTGCTCCTCTTAAACAGACCACATGTGGACTTAACTCTCTGGCGGACTCACTTGCTCTGAACTCCTGCACTGGGCAACAGCTCGAAATGTGCCATGGACATATGGTGAGGGACTGAGTTGTCTCACTTCAGGGTGACGACTAGAGGGGCAGCTTTCTCCCGGAGGGAGGAGCTGGCAGAAGCCATTGCTTTTTGTTGAGCCCTCCCCCTCCCTGTGCCCAGATGCAGATAGATGCCACATCTGAGTCTCCATCAAACTGGCTATCACCTTTCATCTGCCCCGTGCTAGTGATTCTGAGACCCGCCCAAGTGGGCCATGCAAGCCAATTCCAGTGGCTTTTCCACACAAACAACCTGTCTTAGCTCATGCTTCAGAACTGTCCTAAAATGTCTCAAAGGTTCACAAAACCCAAACAAGCAGCATCTGGCTTCAGTGTGTTCTGTACTTCTGGCTGAGCAGCCCTAAAACCGGCACTAGTGAGAGCCAGCCTCAGTTCACAGATTGGCCTCTTCGGGCACCTCCAAACGCAGTGTGGCTCATATCACGTGGCCCGGGGCAGGGCACAAGCTGCAGCTAAATTTGGCCTGCAGCAAGTCCCCTCCCAGGAGGCCCCAGGGCTGGCATGCCTGGTGGCCAGATTTGGACCGAGGCATAGCATCACACAGCCACCTCCAAGGACAACACACCCAAAGGGCAGACTGGGCAGGCACCAGAGACCTGCTAAAGTGAACCCTGCTGTGAAGGGTCAGCCCTTGCACTGCAGCTCCTCCACTGTAGTCACAGCCAGTCCTCACAACCAATCAGTGTAAGGGTCAGTCTTTCCCACTGATGTGCAAACAGCAACCAAGGCTCAACTACAATGGGAGGGGACACACAACCCACACAAGGGACACACCTGGAGCACCCAGCTCAGGTGACAAGGGAGACTGGGTCCCACAGGACACCTCCTACATAAGGCCACTCTACTAAGACCGGGAGGCATAGCAGCCCTACCTAATACATAGAAACAAATACAGGGAGGCAGCCAAAATGGGGAGACAAAGAAACATGTCCCAAATAAAAGAACAGAAAAAAGCTCCAGAAAAGGAGCTAAACAAAATGGAGACAAACTACCAAACACAGAGTTCAAAACACTGGTTAGAAGGATGCTCAGTGGTCTCAGGGAGGACTTCAACAAAGAGATAGAAAACATAAAAAAATAAAGAACACAAAACTGAAATGAAGAATACATTACAGGGAATAAATAGATTAGATGAAGCAGAGAGTTCGATCAGCAATTTAAAAGATAAGATAGCAGAAAAAACCCAATCAGGAGAGGGGAAAAAAAAAGAATCCAAAAAATTGAGGAGAGTTTAAGGGGCCTCTGGGACAACGTTAAGCACACCAACATTCACATGATAGGGATACCAGAAGAAGAGAGCAAGGAATTGAAAACCTATTTGAAGAAATAATGATGGAAAACTTCCCTAATCTAGTGAAGGAAATACATACAAGCCCAGGAAGCACAGACAGTCTCAAACAAGGGGAGTCCCAAAGAGGCCCACACCAACACACATCATAATTAAAAGGCCAAAATTTAGAGACCAAGAGAGAATCTTAAAAGCTGCGAGAGAAAAGCAGTTAGTTACATACAAGGGAGCTTCCATAAGACTATCAGCTGATTTCTCAACAGAAAGTTTGAAGGCCAGAAGGGATTGGCAGGAAATATTCAAAGTGATGAAAAGCAAGGATCTACAACCAATATTATTCTACCCAACAAAGCTATCATTTAGAATAGAAAGACAGATAAAGAGCTTCCCAGACAAGAAAAAACTAGAGAAGTTCATCACTACCAAACCAGTATTACAAGGAATCTTAGAGGGACTTAAGATGAAAAGGAAAAAAACAAAAAAACAAAAAACAAAAATATGAATAAAATGGCAATAACTACATATCTATCATAGACTAAATGCTCCAATCAAAAGATAGGGAGCCTGAATAGATAACAAGACCCTTACAATGCTGCTTACAGAAGATTCACTTTAGGTCAAAAGGCACACAGATTGAAAGGGATGGGGAAAAGATATTCCATGAAAATGGAAACAGATGAAAAAGCTGGGGTAGCAATACTTATAACAGACAAAATAGACTTTAAAACAAAGGTTATAACAAGAGACAAAGAAGGTCCCAGTAATCCCACTTCTGGGTATTTATACAAAGAAACCCAAAATGCTACTTCGAGGGGATGTGTGCATCCATGTATTTATTGCAACAATGTTTAGAATGGCCAAGATGTGGAGGTGGTCTAGGTGTCCATCAATGGAAGAATGGATAGAGTAGGTGGTACATGTATACAATGGAATATTGTTCTGCTGTCAAAGGGAATGGGTTCTTGCCATCTGTGGTGGCATGGAGGGAACTAGGGGGTATTGTGCTGAGTGGAGTATGTCAGACAAAGAAAGATGCAATGTGACTTCGCTTATATGTGGAACCCAAAGAACAAAATAAACAGAAACTAACTCATAGATACAGAGAACATTTTGACGGTTGCCAGATGGGAGGTGGGTTGGGGATGAGTGAAAAAGGGAAAGGATTAAGTACAAATTTGTTGTTACACAGTAGTCATGGGGATACAAAGTACAGCATATGGATTATAGTCAATATTTTAGTAACTATGCATGGTATCAGATGGGAACTAGATTTATTGGGGTGATAGATGGGAGGGAGGTTGAGGGGTAGGTGTAAAAGGTGAAGGCATTAAGAAGTACAAATTGGTAGTTACAAAATAGTTATGGGATATAAAGTACAGCATAGGCAATATAGTCAATAATATGGTAATAACTATGTATAGTGCCAGGTGGGTACTAGACTAGTCAAGGGGATTACTTCTTAAATTATTATTTTTTATTGGGGAAGGGAAACAGGACTTTATTGGGGAACAGTGTGTACTTCCAGGATTTTTTTCCCAAGTCAAATTGTTGTTCTTTCAATCGTAGTTGTGGAGGGAACAGTTCAGCTCCAGGTCCAGTTGCCATTGTTAGTTGCAGGGGGCACAGCCCACCATCCCTTGCGGGAGTCGAGGAGTTGAACTGCCAACCTTGTGATTGAGAGCCCACTGGCCTATGTGGGAATCAAACCGGCAGCCTTCAGCGTTATAGACTTCAGTGTACACAGCCTTCAGTGTAATAAAGTTTAATTATTACACAATGGTTCAAGCAACCATTTAGGAGCTCCAACCACCTGAGCCATCGGGCCGGCCCACTTCTTAAATTATAGAAATGTCTAACCACTATGCTGTATACCCGAAACTAATATAATATTGAATGTCTAAATAAAGTGTAAAAAAATAATAAAAAATAAAATATTATGCTATTACATTTTCAGGTGACTTACTACAGATATGACTGGAGATAGAGTTCCTATCTGGGATTTAAGACTAAAATTTCAACTACCTGTCATTTAGTATTCCCTTCCCACAGTAAAAATGATAAAGCATGTAGGATTCAAGTTTTGACACACATGCAAAACACAGACCTCTTTTGACAGTTGAAAGATTTTTATTAACAATCAAAAAATTTCACACTTACAATAGGAAAATAAATGTTTCTTTAATGAATAATCAAGTGAAAACTATCCAGGACCTTATTGGATTTTTATTATGTACTATGCGTATCTTAGAAGACAGGACACTAGCTTGCTGGATCATTAGGGTATGACTAAAGATGAGTGATAGTGATTTATAAAGGTTATGTAATAGGTTTCCCAAACAGTAGTACCCTTGAAATTTAGGAAATAAAATTTGTTTATACCTAGTTTTAGATATGACTCACAACACACATCAATCTTAATTTTATAATTTTGATGCTACTTTTTTAAAGGTACCCAACAGAAATTCAAATCTCATTTTAAGATCCTGAATTTGAGGTGTAATCAAGTTGTAATTTCTCAACATTAAAGTTGAATTATTACACAATGGTTCAAGCAACAGATACTATTTCAGAGACCGTGTTTGTTTGGTGTCCTGTTCCCCTGCAGCGCAAATCATGCTAAGGTTTGTGAAGCACATCTAGACTAGAGCAGGCACTGCTGATTCAGTCACAAGTAGCCTTCCTGGATGAACAACACATGCTCTTTTCAAAAGAAACGGCTATTCCACCTTTTCTGTTTCTTTTCTACTATGAAACACAGGGCTAAACAGAATCTTGGTCTCATTTTCCACTGGATGATTAAAATCTGTAAATTATCTTAGACTCTTAAAATCTATCCGACAGGGAGGAAAAAGCAAAACGTTAGTGAGGACAGTGTGCTTTCCCTCATTCCCTCAACATAAAGCCAAAGCAAAAATGGAGCCCCATAGAAATTTCAATATTGAATTTTTTTTTTGCAATCTTAATGCTTAGTAAGAGTCAAAAAGTTTTATATAAATCAGTGGTCTATGCACTTCTCAGTTCCATACAAACCATGATCTAGCAGACTACTTGTATTCAAAAGCCCATCTTTCAAAAGGTCCTACTTTTCTAGAAGGTCAGTTTCAAGAGTTCAATGCCTTATGTATAAATATATAAGCATATATATTATATATGTAAGCAGTAATCACATGACTCCCACTTGCCCTCCATGAAAGTCATTTAACTTTGGTATATAAAGATAAGTCTCTCAAGTATTTTCAATCCATAAGCATAAACACACACACGTGCACGCACGCACGCACGCACGCACGCACACACACACACACACACACAGTTATCATCAGTTTCATCAATACTCCTGACAATTCAGAAGGCCTCAATGCTTTTCTAATTGAATTCTAAAAGAAAAGTGCTTTGAATTTAATTATTTTTTAAACTTCAGTCTTCAATATTGAAATTGCTAAGTTACTCCATTTTTCCATTTAAAAAAAAAGGAAAATAAAGTGGGGAAAAGATAAAAAACTTGGGAAAACATCCTGTTACTAAATAGGTTTAAGAATAAACCTATTTAGAAAAAACATTCCAGTCGAAAGTAAAACCTATGTGGGTTGCTCATTACAGCATTATTTATAATAAACAATTAGAAACAAATGTAATATTCAGTAATAGAACTGTAAAATAAAGTAGGAAATGTCCAATTGATAAAACATTATATAGCCATTAAAGGTGAGGAGAAAGATGCTGAAACGGGATGAACACTGAGCCAAGTGCACCAAGGCCCCCTGCTACAGGGAAAGAGCTCCGTTTACAACAGAACAGGAACATAATCTGACATGCTGTGTCGCTGTATTACGCGTATAGTATTCCTTTATTGAAAAAACTCAGCAATATAAAGCTCCTGTAAGTGATTGTACATTTTCTAAAAAAAAGCATCAAATGGATAGAGTAACTCTAAAACAAGTGTTTGACAATGAATGTTACTGTGAGAGGCGCAGCTGACCGTGTCTAGGAGCCGCTTTGCCTCTCTCGTCACTGGGAAGGCAGAGCCTGACCAGGCCGGTGCTCTTGAGAGGGCAGCTCAGAACAGGCGTGAAAGAAGGGGGCCAGTACCTGGCCAATGACCGGTGGCCTCATCCCTGTCACTGATTTCATCAACTAGGCCCAAATTGACCCATATGTTTGAGGACAAAATTCCATGTAATGGTCTTTGTATTTCTTCCTATAAAAAAATTCAGATGCACAACTATTTCCTTCTCATAATAAAGCAAGTCTCAACTAGCAATCAAGTTATGTTTTTTTAAACGACAAATGGTGTTAACTTTGTGCAACATGTGACCATAAATAATTAAAGACCACTGGGTGATATCCTAAACAGAGGATTACTTACAAAAAGATAAATTTTTAGTAGAAAACTATCTCTTGGGGAATAAATTTAATATTTTATTGTTACACAACTGGGGCAAAAGACTAGATTTTCAATAAATGCAATAAAACAGGATTAGAAAGCCTTTGCTAGAGGCCCCAACAGAATAGGGATACAATATTTTTGATGGCTTTACGATGACACTCATAACCTCCTAGGTATTTCAGCTCTCTGAAGAAAATGTTCAATCAAAAGACTAAATCATACAAAGCATTTAACACTTTCAAACGGTTGCTCAATAACAAAGAAATGATTCACAGCACTACATTATGTGTGTCAAATATTTGAATAAGCTACATTCAGCACTACAATAGAGCAGCTTACGGGTATATCGGGTACTCTGCACTACTACAAAAGTAGTCACAAAGAGCTTTATGTGTTCCGTGCAAAGCTCATGTTTTACTTTTTGCAAGCCATGTACCTTTCAGTTACATTCTCCCAGTTGACTACATTCCAAATAGCTTTTAGGTAATCAGGTCTGACATTTTTATACTGCAGGTAATAAGCATGCTCCCACACATCAATTCCCAGCAGTGGAATAAGACCTATCGGAAAGAAGAGAAAAAAGCAAAAACTATAAATTTCAATCTGAAACACTGCATCTTCTCAATTTAATCTTTATCCTATGCATACAAAATTATCTTTACAGCATTCTCATCCATTTTTCAGTTTCTCATATAAATAGGAAATGAGCATAAGAATAAATATTCCTATAAAAAGATTTCAAACTTCACTCTTTGGAAGAAAAGGTGATAAACAGTAAAAATAATTAAAGTAGACTTGGGAAAATCAATGAACTACAATATTTTAATAGCTGTTCTTAAAATACTAACAGATTTATCCAAGAGCCCATTCTTAGCCATCCTCATTGGGGGTCTCAGGAAGGGTGTGTTGTTTGTGGGGGTGACTGACGACCTTCCACAGGGGGTTGTGAGAAACCTGCCCTGCTGCTCCGCAAGGCTAGTGTTAGTCTTGGGGAATAAAAGCATTTATGAGACACTAATAGAAAGAACAGGTTAGTCAGAAAAACTGAATAGGACTAAAGAAAAAGATATCCTGGTTTCAGAAGCAAAATAGTGTAAATGAAGAAATAGTTATATCTATAAAACATTTTTTAAAAAAAACTCTCAAACTAAATAAATGAGAGTTCTCCTCTAGAAAATAATTCTCAACCAGTATGTCGATCAGTTGTGAGGTATGTCACCAATAATTTATTATAAATTATTAAGGTAGTGAAATTTGCAAATGATTTTTCCCACAAATAAATTGCTGTGACTCACTTATTTTCATTCCCATGGGCTTTCTTCAAGTGGGAGAGGAGATGTTGCCAGGATTCACCTGGAAATCAGAGCCTTTCCAGTTAGGTACCTTCACAGGTGTACCTGACTCTCTACAGCAGCCAGTGCTCACAAGTCTTTTGTTGCTTTTACAAATTCTGTGGTATCTCACTTTCCTAAAAGAGCCATTTAGATGCTGGCAAAGTCTGAGTATATCGGTAAGTGAGTCACAGAACCAAGTCTTCTGACTTGTGTAGTGGTAGAGAGGTGGCTGAGAGCCACCTTTGTTCGATGTTAAGGTGTCACTTGGGCTTCTTCACGTTGAAGATCACAGTTCCAGCTACCTGCTGGATAACTTAGGACTCTTCTTCCTACTCAGCTTCTAATTCAATCTGGCTCAACATGAAAAGGGACTGGGTGAGCCCAGCCTAATGCTTCTAAGCCAAATATTTTCATAGAC
Source organism: Rhinolophus sinicus (assembly GCF_057876585.1). Classification (NCBI taxonomy): domain Eukaryota; kingdom Metazoa; phylum Chordata; class Mammalia; order Chiroptera; family Rhinolophidae; genus Rhinolophus; species Rhinolophus sinicus. The sequence continues at coordinate 7,110,351 of NC_142502.1, read as the reverse complement.
TAAACCCCCCCAGGAAGGCAGAATTCTGGAAACCCGAGCTCCCTCGTCCAGTTAGACTACAAGTGTCAACAGAGGCAGTGAGAGTCCAAGGTCTGGTCACACTCAGCTCATACATCTTTTCCTCACTCTTGTTTATCTAACTTTAGGGGTTTTTTTTAGTGCATATAATTATTAGGTTGGTGCAAAAGCAATTGCGGTTTAAAAGGTTAAAAGTAATTGCAAAAACCACAATTACCTTTGCATCAACCTAACATGTAAGCTGATATGAACTCTGACAAATGAAGCAGAGTTTAAGACATTTTTTTGTTAATGTATCTGTAAAATTACATGTGCTTATTTTTTATAAGATTTAAGATTTCAAAATACCAAGGACTTTTAAAGTACTGTAGCTCACATAAGACTCTGGGCATATCTGTTAAGATTTGCTCAAATGAGTATATGCAGATGATAGATTTAAACACTGCTGGTTTTGCTTATTTCCAGTTAAATGCTTTAGAGCAGGGGTGTCCAAACGTTTTTCAATGTTTTTTACCAAGGGCCATATGTGGTAAAATACACAAACAGCCAGGCCACTCACTCGAGGTGAAGTACGTATTGCCTCACCTGGTTTATTTAAGTAAACTAAATATATTTTTGGAATTTGCTGCGGGCCAATTAAAAATGGATGGCGGGCCGCAGTTGGCCCGCGGGCCGCAGTTTGGACACCCCTGCTTTAGAGTGAACCATCTCTCCCAAATGAATGTGTAACAGTTTTGCAGTCTCACCTGTTGTGCCCTGCAGGGGATCCTGGTTAGGACAGGCAGCAATCTGTAAGCGTCCCTGCTCCTTATTGAAGCCAAGCCAGCCCCAACCTGAGCCTTGAACACCAGCAGATACAGTGGTCAGCTTCTCCTTCAATTTGGCGAAGGAGCCAAAGTCACGTTTGATGGCTTCCAGCAATTCCCCTATTAAAGAAAAAAAAAATCCAAAGAACACCCATAAATGAATAGATGGCAACAATTACAGTAAAATACTGTAGTACATGTATTAAAATAATCTTGTCATATGGCCCAAGATACAAGAAGACAACATCATACAGAAGATATAACAAAACCCAGTGAGCCTACATAGCACTGTGTTACTCTGCCCTGACACCAGTGTCACAGGTCTCACAATGTGAATTCACATGTTTGTTACTGAAGCATGTTAGGGGGCGTTTCTTCACTCACTGTGCTATTGCCATCAGGAAAGAGAGAATATTTTCCATTAGCTTTCTTTTTGTCCTCTTAGTGAAAATTTTACATTGACTTCTACCCTTCCTGCTCTGTCTCAGTTGGGGAATAAAATGCTATGGCTGCTATCTGGTTCTTCTCCAAGGCAGTCTAGATCTTTCCCCTCTCAAGTATATCATTTTAAAAAGAGTGATTTTCTTCTCTGAACTAAGAGTACACTTTAAGAGCCATAACCCTTTTTTATTCTGTAGTAAAACAGAATATAATTATAATTTTAGATTGAGCACATCAACCAAATCAACTGGACCAAAAACATCATTTCTCTCATTCTATTGGTTTAAAAGTAATCATATTATAAGCACAAACGATGGAATAAAGTGGTACAGATAACACAAGAAGGCAGAGAATACCAACACCTGTTGGTTGAATAGGGGCGTATCTGATACTCTGGTGACTCACAAAACCTCAAAAGTATTAGGTCGGGGCAGCCGAATGGCTCAGCTGGTTAGAGCACAACTCTTGACAACAAGGTTGCTGATTCAATTCCCACATAGGATGGTCGGCTGCGCCCCCTACAACTAAGATTGAAAATGGCAACTGGACTTGGAGCTGAGCTGCGCCCTCCACAACTAGACTGAAGGACAACTTGGAGCTGATGGGCCCTGGAGAAACACACTGTTCTCCAATATTCCCCAATTAAATTAAAAAAGAAAAAAAGTATAGGTCGTGGTCTGAAAACCTAACTCACAAATAATAAATTGCCCAACTTCCCATGTTACCCACCCCCATCCATCTTTACTTCTTAATGAAATTGCTTATTTCAAGTGCATATGATGCCTTCTAGAACACAATTTAAAAAAACAAAAAGCCCATAAACTTAAGGTACACTCCAGAAGCCCAGAAATAAAGGAAGGGAGCTGTATCTGTGCCCCATACCTTCCCTGGGATGAGGAGGATAATTAGTCATCTGGGCCTCCACACTCTACACAGGAAATCAAGTACATGAGGAGAGCAGGCCAGACCATCAGCTCCGTACCCCTCTCATCACCTGCAGTTGTCCCGGAAAACCTGATTTTCCGGGACAACTGACTTCTTTTCAGTTAGCAACAGTGGTAAAATAATAGCAAAAGGTACTACTGTATGCACTACATATAATTACTTATTTAATTCTCAAAAGAGCCTATTATTGGAAAGACAGTCCGTGTTCATGGATTGGAAGAATCAACATAGTTAAAATGGCAATATTTCCCAAAGCAGATTTAATGCAATCCCCATCAAAATCCCAATGGCATTTTTTAAAGAAATAGAACAAAACATCATCAGATTGGGGCCGGCACAGTGGCTCAGGCGGTTAGAGCTCCATGCTCCTAACTCCGAAGGCTGCCGGTTCGATTCCCACATGGGCCAGTGGGCTCTCAACCACAAGGTTGCTGGTTCAACTCCTCGAGTCCTGCAAGGGATGGTGGGCTCCACCCCCTGCAACTAAGATTGAACACGGCACCCTGAGCTGAGCTGCCACTGACAAAGTTGGTTGGAACATGTCCTCTCAACCAAAAGGTTGTCGGTTCGACTCCCGCAAGGGATGGTGGGCTGTGCTCCCTGCAACTAGAAACGGCAACTGGACCTGGAGCTGAGCTGCGCCCTCCACAACTAAGACTAAAAGGACAACAACTTGAAGCTGAACAGCACCCTCCACAGCTAAGATTGAAAGGACAACAGCTTGACTTGGAAAAAAGGCCTGGAAGTACACACTGTTCCCCCAATAAAGTCCTGTTCCCCTTCCCCAATAAAATCTTTAAAAAAAAAAAAAAAATCATCAGATTTGTTTGGAACCACAAAAGACCCCGAATAGCCAAAGCAAGCTTAAGAAAAAAGAACAATACTGGAGGTATCACACTCCCTGACTTTAGCTTGTACTACAGGGCTACAATATTCAAAACAGCATGGTATTGACCGAAAAACAGACACATAGACCAATGGAATAGAATTGAGAACCCAGAAATAAAACCACATAAATATGGACAGATAATTTTTGAAAAAGAAGCAAAAAACATACAATGGAGAAAAGACAGCCTCTCCAATAAATGGTGCTGGGAGAATTGGAAAGCCACGTGCAAAAGAATGAAACTGGACTGCTATCTGTCACCATGTACAAAATTAATTCAAAATGGATCAAAGACCTAAGCATAAGACCTGAAACAATAAAATGCATAGAAGAAAACATAGATACTAAACTTATGGACCTTGGGTTCAAAGAGCATTTTATGAATTTGACTCCAAAGGCAATGGAAGTAAAAGCTAAAACAAATGAATGGCACTACATCAAACCTAAAATCTTCTGCATAGCAAAAGATACCATCGACAAAATAAAATGGCAACCAAACAAATGGGAGAAGATTTTTGCAAACAGTGCCTCCGATAAGGGGCTAATATCTAAAATATACAAGGAACTCAAACAACTCAACAACAACAAAACAAACAACCCAATTGAAAAATGGGCAGACAACCTAAAGAGACATTTCTCCAAAGAGGACATACAAATGGCAAATAGACATATGAAAAAATGTTCAACATCACTAATCATCAGAGAAATGCAAATAAAAACCACAATGAGATATCACCTCACCCCAGTCAGAATGGCTATCATCAACAAGACAAATAGCAACAAGTGTTGGAGAGGCTGTGGAGAAAAAGGAACCCTCATACACTGTTGTTGGGAATGCAGACTAGTGTAGCCACTATGGAAGGCAGTGTGGAGGTTCCTCAAAAAATTACAAATAGATTTACCGTATGACCCAGCAATCCCTCTCCTGGGTATCTATCCAAAATATTTGAAAACATTTATCCATAAAGACAAGTGTACTCCAATGTTCATTGCAGCTTTATTTACAGTGGCCAAGACATGGAAACAACCAAAATGTCCTTCAATAGATGAATGGATAAAGAAGTTGTGGTACATATACACAATGGAATACTATTCGGCAGTAAGAAAAGATGAAATAGGACCATTTGTGACAACATAGATGGATCTTGAGATCATAACGCTAAGCGAAATAAGTCAGACAGAAAAAGCAGAGAACCATATGATTTCACTGATATGTGGTATATAAACCAAAAACAAAAGAACAAGACAAACAAATGAGAAACAAAAACTCATAGACACAGACAATAGTTTAGTGGTTACCAGAGGGGAAGGAGGTGGTAGATGAGGGTAAAGGGGATCAAACATATGGCGATGGAAGGAGAACTGGCTCTGGGTGGTGAACACACAATGTGATTTATAGAGGATGTAATACAGAATTGTACACCTGAAATTTATGTAACTTTACTAACAATTGTCACCCCAAAAAACTTTTAAAAAGAAAAACAAACAAAAAAAAAGAGTTTATTATTATCTCTGTATCAGAGATGAAGAAATTAAACTACAGAATGGTTAAGTATCTCACAAGTCCTAGAGCTAGTAAGTGAAAGTTTATCTTTTCTAAAAAGTGTTTCTCTGTCTTTCCCTAATGTAGAAAAGTATGTGATATTGACACTGTATATGATATTGTGTTTGTGTATAAAATCTGATGACACAACTCCCTGAATGCGTTCTCTATTCTTACATATGTCCCTCTGACAGTTACAACTTGGTTGTACTGCTTGCTATGAAAAATAGGCCATTATGATACCTCAGAGAGAATTAAAGTAACATAAGGAAATGAACAGTCCTTCTTAGCATACACAAAATGCAGCTAAGCATGCACCAATTTTTACCAACCTTTGGGTTCTCCACCGCCATTAGGGCTCAGGTTTGTCCAGAAAATGCTATGATTGAGATGGCCTCCACCATTGAACTTCAGTGCAGGCTGAAGAGCTATCTGAGTTGTAACATCACCTGAAATGTTAAAATGCAAATACATTTTTTAAAATTTTACTTTTGTAACCATTCTATATACTATTTTATTCTTTGTAAAATGTCAGGTAATTGAATCAGCTTATCTATAACATCCCTATAGGTCCTAAAATTCCACATTTTCAAGATCCTACAAAAGAAAAAAAAAACCCTCCCAAAATTATTTGCCCCAGTGATTTTTCAGATCAATTAATAACATGTTAAACAACTAGTGAGAGGCTCAGCAGGTGTGGCAAAGCTAGTAGAAAATTCACTGCGGAGCTTCCAAGAACTCAGTTTTCTTGAATAGAAAAAATTCCAGCAAATGAAAGAATGAAGAAAAAAGAAAGAAAATGTTGGAATGCTAAACTGTACGGTTCTATATATGGGCTATATGGAAAACTTTCAACTCTCATTTTCCAGATAGACAACTACTCACCGGGAAATATTTCAATGCTACATTAACAAGAAATACAACATATTCGAAACTGAACTCCTGATTTTCAACCCCAAGCTTCCTCCTGTGACCTTCCCTGTCTCATAAGTGCCAGCTGTCTTCTCAGGACATTTTTGAGATTTTGGTCATTTTTGACTCCTTTCCTCTCACACCCCCCGTCTAAACCACCAGCATATCCACCAGCAAAGCAGCTCTTCCTTTAAAACACATCCAGAATCCAATCCCTCCTTCCTACCTCCTGTGCAGACCAGCAGCATCTCCCACCTGCATTCCTGCCAGTCTGGCACTGGTCTCCTGCTTCTATACCCATCCCCTACAGTCTATTCTCAACACAGTGGCCACAGGGCTCCTCTAGACCCCAAACTGATCATGGCACTCCTTTAGCCAAACCCCTCCAATGGCTGCATTTCTCAGAGTGAACCCCAAGTCCTTACAATCGGCTACAGAAATGGATGTCGTGACCCTCTGCATCTCCCGGCTGGCCCGGCTCCAGCCACACTGGCCTCCTTGCACTTACATGAGAAGTACAGCAGGCTCCCAGCTCAGGGCTTCCCCTGCTGCCTGTGTGGGAACTCTTCCCAGACACAGCCTCATGCTCCGTTCCGCCTCTCCTTCAAGTCTCTACTGAAATGTCAACCTCACCAGTGAAGCCTTCTCTAACCACAGGGTAAAATGGGTAACTCCCCTACTTTGTCTTTCTCCATAGGACTTGCCACTCCTGGCACACTACATATTTATGTGTTCATCCGTCTCCCGGCTAGAATGAAAGGTCCGGTGAGGACAAGGACTTTTCTGCACTGCTATGTCCTGGGGCCCGATATACTGCCTCGTACGTAGCAGGTACTCAATGAATGTTTGTTGGCTGAGTACATAATTGAATATACTCAATGTAGTTTCTAAGGTAAAGAATTCTCTGACATCTATGAGACTTCAAAAGAAAGAATGCCATGTTTGAAGACATTTTTTTCAACCTTGCTAAAAAAAATAGACGAAATAAAATATTTTTTCTATGCCTTCCAGAAGCTACAGATGAACTGAACTGTTAGGAAAAATGGGAATTCCCTTGTTCAATACATATTGAGTATTTATTATTCACAAGATACCAAACAGCAAAGAGAAGGACACAAAGAACCACCGAGTGCTCTGCTCAGAGCTTACATAATAAAAAAAGCTCTCTACTTCTGTTCTTAGGACACACAGCAAGAACATACGTAAGAAATATTGCTTTCTGAAACAAGGCCAAACCTCCAGTCGGTTAGCAGTTCAGAAAGGAGGAGAGGACCACGTGGTATCTGAATACATAATATTTGAGAGTTTTTTTAAGATGCCAACTTTATGTTGTTGTTATGTTTACAAAATAATTTTCTTACAGTTCAGTATCTCCCTCATTAATTTTTCTTGGCGAGTAACCCTAAAAATAAATGTAGGTTTATTAAATTGTGTTTTAATAAATCAATAACTAAATTTTTCTAATTGAATAAAAACATGCTTATTGAGAAATAGTTTAATAATCTTAATTTCTTAAAGTTTATTCATTTTTAAATTTTAATAGAAACTTGTGGGATTTAGTATCTGCTTTTAAGAACACTTTTCTGAACACATTTCCTTTGGTTTCACTTCAGTGTTTTCTTCTGTTAAACGCAATAAGTGTTAAATACTTTGTTTGAAAAGTATTTATGTTACTTACACATGATGAAATTGATGATGTTATTTTACTTACACTCCTTTCTTGCCAAATTTTCAAACATGAAAATGTAACTCTTTAATAATTCTTAAAATATAACTTTTTAAATAAAAGAAACCTCCATAGATACTTATTAATTTATGGGCAATGTAGTAGAATATAATGTAAAGCTTTTTTTTCTGGCGGCTTTTGTTAAACAAGCAAAGCTTCAATTGCGCAAGAAAAGGATTGAAAGCTGTTTTGAAAATATTGAAGAGACAGGTTCATAGGTTTTCAGATACTGTCATGCAGGAAACACTTTCACAACTGGGGATATTCCCCAACCTCACTATTACCACATCCTTCCAGAATTTGTTATTTCCTAAATCACCAAAACTTTTCCCGTATTCAGAATCTTTTGCCGTATTTGAGGTTTCTCACTGTCACAATAAATTTTCCAGAATGTGGCAACTTTCTCCTCTTTTTTGTTTTTAGCCATTTACCTCATACACAATCAGGCTGAAATTCTTACATTTTTCCACTAGATGTCCCCAATCAACAACCTGTCACTGTCTTAAAATTACTCAACAAATATCATAGTACTGAAATTCAATAAAAATGGGAATAATTAAGAAAAAAACACATTTTTTAACTGTGTAGCCAATGAAGCCATACATCTAGTCTGGAAACACGACTGTCAATTATTTCCTCTGCAAACACTGCTTAACTAGTACATTGAAAAGTGTAAGTTTTTTGCACAGAAACATTAAAACATAGTATTCCCATACACACCCCCAGACACAAAACACAGAAAAGTCCACACACTTACTGGTTTTGTCAACTGAGCTCTTAAAAAAAAAAGCAACTCCACATTGTATTTTAATTGAATTGTAAATATTAGTAAATAAACACAAGCCTGTTTCAGTTTCCCACAAAATGCGTCTTTTCCTTGTGAATTTCGGCCTGGAACACGTGAAGTGGTTCTACTGACCAGAGGAGCATTTCTTTTTCTTTTTCCTTTGTGTTTTTTTTAAACCATAGAATAAGCATTTATTATCAGAACACCGGTGGCCTAAGAAGACAGCAGGTTACACCTAAAAACTGCCTTGAGGAGCCTTTCTTTATGGAGACCCGCCTGCCTTCCTGTTTCCCTCCAGCCAGCTTCTCAGTGTCGGGCAGCCCCGCACCTACCCTTCTCCAGCGCCTCGCCGTACTTCTCCTCGGTGGCATTCAGGTTGTTCACATAGGCCGCGTGGTGCTTGCTGTGGTGCAGCTGCATGATCTGGGCATTAATGTGAGGCTCCAGGGCGCCATAGTCGTACGGCAGGTCGGGGAGGCTGTGCTTCTGCCTGGAGCCCAGAGACCCCAAAGCTGGCACCAGCTTCCGGCTCGTACTGGAAAGAGAGCAAACACAGACCCACCCGCTCACGCCGCGAGTTCGCTTTAACGCGAGCGACCGTCTGCGCAGACGAAGCTGCAGGAGCAGGAGCGCATCTGGGCCTTTCTATCGTTTGCTCGCTCGCCGGCCGCGTTTGAAGCATTAAACTAATGCCTCTATCCTGCCCCTGGGCAGCACCTGGACGCGCTCAACTGACACCTGTCCTCGGGCAGGGCCGCCCGCCGCCGCCCCGCGACACCAAGGCCCCGAAAGTGCCCTCGACTCGCCGGGTCCCAGCCCGGGAGCGGCTGAGCGGGGAGAGAGAGGGAATCGTGGAGGACCCCGCCGCCCGACTGCTGCCTGCGCCCTTCGCCCGTGGGGCCGGGACCGCGTCCCCGCCGCGCAGCGCGGCCCGGGCGACTCACCTGCACGCTGCCCGGCACAACATGGTGACGCCACCCGCAGGCCTCTCGGAATTCCAGACGCTGCGCAGCGCTGACCGCCCGGAATAAAGCCGCGACCCAGGCTGCGGTGCAAGGACACCGCCGCCCGCCGCAGGCTCCGCCCCCTGCTCGCCGCTCCCACTCAGGGGGGTGCGCGGCCCCGGGGTCTGTCCCACCCTCGCCCGACCCGCTCCCTCAGCCCAGGGAACGCGAGAAACGAGATTGAAGAGACATTTTCCAGTGGGATGAGGGAACTGCGGTGCCCACCTGTCGTGCTTCCCGGTTTGACACCCGAGGGAAGGCCTTAACCCCCCTCCGGTGCGAGATGGTACTGTCCACAGCTACGTCCGCGTCGGCACCGCCCAACCCGGCCAAGGGGAGGAGACGGGGTCGCCGGGTCCGCGGGAAGGTCCCTACACCTTCCTGGTGGCGGTGCTAGGGCTGCAGGTGGTTGGGGTGAACTCCCCAGAGAAAAGACTCTTGTTTTCCAGAACGGCCCTGGCACGCGCCACCGCGTCCCTAAGGTGGGTCCTGGGCTCTGGGAAGCTGTAGGACCAGTGCGCCTCAAATACTGCCCCGAGTGACCTTTCGTTCGGAGAGAACTGGCCTTGGGACCTCCTCCAGGCCTGATAGTAGTGTTCCTGAACACTAAGGGTGGGCCACGGATCGCGTTGCAGGGTTTGCATACATTTATCTTTGTTTCACCCTGAGGGTAGGTATGGTCGACTCCAGATGACAGTTGATGAGTTCACTGAGGTTAAGCAGGTTGCCTTGGTCACACAGTTAATAAATCAGGATTAGAACCCAAAGTTCATACTTTCTTGAACACTAAGACCTACCAGTCAAGCCTTGAGTATTTATTAGGTTGGTGCAAAAGTAATCGCGGTTTAAAAGGTTGAAAATAGTTGCAAAAACCGCGATTACTTTTGCACCAACCTAATAGAAGTGACTTCCATGAACCAACCACTGGGAGAATATAAAAGTACAGCAGAGGGTTCTTTCCTCCAGTGTCTTATGGTCCAATAAATTGTAAATATCCAATCCTTTCTCAACAATTTAAAAAAAAAAATTCTGAGTTGTGTGAATCCTCCCTATATATAGAAGTTAGGAAAGCTTTTGTTATTGGCCTGAGTTGGGCCCTTATTGAATAGATTAATATAAAAGGAAGCAGATAGTAGGTGCTTAATACTTTCAGTTTCTTTCTTCCACCTGCTTCACAATTCCCATCCCCCACTGCTATCCTCCCCCCCCCCCCCCAAAGGATGACTAGGCTTTGGATTAGGGGACTAGCTGGGGGAATCACCCAGCATGACTTCCCAGCAAGAGGGCTGGGGCTTGCTGGCAGTCAGGAGAATGTAACCAAGGGCGCGTTGGGGTGAAGGAGGAAATTCAAGTTGGGAACAAATTATGGATGTCCTTAAAATAAACACATGGTTGATAACAGGAAATTGAGAAGCCTTTTAGCTGAAGTGAAGCACATCAAAAGTAGTTTTTCAGGCAAGGTGGTCTGGCATTGATACCATAAGGGGCAGGCTAGTTAGGAAGCTGTTGCATGAATCCTAGCATGAGGTACCAAGAGCCAGTTCTAGAGTGCTAGCTATGGGACTTGGAAGAAAAGAGGATTTAAAGGAATAAAACAACAGAATTCAGTGACAGATCCATCGCTAGTAAAAGGGCTTCATCTGGTGAGAACAAAATATCACAGGAGACAAAATATAAGGAGACAGCCCAGTCAGGCTGCATTGATGTACTTCTTGTTTGTACAGAGGATGAGACTTTGAGACTTAAATGGACCCCCAGGACATGCCCTTTTGAACAAGCAGCAAAGATTAGGGAGTAGGGAATTGACAGTAACAGTCAAGTAGAATTGTCTCTAACATTATACCTGTCGTCAGCTACATCCTTCCAGGAAACAAGCCCGACTGTGAGAGTATCTGAGACCAAGAGTTTGGTGGGTACAGGAGGTAATGAGAAGAAAGTTTCCTAGCTTCTTTGTCTACTACACCCAATAAACAGACCTCTTTCTTTTTAAGTGGCCACTGTAAGCAGTACTCATTCAATTTGCCCAAGAAGTTAAATAGATTACAGTTAACTAGGGTCTGTCCCAAATTCCTCCAGCCAGCTCAGGCCATATCAGGACTCCATGACTGTGGATTTCCCTTGAATAAACTTCTGAAGGTCACTTCACAGCCATTTTCAGACTCACCACAGTGTAGGCCAACATACTTGGTGGAGGAGGCAAAATGTGGGTTGAGGTGAAATCATTTTGAGCCAGTTATTAATTGTGTTTATTATATTCTAGTATCAGAGATCCAGCCCCAGTGTCTCAAACACAGAAGAGTGTATTCCCTCACGTAAAAGAGATCTGGAGTGGGCAGTCCAAGGCGGGGATGACAGTGCCACGAGTCCTCAAGGACCCAGGCTCCTCTGTCTTCAGAGTTGCCTCACGATCCATGACAACTTCTACGAGTATAGCACCTGCCATCTCACCTCCTATCCATGATCAGGGAAGGACAGAAGGTTGGGCCCCAGCTGTCTCCCTTTTAAGGATCCTTTGTGGTAGAGTCGCCCAACAAATGCCATTCAGAATTTAGGTACAAGGCTACACCTGGCTGCAGAGGAGGTTGGGAAACATACTCATTTAGCCGTGCACATTTCTAATCTAAAAAAAAAAAAAAGTGGAATTCTGTAACTAAAGGAAAAATGAGTAACGGGTTGGAAAATAGCAGTCTCGGCCATGCCTCCTTCTACAAGGTATTATTTCCACATACTTGGATATGAACTCTGACCATTACTGGAATGACCTTAGCTACATTCTCTCTTTTTTCCTCTCTCTTTTCATTTTCCATCTTTGAATCACAAATCTTAGCCAGGCAGGAATCTCAATGAGAATTGCTATACCAACTTTCCCTTTGCATAACTTGGATTGTTAATAGGACCAAGAGTAGTACTTAAATTGCTAAAATAAAATCAGTGATTCAGGCTGAAAGAGAAAGTGATGATAAAGATACGTATCATTAACAAGGGTTTCAAAGTGAGCTTTTTTCCACACATCGTGAGGCTAATTTTAATTAGAACACATTAACTCCTGGAAAGGAAAAGGGGAGCTTGGCTCAGAACCGAAGTGTTTTATTGAACAAGACGTGTGGTGTATCCATAAATTTGTGGATACAGCTTTATTGATTAGACCCTCAACATGTGCTAGGTCCCAGGTCAAATACTCTACATTGTATCTTAATTCACACAACATCTCTGTGAAATGGCTCATTATTCCTCTTTTGCACAAAGACAGTAAGTGACCTGACCAAGGTCACACACAGAACTAGTAGGTAGCAGAGGTGGGCTTTGAATGCATTGCTCTCTGTTACCCTGACATCACTCTGTGCCTTTAAACGGCTCTCCCACGTTCCTTGAACACAATAAAATTGAGCTCAACCCATAGCCCAAATTTTGAAACTTTTCCCCCCATGCTGCTTCCCAACACATCCTGTCTTCTCAACTCCTGACTGATCTCTGGCTTCATCTCTTGCATATGACCCAGGTCATAACCCTTGGACTGAAGCCTGATACTGCTCCTCAGTTCTCACCTTGGGTTGTTTGCCTCTTTAATCACATTTGCTTCTCAGCCTCAGTGAAGACCCAGCTTCCTGGAGCTCCCCTTGGCATTGGCCCACCTGACTGACTCTTCCCATCCTTGTCTGTGGAGAGAATCAGACTTGCAGGCCACGAACCTGGGAAACCAGAACAGAACAGAGAAAGGGTAAAGAGAAAGGTCATCCCATATTTAGAGTCCAACAGATCCCTCCATAAAGACCGCAACGTCTGCCCCAAAAAGCCCACCATCATTACTACTCCAGGTATATAAGTCAGGGTTCTCCAGAGAAATGGAGCCAATCAGAGGTGTATATAAAGACAGAGAGAGATGGATTATAAGGAATCAGCTCACGTGATGATAGAGGCTGGCAAGTCCAAAATCTGCACTGTGGAACCCACAGACTGGAGATCTCAGAGAGCCAACGGTGCAGTTCCAATGCAAAGGCAATCGGATGATGCCTTCCCTGTTGCTCAGGGGAGGTTGGGTTTTGTTCTATGCAGGCCTTCAGCTGATTGGATGAGGGCCACCCACACTATGGAGGGTAATCTGCTTTACCAAGATTCATTGATTTAAACATTTATCTCATCCAAAAACACCCTCCCAAGTTGACACATAAAATTAACCATCATACCAGGTAAAAAATAACATGGCTAATACATTCTCCATAAGGGTGGGGATGTCTGTCAGTCATTATACCAAAAATTCCAATTAGTTTCCCAGGATTCATCACAGAGTGGGACTGAATTCATGGGTACAGTCCTAAGAATAACTCTCAAGAGCTACCCAAGTTGAATTGATCCAGGCCCCTGAGAGCAGTGACCATGCAGAAGGACCTCAGCCTGGCTACATCTCCTGGCCAGCCATGCCAGGGGCTGCACCCCACATCACGAGATCCACGCTGAGGAAACAGAGTAGGTATGCAGGAGGCGTAGGCTCATATACCATGGAGCTTCATGCCAGAACTCGGTCCACTGGGAACAGTATGGACATTGGGTCCCATCTCAGGCATGTCCCAGAACACAGCCCATCCTGGCCCACGTTACCCTTCTCTGGTGCTGGCTTATATCTGTACCGGCCCTGGGTGGGAAACTGGATAAAATCATCTAACACAAGCTTGTGCGTGTTTTTACCCTAAGAGTATCAGCTATATGTTGGCACAACGTACTCTGATTAATTATGCAAGAAGACTGATTACTCCTGTATTGTGTTTGAAGTGTCCTATCGGTGATGTACAAACTAGAAGCTCTCTTAATCTCAACATTGACCCTGAACATTCCAGGCCCCCTTGAGCAGACATCTTAGTTTTGTCCCAGACCAGTTTAGAACTAAATCTGGTTGTTATGGGCTGAATTGTTTCCCCCAAAATTCATATATTGAAATCCTAACCCCCAATACTTCAGAAAGTGACTATATTTGGGAGATAGAGCCTTGAAAATGTAATTAAGTTAAAATAAGATCACTAGGGTAGGTCCCAAACCAGTGTGACTGGTGTCCTTAAAAGGAGATAAGAACATAGACATGCACACAGGTGAGAGGACACAGCAGGAAGATGCCACCTGCGAGCCAAGGAGACGGGCCTCAGGAGAAACCAACCCTGCCAACATTGTGAGCTCAAACTTCCAGCCTCCAGAGCGGTGAGAAAATAAATTTGTTTTTTAAGCCACCCAGTCTACGGTATTTTGTCATGGCAACCCTAGCAAACTAATACAGCAGTTCAGTGATTTCTATAATCCAATCCGGTTATCAAAATGTCAGCCACTGTTGAGTTTATAATCAGAATCACAGGGTCTGCTTCCCTCCTGGGACCTCCTCCACTGCACGGCCCCCCACAGCCAGCTCCTTCCAAGGGCTTGCTGGTACTCACCTGCAGGGAGGGGACGAGGGGTCTGCATTCAGGAGAGATGGCCCTTCTCAGCTGGCTCCTGTTTTGGAGTCATCGGGCCCCAGGTACTAGTGACACAAGCCCTAGCCATAGTCAGGGACTAAGAGAGAAGAGCTATGTTCTATCTTGATCTGTCTCAACTTCTTTTTGATGGCACCCACGTGTGGGAGTTTTTGTACAGGTGATAGGTCTGGTTCAGCTTCACTCCAACAGGTTCTCTGTCATGTAGACCCCCTGCACCTGTCTAGGTGTGTCCATGCCTCTGTTCGGCGCGCCTGCCCCTTTGCCAGGTTCCTTTGGTCAGTTGTGCAGCCACTGGGGCACCCTCGTTCATGCTTCCTCACCGTAACCCCTAAGATCAGCTGTGCCTCTACCTTAGAAATGTCCTGATGAAAAGGGGACACCAGTGTCCAAATTCACCCCTAATGTTCAGGGTGCAGAGGTCCTGTGACTCCCTTTCTCCAAGAGCATGAGAGGGGAGCAAAATGGGAAAGGATCGAGCTGAACATTCTGGTAAAGCCTCAGACAGCTCTTATTTCGCCCCCATCGCCCCCTTCCATATTTCCTGAAGGGAAAGCACAGCCTATCCAGAACATGAGCCTCTCCACCTTTGAGCCAGACTTTGGGGAATCCATAATCTTGCCTTTAGTAGCAGGGACTCCACTAGCTGAAGTGGGAGGGTGAATGAGAAAGGATTTCAGCCTTCATGTTCTACTGCTATTTATCGAATAGTGCGGTACTGACTATCCTCCGGGTGCTAAGCCTGTTCTGAGTTAGGTGTAGAACCAGCCATCACTCCCATCCTCAGGAGCTCTGTCACAGTCCCGGGGAGCCTGCTGCCCTGGAAGGATAGTGGTGTCTGCGAGTGCTGGCGGGAAGACCTGAGGCCACCCAAAGACTGGAGTCTGGGCTCAAAGTACGAAACCCAGAGAGCAGGGTTTTTCAACCTCAGCACTGTTGACATTTTGGACCAGTTAATTCTCTGTTGCAGGGGCTGTCCTGTGTATTGTAGCATATTTACCCATCTTCCTGGCCACCACCCACTAGATGCCAGTAGCACTCACCCACTTCCAGTTTTGACAACCAAAACTGTCTCAAATATTACCAAATGTCCCCTGCCCCCCAAATCACAACCCCTCCTTTCACCCCCCCATCTGAGAACCACTGTCCTAGAGGTAAAACTATTACAAAAATGAGGAGTAAGATCAGAGACCAAGAAGGGAACAGCAGAAGATGAGAAATGTCTGGCTCCACCCTGACATGCCAGATGGGTGATGCATGGGGCACAGTTTGCTCACTGCAGGTGACAATACTCCAGCTCTCCATGTTCAAGTCTACTCAGCCTCAACACAGTCCTGACCTGAAGTTTGCTCTGATGAGCTTACGATTCATAGGAAGACAAATAACCTCTAAGGAAAAATAAGAAGTGCTTAGAACTTGTTACAAAGAAAAAACAGTTGGTGAAAACCAATAAATTATAACAAAGTTAGGCTGAATGATGACAACAATCTGGGAAAGAATTGTGTACCTGCAAAAAAAATGAAAAGATATGTACTCCATCACCCACAACTTTCTGAATCAAAAGGGTAAATGCAGTTGTGAACAATTACGAATGTCATTCGTCAGGCATTGTTTGAACAGCTGTGTGCAAAATATTGGGTATTGGGCAAAGGGGGGAAACAGGATAGTGAACCAGAATAGTGAACGAGATATTCAATTGGGGGAAGGAAGATTAACAACACACACACAAAATAATAATAATAACAGCTATTATTTATTGAATACCTATATGCCAAAATCTTTACTAATTGGTTTTGTTTAATCCTCATGAATAGTTTGCCAAGTTTTACAAATAAACCAAGATTCAGAAAGATTAAGTAATTTCCCCCAAGTCACTGAGCTAGAAACAAATACAGGATTTAAACCTAAGTCAACTTGATCTCAAGGCCCATGCTTTTCCACCCTACCATGTTGTTCCAGGCGGAATAAATATATTGAGTTGGTGCAAAAGTAATTGCAGTTTAAAAGGTTACAAATAACTGAAAAAAACCGCAATTACTTTTGCACCAACCTATAGTAGAAGCTTTTTTTTTTTTTTTAATTTTTATGGGGAAGTATTGGGAAGCAGTGTGTTTTTCTAGGGCCCGTCAGCTCCAAGTCGTTGTCCCGCAATCTAGTTGTGGAGGGCGCAGCCCACTGACCCATGTGGGAATCGAACACGGCAACCCTGTTGTTCAGAGCTCATGTTCTAACCAACTGAGCCAGCCAGCCGCCCCTGAAGCTTTTTAATGCATAGTCCACTTCAACGACTTTCCAGATTAACAGACATACTGTAGGTCCTCTGTGGGACGAACTGAGAGAGGCCCATAGCCCTCCAATGATCAGGGCCTGGTCACTCACTACTGCCCCCAACAGTTGAGTTGGATGCTTACCAAGAGTCAGAGGTAGGTGTCTCCCAAACAGATTTATGCCTAATTTTACTTGTTACTGAAATTGTGTAATCTAAGTAAGAAATGAGTTTGAAAAAAGTTATTTTAACAAATACTAAATGAAATGCTTTGTAAAGTCTCAATAAAGGTAAGCCACTAAAAATAATCGTGTTCAGTTAGATGTGGGCAAAAGAAATATATAAAATCGGGAAAATAATTAAACAATTAGAGGATCAGCTTGCTTTGCTGGTGTCTTTAAGGTCCCACTTCAGACAATTGAAAATGTAACTTACAGATAATGCATTATGAGTGTGGTGATGGTAGGTAGATACAGTCATTTTCTGGCTCTTCATCCCAAAAGTATTGAATGAATATATATTTGCATGTTTTAAGTTAAAATGCATTGTTTCAGGTAAGTATGTGACATTTTATTCTGACTCCAACTTTTTTGATCACAAGGGAAAAAAAGACGTCGTCTCTTAGTGCTAAGTGAAGAACAAATATGTATCTCCGTGAGCACACCCTGGAAGCTGTTTAAATGTCTGGTCTGTGCTGGCACACAAAACTCTTGGTTGTATAAATTCTGGGGTCTGTGGTGTCTCAGATCAGTCTGAGCTGTCTTTCCACTTGGGCCATGGCACTCATATGCAGACCGCTGCTACTCCATCTTTTTTTTTTTTTTTTTTTTTACCAGCTTTATTGAGGTATAGTCGACAAAATTGTGAGAGAGTGGAAAAAAAATAAATGCCTGGTCTTTGGATGTAACGTCTATTTTTGTTAAAATTTGACTTTCTATTGGCCTACTTTTCTTTCAGTTTCACCGTAACCTTTTCAAGTCCAAAGGGGAGATTTGGTTTTCTCTTCTTAAGGTTCCCTGGAGCACAATGTAGTCTCCCA
This sequence comes from Rhinolophus sinicus, assembly GCF_057876585.1. Classification (NCBI taxonomy): domain Eukaryota; kingdom Metazoa; phylum Chordata; class Mammalia; order Chiroptera; family Rhinolophidae; genus Rhinolophus; species Rhinolophus sinicus. The sequence goes on along the minus strand of NC_142502.1, from coordinate 7,092,522 downwards.
GTTGTTAGACTGAACTCCTTGTGACAAACCCTCGGTGACAGAGTGGTCTCCAAAACCAGGAGACAAAGAGTCCACTTCAAACAACTCAGGCAAGACAACAGTAGTCAAAGTAAGATCCCACCCCCCGCAGGCACCCCCACAAGCCATTACCATGGACAGTGACCCCACACTTCCTCCCTCCTTCAGCTCAACCCCTGGGAAAGTCAGAAAGCAGAGGACTGGAAGAACAAGGCAGGAAGGTAGGAGCTGCCTGCCAACCCCCCCACCTCGGGCTGCACTGAAGCGGGAGACGTCTCAATGTTAAATCAGAGTCAGAGTTTTATTACGTAGGACTGGGCTTTTAAGACTGAGCCTGCCTTCTGACTTAAAAGAGATGATATGACCTTTTATTACTTAAAAATTAAAAAAAAAAAAAGAAAGTCATGGGACCAGCGTTTTGGGCCAGGGGCAAGGAAAAAACAAGCCCACCAGGCCAATGTAATGACAGTGGGTGACAAAAGGGAAGTCAAGTTGTGATCACATCCCATGATGGATGAATCACTGGTACTTAATGTACTGTAACACATCAACACTACGTTTACCAGAAATTCTTCCTTATTTCTGGTATCTGAATGGAATTCCACCAGGTTTCCAGCACTAATTTGTTTGTTTTTTTTTCCCCTATGAGTCTGTTTCATGGGTCAGTTCAGTGGGGATTTCAGAGCTTATGCCATCATCTTGCGTAAGGGCACCCAACCCCAATCAGAACAAATGTGATTTTTAAAATTAGAAAATAGTAAGCAAAGTTATAACATTGGTTCTTGTAGACGTTTTATGGCTTCCTGGGTTGTTTTCAAATGTTTCTTGAAATTCTTTTAGAAGAGTGTTAAGAGGAACACTAGCTGCTTTGACAGATAAATTCCCACTTCTCCAGAGTTTCCATGCCCATCACAGTCCAGCGTGCCTGTTCCCTGCCTTTCCCTCCATCAGCTGGCAGGTAGGAAAAGAATGAGAAAGGCTGTTTTGGGCCCAGCCTGGAAAGTCATATACCCCATCTGCTCACATACTATTATCTGGAACTCAGCCATGTGGCCACATCTGACTGCAAGAGAAGTGGGACCATGTAGCTCACCTCTCTGACCAGGAAGAAGAGAAAATGGGCTTGGTGAGCATTTAACAAGTCCAGTCACACACACACAAAAAAAGACAAAGTGTATTTAAGGATTGTAATAAATATTAAGATGCAAATTAATATTCACAGGATACCAAGAAATGTGATGACATAAGTCTATTAGTCATGTAGGGCAGGAAAATGTTTCTTCTGCTCTTCTAGGGTCTTTTGGCTGGTCTAATACAGAAATTGACCTAAGACAAATTAACAGGAGAAAAAAATATAATTTCATACACATGGAAGCCCAAAGATATGCGAGTCAAGATCAAGGCAGGCAGTCGAGGCTCATATGCCATCCTGAGCTAAGGAATGGGGCTTCCGTGGGGAGGAGGGTAATTCACGGCATGATAAGAAGAGATGTTTGGTAATTAGATGTTTGCCCTGCCATACAGGTAGGCTTTTCAGATAAAAAGTTGTCTCTGGCAATAGCTCTCTTTCTGGACCAGGCCTCCTGTCTAAATTCTTTTAGGTAGTAGATAAGCGAGAGGTAAAAGTTTTTCTCGAGCCTGCTGCGCCTTGATTGACTTTAGCTCAGGATAATCTACATGCCAAAGTGGCACATTTTGGGTTGGCATATTCTGTTCCCCTTCAGTCACTTTCTAAAGAATTTAGAAACGCAATAAATGCAAACTTTAGCTAAATGCCTAAATGGCCAATTGGTACGTATGATGAATATTTGGTCAAAGACAAATAGCATCATTACAGAATGAACTTTAGAAATTCAAGAATAAATCTGAAGCTTTAGTCAAAATAAATAAAATTATTCTCTTATTACAACATTTAGTAGTAGTAGTTTGGATTAAAATTAATTTTAAACATGAGGTTATAATAATTTCTCAGCACGTCAGCTGCTAGGTTACCACTGAGGTCATTACTGTCCCTCATGATGTGACTCCAGCTTTTCCAAAGGCCAAGGCTGAAGCCACACACACAGTGAATTTTGGAAAATACTTAGGTCAAAGCCATACAGTGGTTTATCCTTTATAAAAGTATTAAATATTTATTATCTCTTTAATACCTTCTAGAAAGATTCCTACACAGAACAAGCATGTTTATCTGCTGGCAATTAACCAGTATATCTTGCTCGTTCCCTATTTTCAATGTCTGAGGCCCTGGAATACTTCCTGGCCCTCGCCAGAACCTTCTAGGGGCTGGATCCCCTTCTCTGTGGCTGGGCGTCCTGCCGGAGTCCTACTTGGATTTATCTAGCCAACACCACCACAGGGCCCCACCTCTATCCTGTAGCACCTCCAGGGTTCCCTCGCTGCTGGGTCCAGCTCAGGGAAAGCGTCTCTGGAAACTTTTGTTTGCCTAAACACACCGGAGTTTCCATGCCTGCTGGACATAGCCTTGGACAGCGTGATTTTCCTCATTAAGAAAGCCTCGGTGGCCACTGCAGCCCATTTTAGCTGCCTCCTACCCAGACTCGCCCTCGTTACATTTGGTTATTCTTCTTTCCTGGCGGAAGTGCTATTCAAACTTCTTGGATCTTCTGGCTATATGGAGCTTTTAGTTCCTAAGCACACGACAAAATCCCCTGCCCCTGGGTCTTAGCTTTCTCCCACCGAGAGAGAGACTTGTTATTCAGCTCAAGGGTCTACGGGTACAACATAAGGATATCACAAACAGGGACACTTGTGTTTATCATAACATCAGTCTGATGAGATGAAACATCCTTTGAGTCACATTCTCTGCAGCAGTTGTACCATTATTTTGCTAAAGGTTTCTAGTATTGCGTGTGTCCCTAAGGGAAGACTGTCGTGTATGTTTGAAACTAGATTGTGAAATAAGTTTAACTCATCCAAGTTGAGGCTTTACCCCATCCCATCTGCTGTCATTCAACTTCTCTGTGCCTCCGCTGTCCCACTTGTCAAATAGGACCAATATAAGCCCTTACTCCCTTAGATGCCTGGTTGTGAGAAGCAATGAAACAACACAGGTAAATTATCCAGCAAAGTGTTAGCCATCATTTCCCATCTCTCCTTCTGTCTACACCTTTCTCCATATTCTTTTTTGTCTCTAGAAACACAGTGAGACCTCAGATTTCCCTGAGTCCCCACTAGGTGACATGTCTTTAGATTTTTCCCTCCTCAAGAGGGATGAGCCCAGCTTTGACCTGGAACATTCTAGCACATTCCATTTGGGCTTCATCAGTCCCTTCTGCTTACTGTACACCAGTCTCCCGGCCCCGGCTGGGTGTGGGTAGTTATCTTCCAAGAGCCCATTTTGTCTTAGATTTGACCCAGGGCTCGGAAGCACAGCATTTACATTTTTCGTTTTTGTTCCATCACTGGAAGGTGCTCTTTCCCAGAGTCCTATAAAGTGCTTCCTGTTTAGGAATTTGTTGGAAAGGTGTACCAAATGACTCTGATTCAGGGTGCCCAGGATGTGAGATAACTGTGCCCTGGTGTCACCCTGATTCACCACCTCCTGGGTCACCGGTGCTTTGACCAAAATCCTGTGTTGGCTAAACAGAGTGGTTGCTGCCCAAAGTTTTCTCTCTTGCTGGGCTGTCCCTTCCTGGGTCCTTTGGTTACAGGAACTAGACTTTTGTTGGGGCACATGTTTTGTCTACGCGTGTTTGTATTTCCAGATTGCCCACTTCTTGGGTTTATGAAGCAAAAAGAAAGCCCAGAGAACTCACCTCATCATCCTTGGGTCCTTAGCCAGTGTGCCTCCTTGTACTTGTTTCATAGAAAACGTCCAGGATTTCTGGATGTGCTATATGAGAGGAACTCCATTTCCCCAGAATTAGAAACCTCCCAGAATTGTAATAGGAGCAGGTTTGCTTGCTGTGTGGAACGAGGTTTTGATGGGTGGCAGGGGACCAACTAGAAGACTGTTGCAGTGGCCCATGGGAAAAAATGAAGACCTGGATGTGGCTGGTAGCACTGGACACAGAAGAGTAGGACAAAGAAAATATTTAGGAGGTTAGTAAAGGCAAGAAAGAGCAATGAACATAAGTCTTATGTTGTTCCTCACAGATGTCTCTAGCAGGCGGTCAGCATGTTCAATAGAACTGCCTGAAGCCCAGTGCTCTTCTCTGAACTGTACAGACCTGCAATTCGTCCAGGGTGAAACAGGCACATGGCTTTTGGACGGACTGTCTCCTGAGCTCGTGGGCCTTTAATTTACGGGGAATAAAGAGCTGTCCGTTTTAAAAATTAGAAGAGGTTTCACTGAGAGTTCAACCCAGTAGAATTCACCTGTTGCACGCTAGGTTAAACACATTTAGCAAGCCGCAGAGGCAAACAGAATAGTATTTTGAAAAGTTCTAAAAACAAGATTGTCCAAGCCCCTTACCTTTTTAATGTAGCTAGGTCTTTGGTTTTCTGGAAGTGAATAATGGTATTTAAATATTTGCTTTATCATATTGCTGAGCAAAGAGATGTGATCATAATATAATGCAAAAACAATAAAGCAAAATGCCACAAGGAGAACAATTATTTTTGATTCATGGGTTCAGTAAAGGAAACCAATTCATATACTGAGACTTCAACTATTCAACTATCTGCAGGTGAATGCTTTATTATATATATTTTTTTCCTGAGAAAAACACAGCTTTGCTGATACTTTTCCATTTTCTTTAACTTGTTTATCTTGTAAATACTCTTTTTTCTCGAACTGTGTAAGTCAGAAGGTGTTTGGCCACGGGTAACAGAAATCCTGATAGGCAGTGGCTTAAAATACAAGGACATTTCTATTTTACCTCATAAAAAGCCCAATGACTGGCAGTCCCAGGGTTAGTTTGGAAGCTTAACAGTGTCACCAGGATTAGGGATTTCCACGCTCTACTCTGCTTTCTCAGCAGGCTGGCTTCTGTTTCCCCACCTGGTGCCTCATGATCATAAGTCTCTATAGACGCAAGCATCACCACCTCTCCTAGCCTGTGAAGAGACAAGAAGGAACAGAGGGGGAACAAAGCGCTTTCTCCTCACGCACATCTCTCTTATCAGAGAAGAAAATCTTTCTCAGAAACCCCACAAGATTTCCTCCGGTCCTAGCCAGAACTGGTCAACTGGCTAATTCCATCTGGAAGAAGAATGATTTGGTAAAGAAGATCCCAGTACCCAGAATTGACCAGGGGTTCTCATCAGAGGCATCCTGACAATCCAGGGGTTTTGGAAATATAGAGAGAGTGCTTTCAGTTGTCATACAGATAGAGAGGTGTTATTGGCATTTCGTGGGTTGGTCTAGCGATGCTAAATGTCCTAAAATGCACAGAACACTTCTACACACAAAAAAAATTCATCCTACACCAAATACTAATACCACTCCTGTTAAGAAACACTGCTTTAGAGCAGCCATAATTTATCTCCTGGGTTTGTTATCAAATTCAGGTTCGGCTGCTTGCCACTCATAAGCCAATGATCGAGAGACATTGGTGGAGAGAGGGTTGGTGGAGAGAAAAGTAGGTTTATTCAAAATGTCGGCATTCTCAGAAGATGGCGAGCTATTGTCTCCAAGACCAACTTCCCCATTCCTAGAAGAGTCAGGAGGTTTTATAGATACACAAGAAGAAGCAGAACAAAAGGGGAGTTAGTCATGCGACTCCTTGGTTCTGACATCCAGGAGAAGTCTTCTGGGGTCCAGTTTGTTCTGCAATGGTTGTCTTGAACCTGGTCTTAGGGGTGATTCATATGTCATCTGACAGAAAATTGCAGTCCAGAATTGCATCCAGGTTGCTGGTGTCCAGGATGGCTGAGGGCTAACTTAATTTCTTTCAAGTCAGTGTTTGGCGATTAACCAGATTAACAAGGTATGCATGTAGCCTTGAGAAAACATAGTGATTGAATCAGGTAAGAGGGAAAGGAAAAATAAAAAAATAAAAATAAATTGTTAAATCCTGAAAAGTACACCATCAATCACCCTTACAGGCTAAAGACATTATGACTCAAATACAATCAAGGGACCATCAGCAAGAAGAGGAACATGGCTCCAACAATGTACCCTGATACCCTGCTGGAAGCTGGAAGGAGCACAGCAACGCTCCTTTAGTCTTTAGTCATGCTGGCATACCTAATCCTTTTCAGAAAGTGTTGAATGGCTGACAAGGAAATAACTACAGAAGTTAAGATAGAGATAATGTCTCCAAGCACTGCCTCTAGTTTTCTAATAAAGGGATTTCCCAGTAACTAGACAAGCCTATTTCCAAGAAGTGGTTCTGAGTTCCCCACACCTCTATTATCTCTGCTCCCTGCCCCCACCAAGGATTGGGAATGATTAAATCCAACTGTATACTCACATTTGGGGGATAAAGTCTCCTTTGTAGACCCTGTACTTAGTACAATGTGGCAGGTCTTTAGTAAATGTTTCTTGGGTATATGACAAAAACATTGATTCAAAACAATACAGGGAAACAAAGCCTAGAAAATGTTCAGCATTACGTTCAAGGATATAGGTACAATGAAATAGCAATTTTACAATAGTATTAGTAAAAGCTATGCTAGAAATCTAATTATATTATTTTAAAAATATTTTTTAGAATGCCAGTGGAGTTCTTTGTGGTCCACAAAGAAAATGAAGGCTAGACAGCTAGATGGAATGTCCAGAGAGCACCGAGCCCAGTTTGGGCCCAGGAAATGAAACTTAGTGTTATTCTTACTGCCTGGCAACTTAGGATGTTCTAGATCTAAGCATGCTTACAATTACAGCCCCCCAAATGCTTAAAGAATAATTTAGTAAGTGCTACCTTACAAATAGTACATTAAAATAATGTATCACCTGCTTCATGGAGAAATTATTTAATTGAATAATTTAATGAAAAATAATTAAATAATCAAATAAAAAAGAAAATGAAGACTAAACATCATTAGCTTTAATTATGGTTTAAAATGTTAAATGTTAACAATCTGAATGATTAGGTACATTGGTTTGGCATATTGCATTCCTGCTCACAGAAAAATTCTGTAAGAAAGTCAGCGTAAAACACAGTGGCTGAGAAAGAGAAAACTAGTCTAGAAAGTTTGGTTTAGCTCCGGTATCTGTAAAACCACAAAGCTCTATTTTTGACACATAATAAGCTAAATAAATAACCTCTCTAAAGCGAGTTACTAATTAGGAGATAACCTGGTGAGGAAGAATGGAAACAGCACTGCAGACAGAAAGAATGGACTGAGCAAAGGTACCAGCTCCTGGGAGAGCATGACATGCTCAGGGTCACACCAGCTGAGCTCAGGGGGTGTCCATGAATCACCACCAACTTCTTTCACCGCCAATTCTGCCCATGTCAAGGACCCCTGGACTTTTTGAGTGCCAAGGACAAAGGCCAGACTTACTGCAAATGACTTTTTCTTTCTTTCTCTCGTCTCCCTAGTCATACTTTATCAGGTGGTTCCTATATCGAAGTATTAGGTTGGTGCAAAAGTAATTGTGGTTTAAAAGGTTAAAAACAATTGCAAAAACCACAATTACTTCTGCACCAACGTAATAGTAGGAATATAGGTTTTAGGCTAAGTAGTAGGCTGATGGGAAAGAAATGGCCAATTTACTTAACATCAATCTAACTTGATAGCATGTGCTATTTAAAACAGTAATGGGCAAGTAACTTTCATCATACTTCGATATCTTACTTGAAATTGTAGCTTGAGCTGGCATGGCTATTGGCACTGAGGGCTATGCTAGGCCTAACTCAGGTGCTCGAGAAATATTTATTGTTGATAGTTGCATAAAGTTTGTTGTGGAGAATAATTCGTTTTGCAGGTATTGTTAGATATGCACTACTATGCTTTCTTCTGTATTTTCTGTAAATTAGAGGTTGTCCCACTATTTCAGATTCTAAATTTGATTGTTTGGTCAGGAGGTGACCACCAGATGGCTCCACTATAGAAGTGTGTTCTTTTACAATTAGATAACCTGTGGAGTGACATTTTGGTGCCACATGAATACTCACCTTTCTCAGCAATCTGACATCTAAAGGTTTTTAAGTCCATTCATAATCCTTGCCTGAACCAATTATGTGCTTAGAATTTGCATAATAGTCATTTTCTAATTAAATAATTTATTCTACATATATTTGCCAGCACCCTATTGTAAATATTTTTTCCTCGTCAACCAGGTGTGAACAATTCTCCTTTTTTAAAAAAGGCAGCACAAGGAAAAGTGACGAGTTGCCCTTCGTAGTCGGCCAGGAATGAGTATGCAGCCACCCTCCTGCCTGGCCGGCCACCATCACGCGTCCTCAGAAACGTCAGCTGCGGTATCCGGAGCCTGAGGGCCAACCTACCACTAGGTCCTCAATAAAGTGGAGCTCATGCTGCCTGAGAAACTGAGGCCGTTATACTACCACCCGGCAGGTCCCAAAACAGTTTTTTTCTGGGCTCCAATTATGAAATGGGGGTTGGTGTGTGCTGGATTGGCTGACACGGCCAGACCTGCGGAAAAACTCAGCACAGCTCAATCTGCTGTTCTGATGGCTACAGGGCTTATTTGGTCAAGATACTCACTTGTCATTATTCCAAAACACTGGAGTCTGTTTGCTGTTAATTTCTTCGTTGGGGAAGCAGGAGCCTCCCAGCTCTTTCGTATTTGGAGATATAACCAAAACTACAAGCTAAAGCAAACAAATAAGAGCTCTTGATTATTTGAACAACCTAGATGTGAATATAATGGCTGGGACTCGGTTTGATTAATTATTTGGTTATTGGTAAGGTGATGCTAACTGTGCTCTTGACTGGAAGGCATAAAAAAAAAATCTAAGTTAACTGGGAGCTAGTACTTGATTCAGCAGAAAAATAAAGCAAAATTTTAATTACAGTGTCTCTTTACACATGACTTAAGGAACGTATCTATGGATATTAGTAACATTTTTTTCTTACTGTTTGCCCATAATAAATCATACTTGTTCATATAAACAAACAAAAAGGCAGGGCAAATACTATTTTTCCCTTTAACAATTAATTTTCAGAGTTAGAAGTTGGTGTAATAGTCATTTCTAATGATGGGAAAATAGTCTGCTGCCCCCTTTCTCTCACATCAAGTATAACTATAGAGATACAGATTTTTATCTATTCAGTATTTACAATCAATTGTAGTCATTTTCTTTTTAATGCTAACATTGCCCTAAACTTGGTCTGTGGTAGACCCTTTAGACTGGCTTGTCTTTTTAAAATTTACTTTTGCAGACTGAATATACAAATGACAGGAGACAACCACCTATAAAGATGGAAGTCTGACCCACCACCTGCAGCAAAGTGCTCAGGAAACTGACCCCCCTAATCTACAGTAACCAGCCCAGGAAGCCACCCTCCTATAAGTCAAACTTGGAGAAAGTCAGACTGCTATCTCTAGTAATCCATGTAGTTAAAGGAATCTTCTATAAAAATCAGCTCAAAATGGCCAGGACTTGATTAATAACTGACAGCATCCCTAATTTCTGTCCCTGATTCCGACTCAGGACCAATCAGAGAAAGTAATACATGCACCCCTAACCTATCACATGACGCCCCCACCTCCAGTCAGCTACCTCCAGCTTCCCCAAGCCAACGACCTCCACCCATCAGGTCACCCCTGGAGCCGCCCCTTTCTTCACTGAGGAGCTCTCCCCTCTTCTGCCCACCTTTGCGTCTCTGCCAAATGCAAACAATGAAGGCTGACTCCCTTGCTACAGCAAACTCTGAATACGCAGCCTTTGTTTTTCTCATTTTGTTGGTCTTCATTCATTTCCACAATTTATTGACGGATAATTTACATACATATGAGGGTATAATTTTTATGAGGTACAATTTACATTAAGTGCACCCATTTTTAGTGGTACCGTTTAATGAATTTTGACATACATACCTGGCCAACCATCACCCTCATCATGATGTAGAATATTTTCATCACCCCAAAGTTTCCCCATGTTCCTTTCCAGTCGATTCCTGCTTCTTTCTCCTCCTAGCCTAGCATGGATTTGACTTCTATCCCTATAGGTTAGTTTTGCCTGTTCTACGTCCTGCTGACATACCTCCATTAGCCTAAACACTTCCTTTGCATTCAGGAACAACAAATTGTCTGATTTATCTTGTACTTCCCCTGCCCCATAACGAGTCAGCCTTCTCCAAGGTGCTCTGGATCTATTTAGTGGGAAATGGAATTGGAATTAGTGGGAAGTGGAAATGGAATTTTGGAACACGATCTAGTTGGCAAGTCTGCTCATTGCTACTGTAAGGTGACCAGCCATCCTGGTTGGTTCCAATTTTAACACTGAAAGTCCAGCATCCCAGGAAATCCTTTCAGTCCCTGGCAAACTGGGACAATTGGTCAACCTAGGGCTTCTAGGCCCTTTCAGTACTTAAAAGTAGGACATTTCTTTTAAAAATCATGTGCTCAAATTCATATTTCTGATTTAAACACAATACAGGTTTTTTTCTGAACTTCCTTGATCTTATATTTGTATCTCATTTTCTCTTACACTGAAAGTTTTGTACATTATAACATTAAAATATTTGTTATCCCACAATATACATAGGTTCAAAACAACAGCAACAATATTACCAGTAATTATAAACCACTGAGTGAAGCTGAAGATTCCTCTACAGTTCTTTTTCATGAACTGGGGAATAATTCTTTTCTCTGTTTAACAACATAGTTATGTTACCAATTTGACCTAATTCAATTTGCCTTAAACTTTGTGTTTATACTTGTTTCCTTCTTTACTTTTTTGGCTATGTAAAACTTTACAAGTTCAAAGCCAGAGGAGGTTTGCTTCTTCTATTTCTTTCCCCTCCACCCTTCCCCACCACCTCTATAGATAATCATTTTTATTCCTACAACAGCCTTCCAATTTTCCATATAACCTGGGACTTACTGCAAAGCAACACAAAAATAATATCCTCATTCTTTTTTTATGGCTGCATTGTATTCCTCTATATGAATGTACCATGTCCAACCAGTTTCCTATGAACGGAAATTGGGTTATTTCCAAACTTTTGTTATGACAAATAACACTGCAATAAATACCTTGCCTACATTTTGTTTCTATTTGTGAAGGTGAAGATTAGGGTTAGAAGTGGAATTTGGAGCTACATGAATAAATGCATATGGAATTTTGGTACTCCATATAGGGCTCCAATCATTTTCCTATTCCCACCAGGAAATTTAGGAGAACTGTTTATCCAGAGCCTTGTTTCAATGTGCACTCCATTATAAATAAGGACAAATAGCCTTTTAAGGACCACTGCTATTCTTTCCTGTTAATTGTTCATGTTTTTGCCCCTTTTTCTCGTTGGATTTTGGTCATTTTCTTTTCCGTTTTGAAGAGTTCCTCTGATGTAAGTCGCAAGTATTTTCTCCACACTGATCTAACTTGCTGGGAATATACCATGATCCCTTTGACCACCTGGAGCATACTTTAATCTTATCCTTATAGATCACCTCATTCCAGGACACCTCCTTTGGGGATGAACAACTTTGGTAAAGCCGGATAAGGGCAGACCAATCGAAAGAATTACCTAACCCTTGTAGGTAAGTGTAAGACTGTTTCACGCTTACTGGTAACACCATCATTTTTATGCAATGGTCCGGGTGACACAAAGTTCTGCGTTAAGGAGTGTATTCGAATTACAAAACTTATTTTACCGGGGTCATTTACATCACACAGGGTTCGCCTTCCCCTCCTTTCTGAGTTAGCAAGGTGCGCCTCGAGTTGCTGACAAAGGCACAACCTCCATCTGCTAGACAATAGCTCCTCCGTTTCTCCTCGAGATGTCAAGGCAGGAACGGACCACGTGGCTGGGGGCTGCACTTCAAGACGCCAGACGTAACACCGGGATCAGCTCTCAAAACTCGTTAACCGTGAGGCTGAAGGAAGCCTAAGCCCCGCCCACGGCCTCGCTTCCGCGCCTGCACCTGGGCCGCCGGCGTGCGGAAGCATCACAGAGAGGCGTTTTACGTCGACGGCCAATCACGCGCCGCCTTCGCTCAGATTCCTCCGCCAGAGGCTGCCCCGCAGCCGCAGGTGGCCGGCGAGCGCGTCCAGCCATCGCCACCAATCGCGACCCCCGTCGCCCTTCCCGGGATGCCTCGCGGCTGACCTCCGACCTCGTGGCCCGCCCCGCCCTGCGCTCAGTATTTCTCCCGCCCCCGGCGCTCCGGGGGCCGCGGGGCGTGCCCCCGAGGCGCAGCCCCTTCCTCAGCGCTTCGAGGCCCCTGATCCTTCCTCCTTTTCTCTCCGCTTGGGGTCCGGCTGCGGCCGGTGGTCGCATCCCCGTCGGGAGGCCACTGGTCGGTGAGTGGGCCGGACGCGAGACGGACGGGGCGGGAGTGGGCGGGCGGTGGCGCGTTCGGGCGGGGCGCAGGACGGCGGGCGCGAGGGGCGGGAGTAGCGGGAAGGGGGTGGGGCAGCGGAGCTTCGCTTCCTTCCTCAGCGCCATTTTGTGGCAGCGAGACCCGCAAATAAAGGGGTGCGTCGGGGCTGCGGCGGGAGGAGGAGCGCGGGGCCCGGCGGCAGCGCGGTCGGGCGGCCTGGGCGGCGAGCGGGCAGCGCGGCCTCGGCCTATGTGACTGTGCGGCGCCAGCGCGGCCTCTGCCTGGAGAGGTAGGTGCAGGCCGCCGGCGGAAGCGGCCGCAGGACCTCTGGGTCCCGAGGGCTGAGGCGCGGTAGCCCTGACCTGGGAAGGGGTGGGCAGGGGCGCGAAGAGGGGCTCATCGGGGGGCCCGGGCCCGCCGGCCTCCCGTTAGCCGTGCCACCTTCTAGTCTGCGGGGACACTTCCGCCACTCCGAGGCCATTTTATCTCCGTCCTCCGTGCCCGGGGTGTGGTGGGCGCTCCCACGGGTCGGCGAAACCGGGAGTCCGCCCCCTCGGTGCGCGCGCGTCCTGTCCCCGCCTTGGTGTCGCCCCCTCCCACCCCCTTCGGCCACATCCCGAGGACTAGCGGTGCTAACGAGTTAGCAAAGGAAGGAAAGCAGCGTTCGTTGACTCAATTTCACATCGCGCAGTAGGTTGTTGCTGCAGCTGCGTTGTCCTGTAGACTTCTATTTTTAAGTGATTGATGTATTCTGGGTAAAAAAGTAATTTTTTATTGAATTCCAGATTTTCGTGAAATTTTAAAGTCTTCATCTTGAATCCTTGTAAGGCTGTTAGTTCAATTTTTTTTTAATTACGTCTCATTAGGCAGTAGAATAGGGAACACGACTCCCAAGTTCTTGTCTTGATGAAATCAATTGGATGTTTGATCCCAAAGGGCTCTCTCTGTTAAAAATCTTAAATAACCGTGTTTGTATAGTGAAAAACGATTCTTTTGCTCGAGGTAGGATAGTATTTCTATGAGCATGTCATAGTCGTGAATTGTCTATCTAGTTTTCCATCCCTTAGAATTTAGACAATTCCATTGCTGAGGAAGGTTAGTGGAAATCTGGTCTCTCGCCACACATTCACCCGTTTTTTGAATTTGAAGAATTTTGTGTTTTGACCGTTAAGTTTCTGTAATAGGTAAGCATTGTAGATATTTCAAACCCCATTTAAAAACTGTACGAAAATTTTTTCAAGATAGCTGTAATTTACTCATGTCAATTCGGTAGCATCTGATTAGACAAGTTGAAAGAAAGGATGAGGTTAAATTTTAAGTGTTTGGGTTGATGTATTTCTAGAGTTCTTTTAGATTTTACGTTATCCTAAGTAGATTCCTATAGCTAAGTGATCAGTATTTTCATTTACTTCTCAGTGGTGGAACTTAGGCAAACTGCCTAAATTTCTAAGTCCCAAAGGATGAAAGTAATAATAAAAGTGTGTCCCAAGCATTTATGATATTTTACTTGGCTCATCTAATTTATAGACCTTTATAATATCTAGCTTTCCTGATTAAATTTTGAGTCGTTTACTTAAAATATTTTTGTGTATTTGTAAGAAATGAGTTGATACATAACAGCCCCATGATGTGAAGATGAGAGTTGTAATGAGTACATTTGTACAATACATTACAGCTTTCAAAGTCCCTTACAGTCCTGCATGTATGTAGTATAGAATCCCCTTGAAAATATTCTTTACTTAGTAATCTTGATCATTTTCATATAATTGTATGTTGTGTTACTTTTTAAAACATTTTTTTTTTGTTCTTAAAAATTTTATGTTGGTGGATCCTTTAGCAAAACAAGACCTAGATAGTATTTAGTGTTATTATTTTTCAATTATCTCCCACTCTTCTGCCTCTGGATAATTTTGTTACTAAACTTACGAGAGAAAAACTTATCAATATTCCCATAACAATATATTGGATATTAAGGTAGTGAATCAGGCTAGAACTCAGTCTATAAATAAATGTTCTCCACTCTCGAAAGTGTAGTTGGTAGAATTTAATTTTTCCTAAATGCACATTAAAGTTAACTTTTATACTAATGTTAGTATTTTATTTAAAAAATCTTTTCTTTTTATAGCACTTGTATGGCACTTAAAGCATTGAGATTTGCAGCACTTTGTGAGTTAGCCAAAACTGGTACCGTTTTTGGTGGTTTGGAGACTGTAGCCCAGAAAGTTAAGTGACTTGCACAGGATCACATGACTAATAAAGGTGAGCAAAAGGTGGTCTTCCAATTCCTAACTAGTACCCTTTCTACAAGGCTAAGGCTAGTACATTATTAGTTTCTTGTGTTTAGCTATGATGAGTTTCAACGAGGTACATATTTTCTTACTGAAGTTGTGTTGGCTGGTGCTAACCTCTGTTTAGAGAGAACTGAGTTGCATAATTCAGGATCATAATGATAAGAGCCAGGGACTCCTGGGATCTGAGATGCTAGGTACCCAGCCATCCAAATCTGAGCTCTCCATCGTAGGCTGTTTCTCAATGTTAAGGCATCAAGAGTAGATGGTGGTTCTGACATTCTAAACTTGAGATATATTTTTGAATTATCTATATTAGTAACTGAAACTGTTAACATAATTTTAAAATCATGTTGGGGCTGGCCCAGTGGCTCAGGTGGTTGGAGCACCATGCTCCTAACGCTGATGTCCCTGGTTCAATTCTCAAGTGGGCCACTGTGCTGCGCCCTCTACAGCTAAGACAATGGCTTTCCCTGGAGCTGGGCTGCCATGAGCAGCGGACCTACGACTGCCTGGGGGACAGGGAGCTGTGTCCTACACAACTAGACTGAGAAACAACAGCTTGAAGCGGAGTGGGGTGGGGGAGGCAGAAGCGGGGGTAGGGGGACATGTTTAACCAATTAAACCTGATAAAAGGTAACCAAATTTGCCAAGTTTGAATTTTATTTTGCTTTTCTGCATTCTCCACTTCAGCTATCTTTAAGCTGCTTGATCATTATTGAGGATGGGAGAGTAGGAGAATTATCCATCTTCATCAGTTACCAACTTCTGTCATTTCATCATCTGAAAAGTGACCAACTTTAACTTTGAAAAGTTGTCATTATTAAATAACTGACTCACAGCACAGAACGTATATTCACTTTTTTCCATCAAAGTTCAGGGTTCAACTCCAAATGATATTTCGGTCATTCCATTTTTCTGGTACGACAATAGATTGTGCTAAGAACTTGGAATATCCATGAACCTAGAATTGTCCTTATGAATCTAGAATTGACTTTAGATGGTTATTGTGCTGTCAGCTGTGCTAAAAAAAAAAAAAAAATTGCCATTGGAAATAATAAATTTCTTAGCACATTTATGGCAATGTGAAAGCCAAAATCGAGAACCAAAGTTCTATTTTGACTAAATAGTTGAATGTTGATGCTTTTTAAACTTTAAACCTGTTCAATTTGCCTTTTGCCAGACAGGCCATTTAAGTCTTGGACTCGAGGAAAGATTGACTTTTCATCAGCTAAAGATAAGGAATTTCTTTCTAAAAGCTTATGCTTTGATTTCCCATGTTACATATCTCGTAACGTGGGATAATCAGTGACTGAGAATCGACATGTGAAACAAACATTTATACAAAACCTGTATAACATTTTTATCCCTGACTCACATTACAAATTTAGAAATTTATTTTAATAAAGAAAATATAAATATTCTCTAAGCAGCGTGTTATTAAAATCTACCCAGCATCAAACTTTTTAAAAGGAAAGAAAACATAAGCCGTTAGAAATTTAAATAACTTGCTGCTTAGAATTCTAAAAATTGGAGAGCACCAAGAATTTTGCAGTGGAGCTTAGAAACGAAGATAGTTATACTTAACCTGTCAATTCTCCAGATTTTTCAAGAAATAGTGACTGAAAGTCTTTGGATTTTTTTATGGGGAGAAGGAAACTAATCAATGTTTATTTTGTGCTAGTCACCATGCTAAAGACTAATGTTTATCTTTAAAAATAGCACAATAATTTTGAGCCTTGATGTAACCTTTTTTGAGATCGGGAAACTGAGGCTCAGAGGTCATGCTCCCTTTTTTATTTTCAGTTTGTCACCCTGTTCTAGAAAAGCCAGGGTTATTAGAACTTCTTCAGTTGTTTCTCAGTCCTTTAAAAAGTTTGGTGTATGTCTTGCTAATTAAATTAAGGTTGCAATTAATTTTATTGTAATGGAATAAGAATAGGAATAGCTGTGTTAAAAAAAGAATGAACAAATAAATGGGAAAGTGTCAGGTTGTAGAAGCATATACTAGTTGATAAAACTGGAGTTTAATCTGTATTAAATAGCATCCATAATATTTAAGTTTCATTACTAAAAGTTTGAGTAGCTGTGGTGGGGCCCAGTAACTATATGACAGGAAGACTACCTATCTGCAGTGGTAAATCTGGCTGTTTACAAACTGTCATTCATAGAACTCTTATCACAATACCTGTTACTATTAAGTTCCACGTATAGTCTCAAAATTTTACAGTATGGTGATCTTGGTCAATTTTGGGGGAAAAACTAGATTGGCTTATTTAGCTCACTTTTATGATTTAACAATAACTGAAGCAAATTCATTTGTTCATACTGTTCATTTAGCATGTTTGGGTGCCTACTGTGTACTGAGGCATCAGCAATGAACGAAACAGTTTTCTCATGGAGCTCATTTCATAACTGGGAGAAACAGATAAGTTATATAAAATATCAGGTCGTGATAAGAGCTATGAAGAAAAATAAAGTCCCATGCAAGGGAATACAAGGAATTGGCATGGGCTATTTTGAGTGAGATGGGAAGCCTTTAGAAAGATTTTACCAGAATAGTGACATACATTGGTACACGTTTATATACTAGTTAAATATGGCTGAAACTTCAAATGGCTAAAATTGTCAGGTTTTCTTATTAAATAGATTTTTCATGTTTACTATATTTAGTTATTTAAAAATAAGAAATTCCAAGTAAATGCCAAACTTGTTTTCTGGATTCCAAGAGGTTGCAGTCTATGCACATTAAAACCATGCTAAAATATGGGGCCTCTGGATGGCTCAGCTGGTGAAAGTGGAGCTCTCAACAACAAGGTTGCCGGTTCAATTCCCACATGGAATGGTGGGCTGCGCCCCCTGCAACTAAAGATTGAAAATGGCATCTGGACTTGGAGCTGAGCTGCGCCCTCCACAACATTGAAGGACAACGACTTGGAGCTGATGGGCCCCAGAGAAACGCACTGCCCCAATATTCCCCAATTTAAAAAATTAAAGGAAAGGAAAAACAAAAGAAATAGACTCTCAAACTCTACCCAGAATCTGCATCATCTGCGTTTAAAAAAAAAAAAAAAAAAAAAACCATGCTAAAATAGAGTTCTAAAGTAGTCTCTGTGGAGAGAAACATGGTGAAGATTTGTTTTCCACATGATTGGAATCACTGATATATATTAGGGTAGTCACTGAGCAGCCATGAGCTCAGAAACAATGATATACTCAGGTTCTTGCTAGCTGTATCTGATAAGGTTATTAAAGAGGAAAGAATTAAACCAATAATTTATGATATCAATTTATGATTTTTTTCTAAAATGTACTGATTTCAATACAATGTACCTAATCTGAAAATCGGAGTTTAATTACAGTATAATTAGAATATCTGATTTACAGAGTGGATTGAATGTAACATAAAAATGGTAGTGGAATATTTGAGATGCCTTTGGAAGAATATCAAATATTCACTAAGAAGTCAAGTAACTCTTAAAAGCTCAGTTTTTGCACTATAAATTCTTTGGTTAAATTTTATTAAGGTATAATTGACAACGACAAATAACTTTGGTTTGAGGTGTGCAACATAAAGATTCAATATTTGTATACATTGCGAGGTGATCACAACAAGTCTAGTTTACCATCTGTCACCGTGCATAGTTACAAAAGTTTTTCTGATGAAGGCTTTCAAGATTTGCTCTCTCAGCAACTTGCAAATATGCAGTACAGTATTAACTATAGTCACCATGCTGTGCGTTACATATCCATGACTTATTTCTGTTTTTAATAGTTTGGAATTTGTAGTAAGTATGGGCAAGTAAAATAAACTACAAAAGTTTAAAATATAAGAAACATTCATGACTATGCTGTTAGAAATTATATCTAGGAATAAGTTTAAGTTAGTTTGTCTCTGTTAAATTTGAATATTAGAAAGTATCGGAAGTGTTTTCAGTAAGCATAATAAAGTTAATGAGAGTAGTTTTCTCATTAACCTACCTTTTGCAGCAGGCTTAAGTCAGTTTTGTGTAAATTTATGAAGAAGCTACCGTGTTTCCCTGAAAATAAGACCTAGCCGGGCAATCAGCTCTAGTAATTTTTGCTTCAAAAGATGCTTTAGATGCGATTGTCCGGCTACGGGACAATAACCTAGCTTATTTTCGGGAAAATGGTAATTTTGAGATACACATTATGACATGAAATTAAACACTAGTGTAGGAATATTTTTATTAAGGTATAAATATACATAAGCATTGTATAGTAATTACCTTGATAGTGATAGATTCTACCTCACTGTAACAACATGATGCTATAAAAGGCAAGGATTAGCAACTGGTCCTACCCTTCTGTATCCTCTCAGCAAGAGGCCTGGGATCAGTGTCTGACTTCAGCGCAAAGCTATCACTTCTGCTGCAAGATGTGTAAGAATGCATTGAAAAATTACGTTTCTCTCAATCCTTTATGGCAACATCAAAAAGAATGATCAACTTTTTTACAAAAGAAAATTTTTTAACCTAGTAATAAAAGTAATATAAGATGTTAACAAAGTAGAAACTGGGAGTGGAGTATATGGGAACCCTGTAATATCTTTGCAACTGTTCTGTAAATCTAAAATTATTCTAAAATAAAAGATTTATTTAGGGGCGGCGGGATGGCTCAGTTGGTTAGAGCACGAGATCTCAACTACAGTGTTACCGGTTCAATTCCCACATGGGATGGTCGGCTGCTCCCCCTGCAACTAAAGATTGAAAACAGCGACTGGACTTGGAGCTGAGCTGCGCCCTTCACAACTAGATTGAAGGACAAGGATTTGTAGCTGATGGGCCCTAGAGAAACACAGTCCCTTAATATTCCCCCAATAAAACAAACGAAAAGATTTATTTAAATTAAAAATCACAGTGATTTGGTCATAACTGAGTTAATTAATAAATTGGTTTGAAAAAGAGCTAGTATTTTTGGTTCCTACTTTAAATGGAAAAAAATCAATTGAACCTCTTCTCTCTATCCCTTTTTCTAGGATTCAAGATGACCAACGAGGAACCTCTTCCGAAAAAGGTATGTTTTTTCCAGCGGTATGTTTTTTAAGTTTTTTTGTTTTTGTTTTTTTGTATAATAGAGTTGAAGGGACTCTGAATTGTTTGCTTATTGTTCACTCCCTTGCCTTATGACAAAAGCATCATGCATTGTGAGTGTATAATGTACTAGACATTATATCTTGTATGCAATATATATTTCAAACATTTTCAGCTTTTGGAAAACTTGTTATGTCCCCATGGTCTACTCTTAGACTTTATTACAAATATACAAATAATGTCAAGATTGTTTCATAGGTTCCTCCTATAAGTTACTTTTATCCTAATTTAAATCCCTTTGATTATAATGTAAAACTGCTTCTGTATTTTCTGAAAAAAAGGTTACAGCTAGTTCTTAAATTCTACCTTTTTCTCTGAAGTTTTGTAGTCTCATTTTTCCTTGTTCTGTATCCCTACCGTAGTTCAGTTTAGTCACTATTATATATACATGAAGTTACAAATGAAATAACAGTTTCTAAGAGGAATTTGTAATTCAATTGGGAATGCAGAGTATGTGCTTACTAAGTAGTGAATATTTAAGTGAACAATTGAGATAAGTGTTACGGAAATTTCTGTCTTTACTTTTGAAATCAGATTATTAATGAAATAAAGAATTGTACAGTGATTTAATAATCTGGTGATTACTGTTTTCTCCAAGACTTTTAATGTTTTCCTGTGTAATGATTTTCTCTCTTCCATTTTATATAATGGTACTGTGTTATTGGTTAATGTTACAATTTAAAACATTTTTATAAAGGAAAAATATTTTAAGTATCATATAAGGGAAACTATAACATAGCCATAATTTTATACTAAAATAGGAGAGGTGCTTCACCTTTTCATTTGGTATAGAGAAGACACTTGATAGTCCTCAGTGTACAAAGCAATTTCAGCTAGCTAGGCTATTATGCCCATTTTTAAAAACTTTATTTGGAAACAATTGATTCACAAATAGTTGCAAAGAAATGTACAGGGAGGTTCTGTGCACTCTTCATCCAGCCTCCTTCAGTGTTAACATCTTGCATAACTATCAGACATCTTGCATAATATCAAAACCACAAATTTGACATTGGGACAATCTGCAGAGCTTATTCAGATTTCATCAATTATACGTGGACTGTGTGTAGCTCTGCAGTTTTCTCTCGTATAACTTAGTGTAACCACCACCACAACCAAACGAGTTCACTGCACCATCACCACAAGCCTCCCCTGTGCCACTCCTTTATAGCCATGCCCATCCCCTCCCTCTCCATCCCTAACACCCTGCAACCATTAGGCAGTTTTCCATTTCTCTAATTATGCAGCTTTGCAAGAGTTATATAAGTGAAATCATGCAGTAGATGTATCCTTTTGAGCTTGTTTTTTTCACTCAGTATATTTTCCCTTGCTGTTTATCTAAGTTGTTGCATGTATCAGTAGTCTGTTTCTTTTTACTATACCATGGTATGGACGTATCACAGTTTAACTGTTAACCTGTTGAGGGCATTTGGGTAGTTTCCAAGTTTGGGCTGTTAAATAAATTTGCTGTGAACACTTATGTACATACAAGTTTGTGTGAAAATTTTCATTTCTTTAGGGTATCTGCATAAGAGTACAACTGCTGGGGTGTATGGCACATCCGTTTTTAGTTAAAAGGAACCACCAAACTATTTTCCAGAGCAGCTGTACCATTTTGCATTCTCACCAGCAATTTATAAAATGAAAGTTCAGTTTTTCTGCATCTTCACCCACCTTTTGGTGTTAACCACTATTTTTTTATTTGCCATTCTAATAGGTGTGTAATGATAGCTCATTGGGGGTTTCAATTTGCATTTCCCTAATGATGCCCTTGTTAAAGATAAATAGTTCACCTTTTAAAACTTCGTTCCAATAAAAAAGATTTTGGGGTTTTTTTACATTATATGTGCTGAGTCTCACACTCTGGAGATGTTTTGTATGTCTCAGTACAGAGCTCCTTTTGGAAGGGGCTTTGTATGTCTTCAGTAACAAGGCAGGCAGTTTCTAGTAACGGAAACCAGCGATTAAGGGATTAGAAGTTATGGTCCCTTACTAACCATTGTCATCCCAATAAATTAAAAAAAAAAAATTTATGGTCCTGTCTTCATAAAATACGAAGAGCATACATGCCAGTGGCATTTAATATTTAAAATTTTTAGGAAGAACACACAGTTCTTATTTTAACTCTTTTTATAGGTTCGACTGAGTGAAACAGACTTCAAAGTTATGGCACGAGACGAATTAATTCTGAGGTAAAATGTTCTTTTATCAAAAGTAAAAATCTTTTTATAGAACATTATATTATGACTCTACTATGTTTATCTTTATGTCAGATAATCTTTTTAATGGGAATACCTCTTCAAATCATTTAGTGTACTTTTGGAATGTATTTTTATGTCTTGTTTTTTCGTTATATAAACATTGAGAAAAGCATAACCCTTTAAATATCTAAAGCACTCGCTTGGATAAATTCTAGACTAACAGGTAACCTGAATTATTTTTCTTAACAAAAGAGAGATATTCAGAATTTTAACTTGAAAGGCATTTGTACTTCATGAGTATAACTTGCTGTGGGAAAAGACGCAGCTTTCAGTTTAACAGATACATTGGCTTGGTTAGATACAGTTCTTCCTTTTTTGTTTAACGTGAAAGAGTAGTAGTCCTGGGAGATAGATTTCTAGTTATGGAAAAAATACATTATTTACTGATGAAGCAAAGTTACTCTTTCTCATGACTGACCTTGGTCAGCTCATTTAACTATGTCCTTCATTTTCTCATCTGCAAGTTAAAGGAGTTGGATTAAATGTTACCTGCAGCTCTGAATTTCTGTGGTTATCTTATAAATGTCTTGTGAAAGCAAATTGTCAAGTACAGCATTATGGTATTCATTTTTTTTAAATGTTAAGCAATCAGAAAAGGGAATTGCACATTTCATGTTTTATAACTTAAATATATTCTTTCTGTATTACCATGGTTGGTGAGTTTTTTACATAACTTTAGATAAAAATAAAATGAATATGTTTCAAGGCAACCTTTACAAGGTCATTGAACTTTCTTTAGAAATTTGACAGAATTTTTACTAGAAGAACTAAGTAAATTTAACAGGCTGGAAGTGGGGAAGAGAAAGGTGTTTTGTAAGATAGGAAGACACAAATGACATGTTCTGTTGTTTGCTCGAGTCTGTTAGTTTCCCACCCTCATTCTGCTTGGCTACTGTATTATGGGCAGGCTTTTTATCTTCCTTTGCCATAATCTCATGCATGGGACGGTTTTTCTATTGCATACCTTTATTTTCCCATATGTAAAATTTAAATCCTTAATATTCTTAGACACTCTTGTCGTCTCCTGCTGAGGCAGGCAATCACTTGTGATATACCATGACTCACCTGTTCTCTTTGTACCTCTGATATGGTACACTCCTTGCCTTTTACCCTTTCTTAGACAATTTCTCTGGTTAGTTTGTGCAGTCTTTTTCTTGATTAAACTGTTGGGGGTGAGGGGGAATCAGTACTATAATCTTAATTTAAAAATCATAGCAATTTTTAATGTTAAGTTACCTTTAAGGTTTTTAAATCATGTGCAGTGTATATTCTTGAGGTCAGTTTAACTTCTTTAGGGAATTCTCATTTATGACTTTTAGTGAGTTTTTTTCTTCATTAAACACTCTTGGTGACCTTAAATCAACTGCTGCTTATTTAACTAGTCTATGCTTTCTGTCTTTTTTTTTTAAATTATTTTATTAGTTTCAGGTGCACAAAACAATTTATAGTTAGACATTTATCATTTATATCCCTCACACAGTGACAACCTCTCTTCCCCCCAGCTTTCTGTGTTCTTGATAAGGATGTTCTTAGTTGAGTATTTTTACATTTTTCTGTACCTCTAAAACAAACAGGTCTTACATAGCCTCTACAAAAACCTTTATTCATCTCCAAACAGTGAATGAACTCTGTTTGTGTCCTACGTTGTCAGGCCATAAAAATAAGCATGCTCTTGGCTAAACAGTAGTCTTTATATGGAAGGTGGATTAGCTTGGTATCATAAAGTATTTTTGTTCGTTACGTTGTAATGTTAATAAATTTCATAGCAGACCTGTCAGATTTTTTTTAAGATTATGAAAAGATTTTCTAAAATTAAATTTTGATTAGATATAACTAAAGAGCAGTTTGAAAACATAGCTCTTCAGTGAGAAAGCGCCATTCAGGGCAGGTTACTTAGCATTAGCAGTTGCTTAAAAGACTAGGAAGGCTTTGTTGTTTATCAGCAGTAATTGCCAAGAGCAGCTAATAAAACCTATATTTTGAGAGAAGAGGAATATAATGAGGAAGAAAAGTCTTTGATAGTGCATGGCATTTATCCAAGTTGTTTCTGCCAATTAGATATGGGCTTTAAAAATCATCTTGAAAAATAGTATATTCTTTCCCCTTTTTGTACAGGCAAAAATGTTACTTTGAGAGAGCCACATGGTATTTTCACAACAGAGCCAAGATAAAGAACCCATAGTCCCTTATAATGATGCATATTTTTATATGCCTTTTGTTTGAAATGGACAGGATATGTGAAAGTAGTAGTAAGTTTTTTACTCAGCTTTGATAATCCAGGCATTGTGCCAAGCATCAATGATACGAAGTCCTGTATGATGTGTGATCTGCCCAGAGAAGCACACTGGTATATGCTCAGGAGAGAACACTTTTCTCTGTTTCCTTTTATATAGCTCCTATAAGTTGAGAAGGAATAATGAAGTGACTGTTATTGATTAAACTAGACTTATAAGTATCTCAAAATGGAAGAGACCTTAAGAATCATGTAGCGGTATTCTCAGTATTAAATGTATAAGTTTATGGATGTGATTTTAACATCTAATACATGAATTTATTTTTTTACTAGATGGAAACAGTACGAAGCATATGTGCAAGCTTTGGAGGGCAAATACACAGATCTTAACTGTAAGTTTGAATTTTAGCTTCCTAAAGACCATTTGAGTATCTCCTTTTAGGTTGTTGTTATAGACATGCAGGATAATTGGCTTTACGAGGCAAATGTAATTTTTATTTAAACGTTTTATTAAAGAACTGTGTCCGGGTACTATAATGGATGCTAGGAAATAGACGAAGGAGACATGATCTCTCCTTGGGGAGTTCTCAGTCATTGGGAAAGACCAACATGCAGTAATCATATGACTCTTTTAAGCAGAATTATGTACAAGGTACTGAGAGGGCATAGATAGGGTAACTCGCAACGAATTAAAACTTTTCCTTGATCTGTTCCTAATCCCTTCCACAGAGGAATATGAAATAAAGCATTAGGTATTAATCTATAGTAGAAGGGCGGTGTATAGAAGCAACCAGTAATTTACTTAAATTGTAACTTGTTACTTAAATTGTAATAATAGGATATAGCTATAGTTTTACAGATTTTTCAAAATCTGCTAAAAATACCAACAAAGTTTATCATTTCAAACTGTTTTAGTCTGTTACTTTGCACTGAGAGTAACATTATTTGTGAATATAAAAAACAATATAATTTTCCAAGCCCAGAAAGCTTAATATCCTGAAATTTCAATTATTATA
The DNA here is from genome assembly GCF_057876585.1 of Rhinolophus sinicus. Lineage (NCBI taxonomy): Eukaryota > Metazoa > Chordata > Mammalia > Chiroptera > Rhinolophidae > Rhinolophus > Rhinolophus sinicus. Next base: position 7,067,234 of record NC_142502.1, on the reverse strand, counting down.
ACTACATTATAATCCACAGAAGTTAAGAACTTTATGAAAACTTAAAGTTTAATAGTTATCCTTGCAGTCATTGGCATGTTTGTTGTATTGAATAGGTTCAAAACAATACTAGTCAGGATTTTGTCAATATTGCATAATGTAAACATGCAAATAATGAAGTTTCCTGTGTTCTGTTGGGGACAGATTAGACAATAACAACATAATTCCATCTGTGTTAGGTGTTTTTGGACTACTATAAGATATCCCACTACCTCCTAAAGAGCACTCATGATTGGGAATAAATTTCCTTGTTCTAAAAGTAGTTAAGGTGGAAACTAACGACTTGATGAATTTTTTTACCCTGGTTTTTATTATCCTTGACAAAGACAATCAGAACTTTCTTTTGGTTAGTTCAGTTGGATCTTGAAATTATACTTCATGATGTTTTGAATTTTTTTCTTTTAATCATTAGCTAATGATGTAACTGGCTTAAGGGAGTCAGAAGAAAAACTAAAGCAACAACAGCAAGAGTCTGCACGCAGAGAAAACATCCTTGTAATGCGACTAGCAACCAAGGAGCAAGAGATGCAAGAGTGTACTGTAAGTATTTTGAATATTTTAAGTCTTTGTGAGGAATTGGGTTTTAGTTCACGTTATTACATGTGTTAATTAGTATTAAGCTAATTCTGTATACTTAATACTAATTATAAATGCATGTTTTGTTAAGGTAGATAACGCTTTGAGCTGTAAATATGCTAAATGTAAAATTTTGGTAGATAGCCTCTTATCGTTGGATTTGTAATACTTTTTTGTGGCAAGAAGTCAAAAGTTTTAAGTTATTGTACATTGATTCAGATATATTTTAGTAGCTTGATATCTGAGGGTCTAAGTAACGTTGCTTTAGTAAATAAGCCAATAGTCTGATTAGTTTTTCCTCTGCTTTCTTTACCTCTGCATAAAACTATATTTCTTAGTATCAGCAACTTCTACCATACTTCCTTTTTAATTGTTGCAGCTTTCATTTGTGCTATTTGCCATGTCTACTACATAGATCTGAAATGTGGTGACATATTTCATCATTTAGCTCTGGTTGAATTTAGATTCAATTTTATGCTGTCTTCTACAGTCTTAGCCATTTTTCTAAAAGGCAATATTCTGGTCACTGGAGACTAATGTATGGAGCACAGTCCTATTCCTATTTCTTCTCTCATCAATAAAATGTTCTTTAGGGCTCAATCACAATCCATCCTTCCTGTGCAGAGATTGTCCATGTTTCCACAAGTCTCTAGTTGCTCTTCCTTCTCTTTTTCAGGATGACTTCTTCACCTGTTACTTTGCTGAAGAAAAGAGTATCTTCCATCATTTTCTTTATCTTCTCACCACTTTTTATTCCTTCTTCTTCTTTCTCTTCTTTTTTTTGAGGGTGCAGCTCACAGTGGCATGCGGGGATCGCACCAGCAACCTTGGTGCTACTCGCGGCACCACTCTCCACCATCTGAGCTAACTGGCCACCCCCACTTTTTCTTCTTTTGTTTCTACCAATTTAGTTTCCGTCTTCACTACCATTGATTTTTTTCCTCTAAGGTTAATAACAAATACATTAACAAATTTCTCTTTTTCTCAGTAGTCATAGGACTTTATGTATTTGAAACTACTGACCATCCCCACCTTTGGCTATTTTTTTAGCTGGGCGCTTCATTCCAAGCAGTCTCACCAATAGTTTGAATATTATTTTTCTATGTAACACCCATCCCACCCTTCCAAAAACTTTTTTCTTATGATTTTCATGTCTAATGGAGTGGGCAGTGTATTTCAGGTGCTCAGTCTCAAAATCATTTCTTTCCTTCTCTTTCTGACATTTAGCATTCTAGATTCTACCATTTACTGATTTAATAGTTTTAGGTCTCCCTGTTTGGATGATATTTTGCTAGATACTTGCATATGCAAAGGCTGGATCTTACCTTCCAAGTGCTAACACCTGGTAGATAGAGTGTGAATGGATGGTGCCGTGGTAATACCTCATAACACTAGTGTGTTTTCCTCTTAAGTCCAACTCTTGATATCCTAGTTCAGGTACTTCCCACCACTCGCTTAGACAAGACGTGCTATTGACTCACCTCTGATTCTTCAGCTGTTCTATATACATTGGCAGTTTTGATCATATCGTACCTAATCAAAGCCTTTGGTGATACCCCATCACTCTTTTGTCTTCTCAACCTAGATTTTAAGGTTATTTCAACTGGAACCTAACCTTTTCCGGCCGGCCGCATTATTTTACAGTTCTCCCCTGAACAGGCCCACTAAACAGGGAGTTCGCTGTTCTTTCCCTGTTCAGTTAGATACAGAGTGATGTTTTACAGAAAGGGCAGCAGGAACAAAAACACAAGGAAAGGCCAAGATTATATAGCAGATGAGGGCAGTTACTTTGTAAATCTAAATAGTAACTATGTCAGTGTTGGAGAGGCGATGTTTTCTTCAGTGATAGTGGTACGTGGCATATGCTATACCACATGCTCTATTCTTGTTAAAATGTCTTAACAACTGGCCTTACATTGAATAATACATTGTTTAAAATGAGTTACTTTAAAAAATCTTCCTAAGCTAAGTAAACATTAGTTATGTTTGCTCAGTGAAATAGTAATTAAATGTATTCCCAATCCCTTTAGTGTACTTGTAGCTTTTACTAAATTTATGCTAGAAATTAGCTGCTTATGAAATGTTAATTTTAATCCTATTTAAGCCTTAGTATGGAGCAGGATCTTGGACCATATCTCCTTTGGGTGTGAAGAAAGTGATGCATTTAATGCTAATAAACTATTTCATGTTTTAGAAATGTATTTTTAGTGTGCTAGTAAATAGTACAACTGAAGTCGAAATCGAAGGTTTCATGTGTAAGTAGAGGGGTTCTGGTATGGTGGACGAAGCCCTACACTGGGGTCAGGAGGCTGAAGAGCTAGATTTCTAGTTCCAGTTCTGGCACTGAACGCCTGTATCCTTATTTAATTTCTCAAAAATAAGCAGTTTGGACTAGGTCAGTCTCCTTCCAGCTTTACAATTCTATGATTCAGATTTACTCAGGGGAAAAAAATAAACGTAATATTTTATTTTGGCATTAGATAATATTTATAAAGCTAATGTATAAGGTGCTACATATAAAGAATGCCAACTATGTAAATAAATATTAATACTATATACATTTTTAATTTAGAAACGTAAATGTGTGTTTTAAATTATAATCTTGTACCTTGTGCATTTTCAGGGAACTTGTACATAGAATAATTTCCATAGGCACAAATTTGAGCGAGTAAACCACTGTAGTCTTATGTAATTAATATTTTTAAACTTGGCTTTTTCCCAGTGGGTGTCAGGTCAGCATTTTTAGGAACTGTAACATTTAGTAAATATGTATACAGGGATACCAAAAAATGTATACATATGACTTGTATTCATCTTTTGTTTTTGGTATATGTTGAGTGTTACAATTTTAATACAGTTTTTTTCCTTTCTTAAAATGTGTATACATTTTTTTGGCTGTATATATTATAGTAGTATATATTATCCTCTGTATATGTTATAGTCGTTTTGGTTGCACAGTAAGCTATCACCTTATTTAAAGGTTTTAAATATGGAAATGCAATCAAGTGGCCTTAATTCTTACATGGATGACCTTAAATGGTTGTTTTCAATTTGTACTTTTTCTAGAGGATTTTAAGATTAGGGGCGGGGGGTTAATAAGTGATAAATCCAGTGAGTGAAAGGGATTTTACCCTACCTTCTTGTGTACATTTTCTTTGATTTGGTAGTAATTGTTTCTTTTGCTTTGTACAGACTCAAATCCAGTACCTGAAGCAAGTCCAGCAGCCTAGTGTGGCCCAACTGAGATCAACAATGGTGGACCCAGCCATCAACTTGTTTTTCCTAAAAATGAAAGGTGAACTGGAACAGACTAAAGACAAACTGGAACAAGCCCAAAATGAACTGAGTGCCTGGAAGTTTACGCCTGATAGGTAAACAAATCATACTCCCCAGTCAAGACTTCCCTGACAGTCCCACTACGAGAAAGCTGTGGTGGGACAGCCAAGTACTCGTTTCCACACCAAGACTCAGACTTTTTGAGCCAAAAAAAGCCACATTCTTATACTATCCAGCTTGTAATGGTTAATGTAAAACTTACCAGATGAACCTTGTGTTTCAGCTTTTTTCTCTTCCCCCTCCCCTTGCTTCAGAGGCCTGATGGCGTCGGACTATTCCGAAGAAGTGGCCACCTCCGAAAAATTCCCCTTCTAGAACATGTAGACACTTGAGAAATGTTTCTGTTTGAAGAAAATAGAGGGAGAAACAGAAGTCTTAAGTCTGTGGCACACTGTGTCTTCAGACAGTTTGGAGGAATGAAAACCTAGAGATTTAAAATCATGAATTGAACATGTAAAATTCCAGTAAAATGTAAAAATGGAATGCATCGCTCTTAACCTTGAGCATAGTGACTTAGAGACACTGTATACAGTTTTGCCAATAAGACTGTGGACTTGTGATTGTTGTTGAACTTCTGGGTCAAAACTCAAATGAGGTGAATTTTGCCTTTAAAGGATTTATTTCCTAAGAAACAACTTAATAGCTATGAGAGCATCAACTAATAGATGTCAGTACAAGTAGTTCATATATTTAATCATTTAGTTTGAGCCTCTATATTACTTGATTGAGCCTTAAATCAATGTGGTTTTAATCAATGGTTTGTTCTTTGAATGGTTGCTAATAATACTGTAGATAATCTCATTGAGGACTGTACAAACATGAAGGTGTGGTATCAAACTTCAGGTTTAAACTGTTTGAAGCATTATAAACATTCATTTCACAACTAGATTGTATAAGGATATTGGCTGTGATGAGACTCACTGCGTTCTTTTTTTTCAGTAGTGAAATTTATTAAATCCCCATTCCATTCTACAGGCACATGTTGAAAGAGAATTGTCTTTGGTGTTAATGGGGGAGTGTGTTCCTTCATTGTATTTGGGCCTTTTGTATCACACTCTTGATATTAAATTAAATGTGCCTTGAAATAGTTGGGTTTTTTTTTTTTTTTTTTTTTGGTTTTGGTTTTTGGTTTTTTTTTAAGTTCAAGGAATAATACTATGATGACTTTGTTGTACTTTTAAACATGTTGATTGGGGGGTGCTGTGGAGAGCCGATTGATTTTGGAAAAATTGTTGCTGTGCTCTTCAAAGTGAAGGAAAAGGCTCTGTCTCATTTTTGAAAGACCTACTGTTTTCCAGCTGGTATCATAAAAGACAAGGAGACTTGACACTTGGTACTTTTTGACACCTTGTCCCAGGATATTGCAGTAGAAATTAACATGGGACAGCTTCAGAGGGTGCCTGCCAGAAGATTGGGGAAATAATGTATTGGAACTGTGGGCTGGCCTAAGAGAGACATTTTGTGAATTGGAAAAAAAAAAGGTATAGTGATCATTTCTAGCAAATTCATTTGATCATTTAGATAAATGAGGCATTATTTTCTTCATGCTTCCATCCAGTCCTGGAGGTGAATTTTTTCGTCAGATCATTCTATAAGTCACCAATTCGAATTTTTTCTTGGTGATAATGAAGTCTAAGATGAGTGGAAGATAAATGTTCCAGATTGTCCCAGCGTTTAAGTGCAGTTTTAACAAGGGTGACTTAAGTTTTCTCTTAATCATTCAAATCAATTGTAAGTATCATGTATGTTTATGCTCTAAGGAACTGATTGTGGGGCATATGGTGGGTTAAAGAAGTGGTTTGTGTGACTTTACAGCAAGAAACCCGTTTCTAAAATTCTCATTATTTGTGAGGGTTGGAGTGGTAAGTAACCAAATCTGTTTGAAATTAGCTTATTGTGCCCGCATTAAGGCTTTTGTATATATTTTATGCCATTTAAGATCACATTAGAAATGGCCTAAATATTTTTAGTCGGCCAAGACATAATTTATAAAATGTATTAACATGTACTTAAAATACAGCCAGTATCTTTCTTTGCCACTTAGGTAACAGTCACTTTGGGATCTGTTTTTTTTTCTTCTTACTGTTTAAAAACATTTTTTAATTAATAAGATAATACATGTTCATGTATAAAATTGAAACTGAAGAAAGGTGAAGACGAAAAGTGAGAGTCCTGGGATGTGTGTGGCCTTCCCCGTCTATTCTCTGGGAGCAGTAACCACTGTTAAGAATTTCTTGGGTATCATCAAGATAATTTCAATGCAAATACAGTCATTTTATATACTGGTTTTAAACAAATGTGTACATACAGATGATTTGCTGCTTTGGTGTTTTTTTCACCCCACTTTATTCGTTGGGCATTTTTTCCACTTTTAGTTCATTTAGTTTCATTTTTAATGGTTGTGTAATACTGTCATTGTATTAATGAATCGTATTTTATTTTAATCACTTATAAATGAATTTTTGTTCTGTTAAAAAATAGGCCATAAGCCAGGGTATTCCAGGTACTATAAATACACCATTAATTTAAAACAAGTAGTGCTTAATACTGTGTCTGGAATAAATCAAGTAGAATCACTTGTGGGTTTGGGGTGATTTTTTTTTCCTATTCTGTTTTAATTTTGAGAGAAAGAGTCTCTGAATTACCTTGTCCAGTTTAGTTAAAATATTTCATACATGTGACAGTGCATATATTTTAGAGTATTTAGAGGGATGTATTTCAGTATTTTGGCAGTTTTCAGTTTGCTTTTAACTGTTTAGGTAATTGTGTGTACACTTCTCCAAGATAACCTTGGCTCCCTTAATAACAAAACAATGTACAGTATCCATTCTTTTTTATAACTTTTTCTTTAAAACTAATTCCTGTTATATTTTCTTTGTGGGTTATTTGATTTTAGGAATGGGTTGGATTTTTTTTTTTTTTTTTTTTTTAGATTAAAAATATTAGTCCAAAGACAGATACTTAGACATGGATTCTCGTCGTGTTTTTGTGATGTAATAAACACAACACAAATTATATATGACATAGTTAGTAAAATGACATAAAATTACAGGATGTTTAAGGAATAGCAGTTTTGTTAAGATTTGTTTTAGTAATCAATTTAGAAGTGACAAGATTACCTTAGAACAGGTATTTATTTTTAAAAAGGTACAACTTCATAAATGAAATACGTTTTGCATTAGAATTTGTGATATATGAGGTAAAGTCAGGTGACAAATTGATTGATTTTAGTTCTGTTTTTTCTAGTCTTTATTAAATTCATATAAAGGAGATATTTCGGGTTAGTTGGAAAACACTGATGTGTATATACTTTGCCAGGCAAAGTTGTGGGAGCATAGACAGTAAAGTGTGAGGAACACCACTGTCTGACAGTGCTGCCTATTGATTCCTCACTCGATTTCGAAACTTGTTCATTGAGGGTGCCAATGGGAAACCGGGGATATGAATAGCAACAGTGCAGTGAACAAGAACACTAGCTCAGAAAGTTGCCTTGTGGAGAATTAAACCCTTAACCACGTGCTGGCTCAAGGCTTTCACCTGAGGCTCCTTTGAGTAGTAGTAACCCAGATTGTACTGTACTACACATTTGTGTAAGGAAACTTAAATTACAAACTCGTGCTTCAGTTATATTAGGGTGTAGAGCACGTGTTCTCAGTTAAACTTGCAACACTGAGTCAAGGAATGCGAATCATTTACAGAGTGCTCCCATTTTAGAAGTTATTAGACTTAATACGATTATATGCATTCTAATATATCGGGCAAGTGAAAGCGTCACTAAAAGAAAGAAGGAATAGAAAGTGTGAACAAAAAAGGTTTTTTTAACCAATAAGGTCATTCTGAACTTAATGCCATCACAAGAATATGAAACTGCTCAAGTCTCAAAGGTAACATCACAATTATATGAACCCTTTAAAAGTGATCATTTCTGGAGCATTTCAAATCTCTCCCAGCGTATGTCCTCAGTTCGGCTCAAATAAACTTATAAAAGTTTAAAATAATTTTTAAATAAAAGGAATCATTTCTGTTGTTATTGTTGAGACTAAAGAAAAGCAGTAACGGTTTATTGAGAGATGGCAATTAGGGCTTTTGATTGCATTTTTGCAATTGCTGTATATGCATATAGATTCTATACAGTGTTTTTCCCTGAAGATAAGACCTAGCCGGACAATCAGCTCTAATGTATCTTTTGGAGCAAAAATTAATATAAGACCCGGTCTTATTTTACTATAATGTAAGACCGGGTATAATATATAACATAATATAATACTGGGTCTTACATTAATTTTTGCTCCGAAGGATGCCTTAGAGCTGATTGTCAAGCTAGGTCTTGTTTTCGGGGAAACACAGTAGTATATTGATTGCACTAGCACTTGGTAACTAATTTGTTGAAAGTATGGCACTCCTAATTTTGGCAAATATTTGTATTATTTGTGATAAGTAACCCAAATCTTATTTTTGTGTTCTAAGGATAATCATTTATAACATGAATAAAATCTTAATCACATATCAGTATTAAATTTTTAAAAACTTAATGTCACAATTTAAGACAGCTCAAAGTATGTATATCATATAAAGAAGTTAAATGAGGGATTGATGAATAGAAATAAATAGTCTTAAGACTTTTAAAAGCCTCTTTAAAAACAATTACTGAACATGCCTCACTTAATGCAATAACGTTCTTGTGAGAACTGCTTATTAAGAGGCATCCTTATTAAATGCTGTTCTGGCAAGAAAAAAAATGCACTCATTCGTTTAAATTTATAGGTTCTGATTTTCATATATTAGGTATTTTAAAGAATTGTACATTTACCTTTTCAAGAGCTTTTCTGTTCCATAAAGCTAAGTACCTTGGTGTTTTGTTAATATTGGTATATATCAGGTATGTGTTAACTGGCCCATTTCTGTTTCAAATGATAATTTGAGATGAAAATAGATTTCAAAATTATTAATGTAATAAAAATAAAAAGTGGCCATTTGGGTACTTTTTGTTTAGGGTTTATTTTTGCTGCTGTATTGGCAAAATACTGAAATGCAGAAGATGGACGTGTTCCAGAAAAGAAGATGGTAATTATAGGGAGGCATCTGCTGTGACATAGTTATGTTCTGTACGTGATACTTCTCTCGTTGTAATAATTACAAGCAAAGAAGGTTATAGAGAGTTTTGTCTTCAGTTTGTGATGGATGGCTCTTTCCTTTGCAGCCAAACAGGCAAAAAGTTAATGGCGAAGTGTCGAATGCTTATCCAGGAGAACCAAGAGCTTGGAAGGCAGCTGTCCCAGGGTCGTATTGCACAGCTTGAAGCAGAATTGGCTTTACAGAAGAAGTATAGTGAGGAACTTAAAAGCAGTCAGGATGGTAAGGGTTTTTTTTTTTGAAAAGTTTGGTTTCACTTTGCACTGGCTTTAAAAAATCTGCCAGGCATGAATATTACAGATCAGGTCCTGTATATGTTCATCTGCGGCCAGTGGTTCTATAGAGTTATGAATGAAACATTTCTAGTTGATCCAGTAAACAAAGCCATTTAATTTTATTGGTTCCTCTTACTCCCAGCCACTCTCCTGGTTGTTCACTTTGTAAATTTCATAAGAAGTTTCTGATTTTCACGGGGTGGGATTAAGAAATACTGTTCTATAACAAAGGTATTATATAAATACACAAATTTGTATTCAGTGCTTAAAAGGGAATATTTTCATTGAACCAATTTCTCTAATTGTAAATCTTGGAAGTATTTGGTTATTTCCAGTGGTCTGAAAGTATATAATTATTCTATTAAGGCCTTGTTTAATGAGTAAGATGTAATATTTAAAACTTAATTGTCAGCTGCCACCCTTTTGGGCGACAAGTAAGTATGGCTGCATTCGTGCTGTTTCTCCTTTTTATGAGAAAGATTAATAGTAAGAAAAATAACCAAAGTCTGAAAATTAAATTGTGAATCAGTGTAATTTAGTTAATTGCAAAGACTGGTAGTCAAGCATATCTTTAAAACTACCTTTTCAAATGATAGTTCTTAGCTCTTACTATTTGTAAACATAGTAAATAGGTTTTGTATAGTAGTGAGGAATATTTCCTCCAAAAGTCTTTTAGAACTTAATGGACATGTGTAGTCTATCAATTTTCTAGGGTTATTTTCTCTGATTTTTTTTTTTTTCTTGGTTGTGGAATAGTCCTTGGTTACAGCACAGCCTCTTTGGAGTGTTTGAGGACCGCATTGTTCCCTAGGGACTAAACTACTGGGAGGAGTAAGGGGACCAATCATATGGGCCCACAGGTTAAACAACCGTGAAGCAGCTATTATCAGTGGTATGTGACTAGCTGGTCTGAGTCAATTTAAACTTGATGCTTTCATATATTTGTTTTAAGCATCCATCTTCCCCAAAAAAACAGCTCCTTCTTGAATGGCTATTTTTAAATTCCAAGCAGAGTTTAAAATCGATTTTAGAATTATATTTGTTCACTTAAATATTTATTGACTGCCTGGCTTTGTGGCAGCGACTAAGAAACATTTTTAAATATGTTATAAGAGATACTAAAGTAGGTCTGACTCTCCTTTGCACAGAATTAAATGACTTCATCATTCAACTTGACGAAGAAGTAGAGGGTATGCAGAGTACCATTCTAGTTCTTCAGCAACAACTGAAGGAGACACGCCAACAGCTGGCTCAGTACCAACAACAGCAGTCTCAAGCCTCAGCCCCAAGTACCAGCAGGACTACAGCTTCTGAGCCTGTAGGACAGGCAGAGGCCACAGGTAAAGACTGCAGTCGGCTGGCCAACGGACCAAGTAATGGCAGTTCCTCCCGGCAGAGGACGTCTGGGTCTGGATTTCACAGGGAGGGGGACACAACTGAAGATGACTTGCCTTCTTCTCCAGGGAATGGTAATAAGGCCTCCAACAGCTCGGAGGAGAGAACTGGCAGAGGAGGTAGTAGTTACGTAAACCAACTCAGTGCGGGGTATGAAAGTGTAGACTCTCCCACGGGCAGTGAAAACTCTCTCACACACCACTCAAATGACACAGACTCCAATCATGACCCTCAAGAGGAGAAAACAGTGAGTGGGAAAGGTAACCGAACTGCGGGTTCCCGCCATGTTCAGAATGGCTTGGACTCAAGTGTCAATGTACAGGGTTCAGTTTTGTAATATTTTTTCCAGCAAATTTTTATACAGTGTCATTTAATTTGGGAGAGGATACTGTCCAGAAAATTAACGCATACTTTTGTCACAATTTGCCTTTTTTTTTTTTTTTTGTGGGTGTGTTTTTCTGTTTTTTCCCCCGCCTTTGCTTCAATACCTCTGCCACTTTGGAAATGGTAACAGTTAATTATTTTATTGCTAACAGGACATTTTGTGTACGGTCAGGTTATTTTTATATGAGTTAATGTGAAGTTGTAAATGGAAATCTTTCCTTAAAGTATAACATAATGATGTCTGTATAAATCTGTGGCTATCTAGAACCTGAGCTGTGTGAGGGCATTCTCACTCACGCTGTTCCTAGACCTCTGCACCATTCAGACCTGTTAGAGTAGACGTGGGTTTGTGACTGCCAAGTTTGCCCAGTAGAGTAGTTCATCACTAAAAGTTGGACTTGTTGATGGAGTCCTATAGTAGTTTCAGTGTTAGATGCAGTTTTTTCCACCATACATTTGTGCATTTTCTCTTTAGGTGACTGAATGTTTAAGAAATTTGTGTGCATAGTTACTCAGTTTTTATGAACTGTTGTACCCTGTTAATGCATATTGCTCTGTGACTCCAGTATATCTTAACCTGTACTGACCAAACCTAAATAAAGATTTTTATTGTAACGCGTGCATTAGTTGTTCTTTTTTTATTTTTGTGTGTTTAGCACTTGTTATTTTAATTGAATTGCTTAATTTCTACTCATCCTTCAGTATCATACCACAAAGTGAAATTTAAGTCCATGGCATCGGGGTTTTTCTTCAAACTTTTATTTAAGTGTGTTTTTCCAGGACTCAACAGCTCCAAGTCAAGTAGTTGTTTCAATGTAGTTGTGGAGGGCGCAGCTCGTAGTGGCCCATGTGGGAATCGAACCACCAGCCTTGTTAAGAGCGCCATGCTCTAACCAACTGAGCTAACCAGTCGCCCCCATGGCGTCAGTTTTGATTGTGCACGTAATTTTTATAAATGTTATAAAATAGAAAATACAGAAAAGTATAAGGAAAATAGTCAACTTTTATTAGGTTTTAATTGAAAAGCAGAATTTATTTTTGTGAAATTTCAGGTAATTAGGATATCTGTGTAGTCACTGGTGTTTGTTTTGAAATATTGGCCAGTGCTACCGTGTTTCCCTGAAAATAAGACTAAGAAAATAAGCACTAGCATGATTTTTCAGGATGCTCGTAATATACAATAAGCCCTAATGCGTCTTTTGGAGCAAAAATTAATACAAGATCCGGTCTTATTTTCGGGGAAACATGGTAGGGCTTATTTTATATTACGAGCATCCTGAAAAATCATGCTAGGGCTTGTTTGTGGTTAGGTCTTATTTTGGGGGTAACGTACTGATTTGTACTAATATGTCTGCTAATATACATAGGAAGGCTGTGTGGGGTGTTAGAATGAAGGAGAAAATGTTTTTAAGATGTAAGGCTCAAAGTTTGTTTCCTGTCATTTTAAATATTAAGTATCAAGGTCTATAGTCTTGAAAGCTACAGAATCTATAGCTTTTCATATATGTGATTGAGATGAAATGTGATTTTTGCTGAAAGCAAAATACCTTGTTTTAATTATAATCAAGGAACCTCAGAAATGGAGTTATGACACTTGAAACTGAGGTACAACTTACTTGATAATAACACCTGTGTTTTTGCTGGTTTAACTAACGTGCGAGTTTTTTCTTATATGACATTTAAAGACTGCTCTTCCTGTCTTGATTAATCTTTTGTGCAGTCTTCAGGTAAGAAAGCCTATACAATTTGAAATAAGTTTGGTAATGATAGACATTTTGGTTTGTACTAAAATACTAAATATTCTCTTAATTTATCAAGTACTTGGTTTTTGTTTTTTGTCATGTGTGTCCTTTTACTTGCCCAATTTAAACAAAAATGAATTTCATTTGGTATTAAGTAATGATTGTTGTGCAGTAAGAAATTAATTTTTAAAGTGATAATTTTGTGACTATAAATTAAATATACACCTATCATGTGTCATGACCAATTTTCACATTTCTGTTAAATCTACATTAATGTATGATTAACTTGGGCAGTGAGAATTTAAGATTGTGCAGAGTCAATAGTCTTAGTTTCTGGAATTGAATACTTTATTTGCCAGTATGTCTGTGATGAGACAGGTGGTAAATCATAATCCAGGCTGAGAAGGTGGCCTCTGGAGCTAATGGGTTTGAATGCTTGCTTTCTTACTTGCCTGCCTCATGGCTTGGGTGAACTACTTAATCTCTCTGTGGCTTAGTTTTTCCCTGGAAAGAGCGTTCAGTAATAAGTTAATACATGTATTGTGCTTACTTACCTACCACTGGGTGTGTAGTGACTGTTCAGTAAATGTTAGCTGTTACTGTTTCCTCGAAGTGAAGTTCCAGCCATGATGGCAAACCATCTCCCTCAGTCAAACTACTCCGGACACAAATTTTTATTGTTTGGATAGTTTCCCCGGAAAGAAAAGGTACCCTCTTTCCCCAAAAATAAGACCTAGCTGGACAATCAGCTCTGATTAATCTTTTAGAACAAAAATTAATACAAAACCTGGTATTACATGATACTATATTTATTATGTATATTATATGTTATGTTTATAATATTATTCCCGGTCTTACAGTAAAATAAGACCAGGACTTGTATTAATTTTTGCTCCAAAAGACGCATTACAGCTGATTGTCCAGGTAGGTCTTATTTTCGGGGAAACACGGTAGTAGCTTTAAATGGGTTGTGATCTTTGATGTGAAAGTGGAGAGCTGCCTGTATTTACTTTCTTCCTCTGTTAAAAGTGTGTTACTTCCTCAGCAGGACAGGTGGGAGTGCTAAGCCTTCGTTAGATGACTCCTGGAAAGGAGATACCCAGAATTTGGCAAAAGTTTGATGAGTACTGCCAAAGAAGGTTAATTTTTAAGGGCAGTCAACTTGGATAAAGCCCAAGCTACAGTAAGCAAGTTTCAATGTTTCTACTTGAACATTATTCCAGAGAGCGTCAAGGTAGTAAAAAATGCCTTAACATTTTTTTGACATCTGAGTACTTACATGCCAGAAACTGACAGGTATTTTATGTGCATTAGGATTTTCATTATCACCCTATGAGATAGGCACGTGTTAACCCCATTTACAGAATAGGAAATGGGCTTATGTAACTACCAAAGTGTTGGTAAGTGTTGGAGCTGCCCTCTAGGGTGCTGTCATAAAAGCTTCCTGGACAATACCTCAAAGCTGCCAGCTGAACCACATCTGATTCCAAGGGGCCAGGCTTGGCGCTGTGTCCTGCCGGCCTTCATCCTCGAGTGACAAGAAGAAATGTTACCTGAGCTGCTGAGGATGACATAGCAGTCTGGTTGCTGTGCCACATACGTATGAGTTGGAAACAGTCACATGAAATGGTAATGCAACGATGGAAAAAATGTAAGTTATAAAGATTTTAAGTAGTTCAAGATGCTGGCTGGCTAAGGTAGAAGAGGGTTTAGTCTGAAATGGTTAATTTGGTCCTTCAAGGAAATGCTATCAGTTTGGACAAGCGGAATAAGAACATTTCTCAAAGGTCTGGCATTGGAGGAGGTAGCAGTTGCCGTCGTTTCACAAGGTTTAGTGGATACTGTTTACTGTTGGGAAGATTTTAATGAGAACAAAAATGTAAAAGTGCTTGTTAGGGCTCACTAGGTGTCAGTTCCCTTGGCCTCAGCTGTATTTGATGCAACTTACCAGTTAGTTTCTGGGACACTTGCAAACAATTCAAAGCCATTCTTTTTGACAATTTTTTCTTAGATGTTCCTTATTTCTAAATAGCAGTTTGTCCCCTGTACTGCTCTTCTCTATGACATTTTCTTGGGAGTTCATTTATTCCTGTGGTGGTAATTAACACTTTTCGCAACCCTGAGTAATGTCATTTGATCTGGCCCCATCATGGGAGAGTTGAGCGGTACCCCTATGGTAAAGAGCTTGCTGTGAACTCCAGTTGTGCAAGTCCACTTTGGTGATCACTGCTCCCTTCAGACCAGCAAGGGAGTTTGCTGCATGGGAGGCTGGTGAATTCTGCCTTCTGCTAAAATCTGGCCCTAACTCCTACACCCTGTTTCTGAAACAACCCACAAGGGGTGCAAGGCCCCCTTCAGTTGAAACTGGCTCAGCAACACACTAACAGTGGCTCCTCATTGCACTTGGAGATTATGGTGTGCTATTTCACCAGCCAAGGTAGCACATGATCCTAAATCCAGGTGTAATTTTTTTAAATGATGTCCTCTTTCACCTATTATTCTTAGTTCCCATCTGGCGCATACGTAGCTTTGAGTAGATAATTGATGAGCAACTGTATTGAGGACTTCCCCAGGGGACAGGTGTGGTGTGGCCACACAGCAAAAGCAAGCAATTATCTTCTCAGTTTTTGCTCTTAAGTTGGGTCTGGATAGAGCCTTCAAGTAGGAAACAATTGAATACATTCCTTGCATCCAGAAGAATACATTCATATTCAGATGTATTACCATGTTTCCCCAAAAATAAGACCTAGCCGGACAATCAGCTGTAATGCATCTTTTGGAGCAAAAAATAGAAGACCCGGTATTATACCCAGTCTTATAGTTAAATAAGACTGGTCTTATATTAATTTTTGCTCCAAAAGGCGCATTAGAGCTCATTGTCCGACTAGGTCTTATTTTCGGGGAAGCACGGTAGGCACTGGGCCAAACGAATATTAGTATTCACGTTTGCTGCCTGTAATGTGCAGGGTGCTGTGCAGAAAGCCATATGACAGGATTGTCTTGAAAACTTTATATAGTCTAGTAGAGGGGACAGATGAAACGGGATTACAACACGTGGCAAGTAGAAAGATAAAGATGCCAAGGAGCACCAAATGCAGGAGTAGATACTAGTTCCTCCAGAAGCAGCCTTCCTAAGTGCAGTGCTGCATGGTAGATTGGTGAACAGAAGATAGTTACACTGCTCAGTGACATTTTGAACAGAGAAAAAGCACTGAAAGAGGTGGAGGTAATGAGTTAGGTGTAGATGTGTTAAATTTGATGTGCTGTGGGAAATTGTAATGGAGGACGCCTGTCTGCTCAGGAGACAACTAGGTTAGATTTCAGAGCTGTCAGCACATAGGTGGTAACTAAAGCCATGGGAGGGATTGGTTATTACCCAGGGTGCCAGTGCAAAGTAAAAACCTTGGGGGAATATATTAAGCAGTCAAAGTAAGCCCACAAAGGAGGCAGAAATGGCCAGAGATGTAAGTGGGCCATAGGATAGAATAGAGCATGAAGCCAAGGGACAAGTTTCTTAACTTCCTTACGTTCCCATGTTTCAGGACAGGAAATATATTCCAGACAGAAGAGCCTTAGAGTGTTGCTGAGTTTTGGGGGAGGACAGCTGATTCCATCACTATTCCAGACCCTCAGGATTTCTGCCAAAGGAAATACTTATCCAAGATTGCCCCTCTCCTTCACCCTGCTTCTGAGGCTTATACTCTAGTTATCTTCTCTGGCTTATTTGACCCATCCACACATCTCCTCAAAGTTGATGTAGGTTCCCAGGACATAATGAATTTTCAATCCACTTGAAAGTTTTTCAGGATTCCCTAGGCTTGTCGTTCCCCCCCCCGCCCCCCATTCTTGTGACAAAGTTCTCTGCACCAGTGTTCTCAACAAGCTGCGCTGCCAGCCTAGAAACCCTTTCCTTGCTAGCATATTAGGCTGTTTCTCCTTGACTTACCAAGTATCTGAAAATCTTGACTTCCTACCAAGAAGTCAGCCTGGGGAAATCAGGATGCTTTCAGTTGCATATAACAGAACAGCTTACCTAACTCAAGCTGGATTAAACACTAAGGAAAATTTGTTTCATAGTTGGAAGATCAGAGGCTGAGGGGACTCTAGGATTGGCCTCAAAGATATCCTCAAAGACTGTTCTTTTCATCTCCGCTCTGCTTTCCTCAGTGTGTTGGCCTGGCAGTCACACTGGCTTTTCTCACGCAGTTCCATGCCTCACACCCAGACACCACAAAGTCCAAAGGGAAAAGGAACTACTTTGTATCTCTTAGAAGTTAAAATACCTGTCCCAGAGCCATCCTCCACAACCTTCACATTTTGGTACCAGATATTGGGTCACATGTCCATTGGCGAAGCTAAGACTAATTATTTGGAATAAAATGGGTGTTGGGAATCAATCACTATAACTGGATTCATGGAAAGAGGTGAAATGTATCAAGTCTCTGTAATAGCCATGAAATTCCAGCTCTTTTAATTGCCCCACCCAAGTATTTACCCTATACTCAAATACACCTTGCCAATATTGACAATTGATGGTTGTTCAATGTTAATTATTATTCAAATGGTTGTAAAGCTCTGTATCTGTAGCTGATTTTAACCTCTTTATGTGAGACTTCATGCAGCTCTGGGGATTGTTAAAGCTTTTAGATGATAATCATGAAAATTCATAAACTATCTTTTTCCATCTCTTTACTTTCAGTCTGTGTGTGTCTTTCCATATGAAGTGAGTCTCTAGTAGGCAGCATATGTAAGGGTCTTGTTTTCTTATCGATTCGGCTACCCTATCTTTCCATTTACATTGAAAGTATTTATTGATAGATATGTAGTTATTGCCATTTTATTATTGATATTTTTATCTTTTTTTCTTTCTTCTTAAATAAGTCCCTCTAACGTTTCTTGTAATATTGATCTGATGTTGATGAACTCTTAGCTTTTTCTTGTTTGGGAAGCTCTTCATCTGTCCTATTCTAAATGATAGCTTTGCTGGGTAGAGTAATTGTGGTTGTAGGTCCTTGCTTTTCATCAACTTGAATATTTCTTTCTAGTCCCTTCTGGCCTACAAAGTTTCTATTGAGAAATCAGCTGACAGTCTTATGGGAGCTCCCTTGTAGGTAACTAACTGCTTTTCTCTCGCAGCTTTTAAGATTCTCTTTTTTGGGTGGCTGTTATCTCAGTTAGAGTGTGGGGCTAATAACACCAAGGTTGCTGGTTTGATCCCTACACGGCCACCGTGAGTTGCACTCTCCTCAAAAAAAAAAAAAAAAAGATTCTCTTTTTGTCTAACTTTTGGCATTTTCATTATGATATGTCTTGGTGTGGGCCTCTTTGGGTTCATCTTGTTTGAGAAGCTCTGTGTTTCCTGGTCTTGTACATCTATTTCCTTCACCAGGTTAGGGAAGTTTTCCATCATTATGTCTTCTAATGGGTTTTCAATTCCTTGCTCTCTCTCTTCTCCTTTTGGTACCAAAATGGAAACAAACAAAAAGTGGGGGTAAAAATATTTATACCAGACAAAATAAACTTTAAACAAAGGCTATGACAAGAGACAAGGACCCAGTAAACCCACTTCTGGGTATTTATCTGAAGAAACCCAAAACACTACTTTGAAGGGACATGTATGTACATCCAATGTACATGTATGTTCATTGCACCATTGTTTACAATGGCCCAAATATGGAGGCAGCCTGGCTGTCCATCAATGGGTGAATGGATAAAGAAGAGGAGATACATATAAACAATGGAATATTACCCAGCTATAAAAAAGAATGAAATCTTGCCATGTGCAACAACATGGCTGGACCTAAAGGTTATTTTGCTGAGTGGAGTGAGTCAGACAGAGAAAGACAAACATCATATGATTTTACTTATGTGTGGAATATAAAGAACAGAATAAACAGAAACAAATGCATAGATACAGAGAACATTTTGATGACAGCTGGGACGGGTTTTGGGGGGTGGGTGAAAAAAGGGAAGGAATTAAGTAAAAATTGGTAGTTACAAAATAGTCGTGGAGATGTAAAAAATATAGCGTAAGTAATATAGTCAATAATTTTTCAATAACTATGGTGTCAGATGGGTACTAGATTTTTAAGGCTGATCACTTTATAAGTAATATAAATATCTAATCACTATGTTATACACGTGAAACTAATATTGTATATCAACTGTAATTGAAAAATTATTTTAAAAAATTAAAAATTATTAACATTTGATAAGCATTAATTAAGTCCTACTGAGTGTCCAACACTGTTCTAGGTGCTACAGAGAAAAACGCAAAGCAAGACCTCTCTCTGGCAGACAAGGCTAGACTGCAAGGTGTGTCCAGGGAGAACAGCCAGAGCTGAGGTGGGAAAAATGACTGAAGCCAGATGCTGAGGTTCCTGCAGAGCTTTAAGATTTTGCGCTTTGCCCAGTAGGGGATAGAAAGTTGTAAAGGGTTTTAAACAGAAGACTGACCCAACTTATTTATTACGTGCTTCTTTTGTACAGATTGTCCAAATTGTCAGCCAGAGGAAATCCTTTCCACTTGTGGGACATTAAGACACTCTGGCTTCACCTGAAGCTGATTCCAGGATAAGACAGCCAAGTGTTGCCAACCCCACAGAAGGGCACGGAGTCCTCCTGCAGGTAGGTCTATATACAGGAGAACCAAGTTAACCCCTAACGAGAATGATTATGGGCGCCCACGTAAAACGTGAAGGAGCTTGTGAAGCCAGGGAGAACAAAACCACACATCTGAACCACCCGCATGCCTGCAGTTGGTAGAATTCGCGCATTCTCGCCAGTGGGATTCCAGTCCTGGGCTGAACACGGGACATTCTATCACTCCCACTTTTCATTTACTCGAAAAATACTTAAGTTAAAAAAAACCAACACCCGCCCCCAAAAAACCAAAAACATCATGACAGAAACTACAGGGCCGGCCCCTTGGCTCAGGTGATTGGAGCACCATACTCCCAATGCCAGGCTTCCAGTTGGAGCCCACGGGGGCCAGTGAGCTGCGCCCTCTGTAGCTAAGGTTGTGAACAACAGCTCTCTGTGGAGCTGGGCTGTGGTGAGCAGCCAGAGCTTGTCCTGAGCTGCTGTGGGCTGTGGTGTGCTGAAACGTGTTGCCATGCGCTGCCGTGGGCTACCCGGTGCCACCATGAGTGGCCGGCAGCCAGCGTGAGTGGCTGGTGGCCATCGTGAGCAGCCGACAGCTGGCAAGAGCTGTGGTGTGAGCATTGGCCCAACAACCAGTTGGACCTACGACCAGTGACCAGCTGCCACAACCCAGGATAGCGCAAGGCTCATAACACCAGCATGGGCCAGGGAGCTGTGTCCTACACAACTAGACTGAGACACAACGGCTTGAACTGGAGTGGGGTGGGAGGTGGAAGAAATGAGGGGGAAGAAAATACAACACTGGCGTGTTCACAGAAGGGTCTGAGATGGTGGTGAGATGCGTGTGTCTCCCTCACTGGGTTCTCTGGTCCCGCCTTCTGCCTGGGTTCCCCACTGCCCGGCTCCGCCAACGGGGCCCCCCCGCGCCTGCGCCAAGAGGGCGGTGGGCGGGCCGACCCGCAGTTCCGCCCCCCGCGATAGTCTATCAGCGGTGGGAAAGGCTTTGCCTCACTCGGCGGCAGCATCGGGACCACAGCAACGCGTGAAGTGGTCCTGTGGCAGGATGAGTGCAGATTCGGTTGCCGTGGTCATTGTCTCGGCGGCGAGGACCGCCATAGGTGAGTGGCTGGCGCGCCTGGCGCGGCCGCGGGGACCCCGGGGACGCCTGGGACCCTCAGAAACGCCTCACGACCCCCCCCCCTCCGCGCGGCCGCCGACAGCCCCGCCCCCCGTCCGGTGTGGGTCTTTCCTTTCCGCGTGCTGATTGGCTCCCCGGGTAGAGCCACCGAGCCGTCCGACTCTCCCATTGGCTGCCGGAAAGAGGCGCTCCCTCGCGAGCTCCCTGCTCGGTCACGTCAGCCCTGTGGCCGTCGGCGTGGTGGCTGTAGGGGCGGGGCTGCTAGGTGGTCTCAGCCGGAGCGAGGGTCAGGGGAATTGCTCGTCGGACGAGGATTACTGCAAATTGTCTCCGTCTCATTAGTGCTGCAGAGTTTTCAAAGCCCTTGGAGGCTCGGGAGGGTCGCCTGCTTTTGTTAGGGAATCATGGCCCATCCTCTGGAATTTGAGGCAAGGACGGGCAAACTTTCCGCGGGTCCCCGACTTCCCGAGCTCTGGGACTCGCCGGCCCGGGTCTCGGTTGCTGCGAGTCACACGCGCTCCGCTTTCAACCCAGACAAGCTGCGGTGGGCGCCTGTGCTGGGGGGAAAGCCGGGTCTGCCCGCGCCCCGCCGTGGGCGGCCCCTTCATCGCCCTCGCGTCCCCTTCTGTTCTAGGCAGCTTCAATGGTGCCTTGTCCACCGTTCCTGTCCACGACCTGGGCGCGGCCGTCATCAAAGAAGTTCTGAAAAGGGCCGCTGTGTCTCCCGAAGAGGTGTCAGAGGTCATATTTGGACATGTGTTGGCAGCAGGTAACTCAGTGACTCCGGCGGGGGTCAGGTGTATTAGAAGCAGCCCACCAACGACCGGCTCCCTCCCGCCCCAGCTTACGGTCTTGCGTCCACATATTTGCTTAGGGAGTTTCTTCTGTTGGAATGCTTTCTGTCGCCTCTCTGCCAAGTCTGAGAATAGCTTCTCTCTGCTCAGTGTCTGTAATATGCTTTTCGTGAATGAATCTAGACGACCATCTTCCACTTTCCTCTTCATTCTTTAGAAGCAGGGCCAGCCTGACCCTTGGGCGAGGATGCGCCACCCTCCATATTTCCCGAAAGGGTCACACATTCAATAAAAAATGCATTGATTTCCTCTTTTGTGCCCTGCACTGTGCTATGTGCTGGGACTAGGGCTCCAACAACACAGGTAACGTCCTCCCCCCCGTGGGTCTCCTGAGCTGGTTAGGTAGGTTGTGCTTCATCTCCTCACAGAGAGGGTAGACCATTCCTGGGAGGGGCGTAGGTGAGTCACCCATGTGCTTCAATCTCGTCTGGTTTGATAAACCAGCAACCCCTGACAATTCCTAATTAGTTAATTATAACTAGTTTCTTGTTCACTTGGTAGCATAAATTCTACTTATTTGTAGCGATATTACGTCATGCTCAGTAACAGCCGACCTTTGTCCTTACCCTGAGACCTGTCCATTTTTCTTTGTATTTACTTTGTAGTTTTGTGATTCTTCTTCCCAATTCTCCTGTCTCGACTTGTCCCTCTGGGCCTAAGGTCACAGCTTACCACTTTCTCATTACTCTTCAAGGCTTTAAGTATGAGTACCACCCTCAGGCTGGCTACCTCAGTCACTCCGTCCTTCCCAAACCCCTGACTCAGACTTACTCAGTTGTCTAGGGTACTTAACTACTGGTTTCTCTGTTATCTTTTCCACCTCTCACCTCTATAATATTTCCACATAATTATAAAAAAAATAATAGCTATGTTTATCGAAGTCCTGCTAAGTGCTGGGCCTTAAAGCACTGTGCTTAGTGCTTGCCTTTCATTACCTTATTTAATCCTCTCAGTAAGTTTATTGGATTGGATTATCTCCATTTACAAATGAGTAAATGAGGTTTTGAGAGATCAAGTAACTTTTCCAGGGTCACAGTTTAAAGTGGAGCTAGCCCTTGAACCCACATCTGTCCTCCTTAAGCCCAGGTACCCTCCACAATCACATAACAGATATTTACTGAGTACCTGCTATGTGCCAGGTACTGTTCTATCAGCAAGCGATAAGCAATGTTCATATCAGATAGAAAGCCTCGTTCTCATGGAGCTCATGAGAATGATGACTAAATGCTAGACTACTAATTATGTTCAATGCTCATTTGTTAACTCTAAGTACCTGAAGACGGGGATTATGAATAAATACATAAAAGTTTTATGAGGAGTTATTTACTTAAATGCATGTATACGAAGTATGATTAAACAATACAGTAATAAAATGATTACAGTAAAAGACACATTGCCGTTAATCCTTAAAGTGCTCCCACTTGCTTGGAGCACACTTATCCCATCATTCTTGCCACATTCTAAAGCAGTTCTGGAAGTCCTCTTTCATGAGTGTCTTTAGTTGTGTTGTCATGGCTGCTTCGATGTGCTGAATCATTTTGATTTTGGGGGAAGAGCCAGAAGTCGCACGGTGCCAGATCCAGTGAATAAGGTGGATAAGGACACACCGTGATGTGTTTATTTATCAGAAATTGCTGTACCAGAAGCGATGTGTGACACGGAGCATTGCCATGATGGAGGATGATTTATGGCACTTTAAAATACACCTTCTCAACTGTAACTCGTATCTGCCTGACTGTACCGAACAAGTTGAAACTTGTCATACACTGTTACTGAGGTTCGATGTGCTGCTTCCTATATTGAAGATCCCTACCTTTCTGTTGTATGGCACTCGGTAGCAGCATTCACCATATTTTGTATTCACGATGTAAAGTGTCCATGTCACACATTGCTTCTGATACAGCAGTTTCTGTCAAATAAACATGCTGTGTCCTCATCCATCTTATTTACCGGATCTGGCACCGTGTGACTTCTGACTCTTGCACAACGTCAAAATGACAATGAAAGGTAAACGTTTTGAATCGATTCGCAGTATCGAGGCAGACATGACAGCGCAACTAAAGACATGAAAGAGGACTTCCAGAGCTGCTTTAGAAAGTGGCAAGAACGATAGGATAAGTGTGTTTGAAGTGAGGGGGTGTATTTTTGAGGGGGATTAATGGCAATGTGTTTTTTACTATAATACAATTTTTTAAATTTACATTCACCATATTCTTTGACTACATCTCATAATTCATTGTAGCTTAAAAAGCAGGAACCTTAAATATTGTCTTATTAACTAGGGTCCTATAAGTTTAATTCAGAGAATATTTTGATACTATTTTTTAAAATATTTTTCCTGCAGCTATTCTCAATGTTTAGTTTTTAGTTTCTAGCCTAATCCCAGATTAATAACACTATGATCTCTAAAAATCTCTAAATTTTTGTCAATGACACATTTGCTAGTTTTTTTTTTCTCCAACAAACTCACCAAGGAAAGGGGCTAAGTATGGATATATCTGGAATTTGCAATAGTGTATAAATATAAATTGTATAAACATTGACCCTGTGATAACAGATAGTGGTGATTGAGGATGTTTGAAACTTTCAAGTCCGTCCCCCTTTCTGCTTCTTTGATTAAATTAAGTGTGTGATAAGTTTCTTCCCTGAAGGAATCCCCCACAGTTGACTTCTAGAAATGTGTTTGTCAGTATTCATGTTGTACATAACTTGTTACATAACCAGTTAAACATGATGTGGTGAATATTAAGCAAGAAAACAAGTGCATCTTGTCTGAGGTTTACCTCTAAGTATTCCTCTTACCTTCCCAGCTATCTTAAGCCATGATCACAGAAGCACACAGCCTAATTAGAAACATGAACAATTCCCACATTCTGCCCTGTCTTTACAAGGGAGTGTGTGTATATTCAAGCCCTATCAAAAGGTCAAGAAGACAGTTCCTTCTTAACAGATGAAGAAAGCTTATATCCATAACGTGTAGAACAGCACAAGATAATACCTATTTAAGGCTAGACTATGACAGATGTCGAGTGTACATAGACCTTTTTGCCTCTGGTGGAGTTGGGCTTGGATTGGCAGTGGCAGGTGACCCAGCTGGCAGTCGCCTGATTTTGCATATACTTCTACCCAAACATTTTATTTTTCGCTGTGATTACTATGTGTTCCTT
This sequence comes from Rhinolophus sinicus, assembly GCF_057876585.1. Classification (NCBI taxonomy): domain Eukaryota; kingdom Metazoa; phylum Chordata; class Mammalia; order Chiroptera; family Rhinolophidae; genus Rhinolophus; species Rhinolophus sinicus. The sequence continues at coordinate 7,042,592 of NC_142502.1, read as the reverse complement.
CTTCTAGGTTGTGGACAGAATCCTGTTCGACAAGCCAGTGTGGCTGCAGGGATCCCCTACTCTGTTCCAGCATGGACCTGCCAAATGATTTGTGGGTCTGGCCTAAAAGCCGTGTGCCTTGGAGCACAGTCAATAGGGATAGGAGACTCCAGCATTGTGGTTGCAGGAGGCATGGAAAGTATGAGCAAGGTAAGGCCTCTGAAGAGACGGTTTTCACTGACCTCTTGCAAATAAGTTCATGTCCATGCCATAGCGGAGTAAATTGATGCATATCAGAGTTGGAACCAAACAGTAAACAAATAAACAAAAAATGGATTCAGCTTTGAGCCCTACCTGAATGTAAATTACTTTCAACTTCGATGGGAAATCAAGATTGAAGAAAAAGCCTATCAACCAGTGTGATCAGAACAAAATAGTTTTTCTAAAATGTTACCAAAGTGTCGGATACTTTCTGAGGTATGCCTATAACATTAGTTGGTAGATATCCTTGGTCTTACATTTCTTACTCATTGAGAGGAAAAGTGAGAGACAGATATTGCCACTTACCTTCCTGCATGTGACAGGGAGGACCCCAGGGACTACATTTTGTTGACCTTTGGGAGACATAGAATGTAGAAAAGAGGACCATGGAGTGGTGAGGTGCCCTTCTCAAATAGGTTTTCCAGGTGGCGTTTGTTTCACTAAGTTCCATCGCTCCAAGTGGCACAGCGGAAAAGGAGGTTTACCTCTTTAAGTTACCCTCTTATCTTCCCAACTATCTTAAGGCACGATCACAGAAGCACACAGCCTAATTAGAAATGTGAACAATGCCCATGTTCTGCCCTGTCTTTACAAGGGAGTGTGTGTATATTCAAGCCCTGTTTCCTAATATAGTTCAGGGTCTGACCTGGGGCTCTCTTGGGCAGAGGCCAACTCAGCTCAGGCATTGCTGAGGCCCAGGAGAGAGTAGGCTGAAGGTAACCAACACAATCAGAGTGATTCTGAGGTGACCCAACTAATATCTGTAGTACTTTATGAGGTGCTTGCTTTTATACCTGCAGTCACCACAGCTATTATAGGTGGATGGTGTCATTCCCAGTGAAATACGCTGAGGCCCAGAGCCAGGATTCAAATACAGGTCTCTGACTCCAAGTTTTCCCATTGTATTATACGTGCTATTACATTGGTAGGAGTTAACAGGACTCCCTGTCCAGAAATCCCTCCCCATCAGTTAATTAAACAACCTGATTATTCTCACTGTGGGCATACATCTCCCATCAAAATAAGTATCACATTGTTAGCGTCACTTAAGCCCTTAGATGAGCTCTTCATTTAACAGATAACTAGTTGCCTCTTTGGAAAGAATAAAGGAAGTTCTTAAGGAAATAGGGCACAGAAGGGATAGGTTTGATGGGAAGTGTACAGGTAGGAGACTAACAGGTTCCCAAGAGTAGGCAGGGTGGAGAGGTCTGCTGATTCCAGCGCTTTTTGGGCCCTGGACCCTAGGTGAGGAAGAGGATGGGCCAGACCTGGGGAGAAGGGTCACAAGGGGGACTAGCTGAGGACTGAGGGACCACTGGGTAGTTTTGAGTGGAATCCTAAGGGAAGGAGTAGTTACAATCAAGCCTCAATCCATATGTATTGTTTCCAGGCTCCTCACTTGGCTCACTTGAGGACAGGAGTCAAGATGGGGGAAACACCACTAATTGACAGTATCCTCCATGATGGGCTTACGGATGCATTTCACAACTATCATATGGGCGTTACAGGTAAGGCAGACATAGTCGAAATCATATTTACTGTAAAAAGGTTAAAAATCATATAGTAATTGACTTCACAGGTGCTTTTCTCATTAAGGATAGGGACAATGTCCTAATCGTTTTGCATCCCTGATGACACGGACAGTTTCCCTTTGATGAACTGAAGTGAGGAAATAACCCTTTATCCTTTGTGAATCCTTGTTTATTAGGGAATTTTAGGAGGTGGGAAGTACCTCAGAATTCTTCTGGATCAATGTCATTTTACTAGATGAAGAAAACAAGGGCTCACAAATTGTGGTTTTGTGGTAGAGGCAGTATCAGAGATAAACGAGTATGTCTGGTACCTAACTGTATTGTTTGCATTACACAATCAGGTCTTCATTAGTCACCCATCTAGAAGGCTTCTGTGGCCTAGGTTTAAAGAAACAAACCCTGCGAGTTTGAGCACCTTGCTCAAAGGTATGTGGCCATGAGTCTGGGTCATTGAGCAATATAAATTATGGCTGAGATAATAGAAAAGGGCAAGATTCCAAGCAGAGGGAACAGTGTGCAAATCCAAAGAGGGAGGGAAGGGTGTGGAGATGTGGGTAACTGAAAGGCTCAAGGCATCTCCACCACTGCGAGTGAGAGCCACAGCAGAGAAGACTGGAGGTCACGGGCAAACCATGGAAGGCGCTGTGTGCTGGACCAGTCTTACTTGTCCTAATGTCTGGGCCAGAGTTTCTCAAAGTGTGATACTCCAACTGCCTCAACATCACCAGAGATAGTCATTAAAAATACAGCTCTCAAGCCCTTTCCGAGGTGTCATGAGCTGTTTTGCATCTTTCCAAATGACTGGCCCCTGCTCTCAAAAATATCAAGGTTAAGAAACACAAATAATCTGAGGAACTGTTCCAAATAAGAGGGAACTAGAGATTGACAGTGAAATATGCAGTGCATGGTCCCAGACTGGATCCTGGACTGAACAAATACATTAGCTATAAAGGACATTGTTGGGATGACAGGTGAAACTTGAACATGGACCAAGAATTAGGTACTAGTATTGTTATCGATGTTGAATTTCCTGATTTTGATAGCTGTGGTTTGTGTATGAAAATGGCTTTGTTTGGGGGAAATACTTGAAAATTTAGGGATAAAGGACTATAATGTCTACAACTTTCTCTCAGTTCAGAAAGAGAATGCTGAAGCAATAGGGGCAAAAATAAACAATCGGTGAACCTGCACAAAGGAAATTTCTGAGTTTAAAATTATACACAAAGGAAAAGAGAGGAAGAGGAAGCAAAAAAAGAAAATGGCTTGAGTCACTGCAACATTTCCATTGCCAGTGGGAGGCAAGATTGCCAACACACACGTCTCAGCCCACCAGTGAGCCTGCTAGTGTTGGGGCGGGGTCAGTGCTTGTTTAGATGTGACAAACTTGAGCTACCAAAAGCCAGTTCCTGAAAATGTGTATTGCTTTGATTTTTTCTTTCACAGCTGAAAATGTAGCCAAAAAATGGCAAGTGAGTAGAGAAGAGCAGGACCAGGTTGCAGTTCTGTCCCAGAACAGGACAGAGAGGGCACAGAAAGCTGGCCATTTTGACAAAGAGATTGTACCAGTTTTTGTATCTTCTAGAAAAGGTGGGTAAATCATGATTTAAACATTAGCATTGTTGTTTATAGGGAAGAGGAATATATCCAAAAGAATAATATATGGGACTTTATAAATTGTCTTAGTTATATCTTGCAGGTTGCAAAGAAAAGATATATCCTGCATACACTTGAATGTGGGTGTGGGTGGGGGGGGTGTTTATGGGGTGAGGAAACATGGGAAGTTGTGCCAGCATAGAGCGGGTTTCATGAGAAAGAGGAGCATTGGCTCATGGGTGTCAGGAGGCATCAGCTGACCTTTTGCCCTTGCAGGCTAAGTCTCCGCAGAAGTAAACATCCATTACCTCCTGTTGCTTCTGTGTGCGTTTCATATTTCTTGGGTAGACCTTCTCGGGCCACTCTGCTATCACCTAATAGAGAGTGCTCCAGTCAGTTCTATTACTGATAACTGACATCTCTTATGAGATTGGCTTTGACACTCCCCCATCCAGTCCGTTGTAACCAGCCAAGTCCTATATCCCAAACCATAGCAATATTTTGTACAAAGAACTGATGGTAACTAACTTCCTCAGAAAGAGCTATGGATATGGAAATTATTTTTATTAGTGTGTTGTTCCTATTGCAATGAAAGTATTTCTAAATAAATCTTTCTTCCAAATAAAAATCTTAAGGTATCATGTCTGAGGAATCTACCATTCCTAGCATGCTGACTACCATTGGCTCTAATTAGCCAATTGATTTTCCTTTTTTCAGGTCTTACTGAAGTTAAAACAGATGAGTTTCCTCGCCATGGAAGCAACATAGAAGCCATATCTAAGCTAAAGCCTTACTTCGTTACAGATGGAACAGGAACAGTCACCCCAGCTAATGCTTCCGGTTAGATTTTCTGTTGGGCTGTTGGGGGAATCCCAAATTCTACCAAGTTAATACCTTTTTAACAGTTTCATCTCATTAGCTATTTATGTGCAAATTATTCTAAGACCTTGTTTTAGCTGCTTTATAGGAAAAGGTCATAGATCGTATTTTATTAATTTCTCCATATTTATTGACAACTATATATGCTGAAATAATGGATACGGTTTCTGTGGTTTCTCAGTATCTTACCCAGACGTACATATGAAAAAGCAAATTAGGGAACCTCTGAGTTTACCTTTGTACTTTTCCAATACCGGAAACTCCCAGTACCTCCTGTGAGGTCCAAGCTGTCTTTCATTTCGTTAGTCTCCCCTCCCCCACTTCTTTTCTCTTTCAACTTTTTCTCCCATTGGAATGTTCTGTGGTCAGTTATGTCATATTGCCCAACTTACCCTATTAAACTACACTGTAAAGTCCAAAATATGGCAAATGGCTTTGCCAAATGTGTTAATAATTTAATTCGTGTCTTCAGGTTTTAGAGAAAGTAGACACAGGTACATAAGTTAACGAACATTATTTTAGAAATCAAGACATTCATATTTTACAGGAGTAAATGATGGTGCTGCAGCTGTGGTTCTTATGAAGAGGTCAGAAGCTGATAAACGAGGGCTTACACCTTTAGCACAGATAGTTTCCTGGTCACAAGCAGGTGTGGAACCTTCTGTTATGGGAACAGGACCAATTCCAGCAATAAAGCAAGCTGTGAGTGTGTGTAATGTTGGTGTCTGTCCTTTAGTTTGTTGATACCTTTTGGAGACTACAAGACCAGTAATGTTATTCTGTATTAAGTTCTGCCCTTTATACTGGGGGTGCCAAAAAATATGTATACAAGTGGACACTTGGGTCAATGTTGCTCAAGCAGTGGTTCGCCGTAATCAGAAGTGTCTGGACGCTGATGGTAACCACTTTGAGCAACCCTTGTAACTGCAGAAGTTAAACGTGACTTATATTCATCTTTTTTTGATATATATTATTACAATTTTGTTTTCCTTAAAATGTACATACATTTTTTTGGCCCCCTTTGTACTTTGTCAGATCCTTTCCACTTCAAAATGGCAGGTTTGAGCTGGATTTTGTTTTCGTATTTATTCCTATCAGGTTTCATTTGCTTTGTGTCCCTTTTGGTAGTCTTCCTATTAGCCTTAAATGAGCTCATATCAGTCTCTTTACTTTCCCTCCCACAAAAGCAGCCAAGTACAGTTGGATCATATGCTTTTTAGAGGAACTGATTCTGCTAGATCACCTTTCACACATAACAGATGTTACTGGTTCAAAACTGAAGATAGTTTAGAATTTCCAAGAGTTTATCCTTAACCTATTAGAATTGGTGTCACCAAGGCAAAATGTGTTACTAGGCTGCTGTAGGAACAACCCAGTGGGTTTTTAGAGATCCTTCAGTATCACACAGCATATTCTATAGCTACAATGAAGAATGGTTCCACCTGAGTTTTTAGACCTTTTCCATTAATCTTTCCTTTAGGTTGCAAAAGCTGGTTGGTCACTGGAAGATGTGGATGTGTTTGAAATAAATGAAGCCTTTGCAGCCCTCTCTGTTGCAATAATTAAAGAACTCGGATTAAACCCGGAGAAGGTAAACGTGAGCAAGCACTCCAGAGAGCTTGCAAATGAACATTCCCAGTATCAGTTTAAGATTGTAAACAGCAAACCATGTGTAAGGAGTTAGGTAGTATGTCCCGAGTACTGGCTATACAGTGACAAGTACTGGCTATACAGTGACGGGTGGCTACTAAGTTCCTGTTGGAACCAACCAGGGAGTTCACTTATTTTGTTGCTTCTGAAGGCAAAACTCCTTGGTTGCATGAGTTTACTTCTATCACTAACAGGGCATTTTAAACCTTTTAATCTAATTAAGGGAAGGTAGTCAGGACAGGTGTCACAGGTATAAATCAGTTCCAAAGCATTAAAATACTGAATTTGAAAGGGTAGCTGATTTACTGGTATAACATTAAGAGGAAAAAGTAGGATTTTAACCCCATATTCATAGAATAAATATCTTTTTCCCCCTTAGCTCAACATTCAAGGAGGGGCTATAGCCTTGGGCCATCCTCTTGGAGCATCTGGCTGTCGGATCCTTGTTACCCTGTTACACACAATGGAGCGAAAGGCTGCGCGTCGTGGTGTTGCTGCCCTGTGTGTTGGGGGTGGGATGGGAATAGCAATGTGTGTTCAGAGAGGATGAAACTGCTTAACAATTAATCATGCTCATTACTAAGCCTGAACCTCACTTCTTTCTAAACTAATAAGGCACGAGGTTATATGAAATCAGAGGACCAATGTGAAGATGGAAGCCATCTCCCACTTCACAAGAACCCAAGGTTTGACAGCTCATTGTACTTTAATGTGTAATACGGAAGGTACAAGACAACTGCAGCTAACATTGTTATAAATAAAAGAAATCTGATCAGTCATCAAGGGCTCCTGAATGAACAGCATCTTCATAACCTCCGTGTTTATCATCTTTGCTTTCTGGATGTAATTTAATAAGATCATCAATCCGAAGAATGGTAATTGCAGCTTCTGTTGCAAATTTCAAGCTCTTTACTTTAACTATGGTTGGTTCAAACACACCTGCTTGTTTGTTGTCTCGAGGTTTACCATTGACCAGATCAAGACCAATCCTACAATTTAGGAAAAAAAAATACTGTTAAATGGCCTCTTATATAACACATTCTCATTTCATTCCTTTAATTTTAATTGATTAGGTGGCTCATTAATTCCAGCTACTTCTTATGTCAATCTTGGGACTTTATGGTAGATCCCTTTAAGACGAAAGTAGCCAATTATAAATAACAAAATCAGCACTGAATTGCAGAAAAGCCTAGATGATAGTCTCAACATCATTTAGCATCTTAAATAGCCTCCCCTCTACCTCTGTGAGACTGTGCCGTAGGTGAAGTGACTCCCTAGAGGTCAGGATAACCTAAGACATCAGTGCTAATAAAATCACTAGAAAACTGATATATGATACACAGGTGACAATGAAAAACAGAGAAGTCGTATACTTACCATTTTAGATTTTTGCGTTCTGGGTTGACTTGAGCCTCATTATGAAAAGCTCTTAACTTTGCAACCAGATCAGTGGAATCCTGGGCAGCATTAACTGCCAGTGTATTAGGAATAACAAGAAGAGACCTTGCAAACTCTGCAATAGCAAGCTGTTCCCGAGAGCCCTAAGAAGAAAGAAAATGTGTCTTCACAAAAAGAAAATTAAAGCCCACAGCAGCAGATAAGATCTCAGATGAAGTATACTGCCAAAACGCTCGAGATGTTCTTACCATGCTGGTTGCATAGTTTTCGAGGTATATGGAAAGGGCTGCTTCTACTGCGCCCCCACCTGGAACCACAGATTTTGACTCCAAAACTCTCTTCACCACACAAAGAGCATCATGTAAGGAGCGCTCCATCTCATCACACATGAAATCGTTTGCCCCACGTAAGATAATGGACGCAGATGTACGAGCCTTAGTGCTATTAAAAAAAAATAAAGTGAAATTCTTAAAAGTACTTTTCTAAAATAAGTCTACAGAGGAATTCACAGTAAGCACCCTGATTAAATTCTGCTTCTGTGACATGTGGACATGATAGCAATGTCTAGACCACGCAGAAGAGATGAAACAGTTATTCCACCTCAATTTACTGTGGCCCAATGTTTTTTTATCCCATGCGTATAACTGCTCATATCACTGAAAGACTACAGCAGCAAATAAATGGGAAGGTGATCCATTTTGATTCATTAACAAAATCTGTATAGCTTTATAATTTCGAAAGCTCTTACTTTTTGATCAAGATCAGTTCATCATCACAAATTCTCTCCTGTACCACCTCTTCTGCTTGTCCCAACATGGAGGCTTCAAAAGTTTCTTCGCCTTCCAAATTGGCCAGGGTTGACAGAATAGTTGCTATTAAGGTAATTACAAAGATCTGTGAATATTGTTCTCCCATGAATATTTTCATATCCTTTCTTAGATTCAGAAACATTTGTAATAGTGACATAATTATTAGGTTGGTGCAAAAGTAATTGCGGTTTAAGTGATTAAAAATTGCAAAAACCACAATTACTTTTGAACCAACCTAATATTTAAGGTTTTTAGTTAGATGTCAAGCTTTGTCCTAAGTTGGAACTGTCATTTTGAGGTGAAAAAAATTCCAGTCACATGAAAAATGACTCTAGAAATATATTTGTAACACAAATCATTAAAAGGAGAAGTAAAAAATGGTTGTTTTTGAAACTGCTTAGTGCTGACATTCCAATATGAAGAGATGGTCACAAAGTATGTCTGAGATGGCAAAAGACATACCTCCAGAAGCTTTAGCAATGCGTTTAAGATCCTTTTTTAAAACTCTTCTAATTGCCATAGCGCCAGCCTCCACAAAATACTTGAGACACATGTCATCAATTCCCCCAGTGGTTAGAATAACATTGGCACCAGTTGCCAGGATCTTCTGGATTCGCTCCTTGGTGATATCTGATTCTCTGCAGATAAAGTATTTGAGTTGTAACCAAAAGTTATCTTCTGCATTTATATAACATAGCTCTAACTTCCATTAAATATGTTTCACAAACAACTGCAGATTAAATTATATTAACCACCCATTCCTTTCTATGACCAGAATTTAAATCAGTCCAATTACAGAGAAGTTCAAGGAATTAAAAATTACCACTCAGGTCTCACTTTCCCCCTTTTGAGCTCCTAACCGAGAATTAGAAAGGAAACCATGTCCCTGCCTTCAATGATCTAGCAGGGAGGCAGACTCAACCCAGTCCCGGGCAAGTGTTTCTACAGTGGAATGCAGAGATTATACACAAGAAGCAGAAATGCAGCCTGGCAGGAGGGACAAGGAAAGTCTAAAGGCCTGGAGTCAAGAGGGGTCCAGAGTTAAAATTGCAGTTAGGACCAAAAAATGAAGAACCTTGTAGGTGTGTTGAAGAGTCTGGACTAAGTTTAATATTTTAAACAACAGTATTATCAAATCTGTTTTCAAAAGGATCTCCTGATGTCATTGTAGAAACTGCAATGGAAAGGTGAAGGACAGGAAAGGAAACAATAATTGGAGATACAGATGACCAAAACAGAGAAGTCTAAGTATGGCTTGGGTAACTGGGAGGTTCAGCCAGTGACTCCTGGAGTAAAATAAATCCTGATAGGTTGGGGGCAGTATGAGAGTTCAGTTTTATCTGAAGCCCCTGTGTTATTTATTCAGGTGAAGCTATCAGGAGGCAGGCAGACATACCGTGTTTCTCCGAAAATAAGACCTAGCTGGACAATCAGCTCTCGTGTCTTTTGGAGCAAAAATTAATGTAAGGCCCCGGTCTTATTTTATTATAATATTAAGTCCAGGTCTTATATAGGACTGGATCTTACATTAATTTTTGCTCCAAAAGACGCATGAGAGCTGATTGTCCGGCTAGGTCTTATTTTCGGGGAAACACAATACTACCTGCTTGATCACCTGCACTGTTAACCATGAGATGCAGTGCTCATTTTTGTTAGTTTACCATCACCTGCTCTAACAGAAGCGTGATTTACAAACACCCCTTTTCAAAGTCAAAAACAATCTCTCAACATACCTCTGTCTAATCTGGTCCAGTTTTTCAGGGTCTGTAATAACTACCTGTACACCAAGCTTCATTTTTGTTTTCTGCAGGCTGAAGTCAAGGCAAGCAATTTTTGCATTAACTATTCTCTTGGGCATGCCTGTAATTGAATATAATATTAAGTTCCTTTATAGTAACTATTAATGCTACATTTTATAACATCTATCCTTAAAATGTAATAAAAAGCAGCAAAAATATTAAACTATGTTATATGTAAACACAAATTCAGATTTTGTTACATTAAGCCTTAGAAACAAATTTTTATGACATTAAACACATGTACTTCTAACTTGCATTTCCCCCAAGTTATAGGTGCTTAAGTTACTTAAAGAGAAACTGACAAAGTGATATCGTTTCCTTTTTCCCTGGGCTTCCTTAAAGAACAGGAAGTGCACAGCTTGGCGAGTTCACCTGAAGATGAACGGTATGCAGTCCACAAAAAGCTGATTTTAATCTTTAGTCCTCTTGTTATAGGGCCCAATCCCGAGCCTTACCCTGGGATCCCACCACACAGTTGAGTGCATAGCCATTGATGAGCAGGCTCTCCATCTGACTTCTCCCGTGGGCTTTCAGAATATTAATGGAAGTGACTGGATAGCGAGGCTGGCCTCTTGCATCTGTGTATTTAGTAGCAAGTACAGCATCTACTACCATATTAGCAAAGAAATCACCATTCCTAAGGCAACAGTTAAGGAGAACAGACTTGGAATGGACAATGTGTGCACATGAAAATCAAGGGTAATTCAAAGGCACTTCCTTTTTTGCAATCTCATCAAAGAAATAAGCATTATTCATGCCACCAAAATGCTAGAGTACTATCTGCAATTCATACTACTTTTACACACACTTTACCTTTTCCCCTAGAAAAGCAGGGAAGGGAACAAGCAATTTCAATACAGCATCACCTGGCACAAAACCAACGCCAAGTTCTTTATGGACCATCACAAGGATACATTCCAATGACTTTGGATGACATGGATGTCTTAGCAGCATTAATCAGGCAATCCCTTCCAAGATCATCTGTGTTAATAATTAGATTTTCACTGATATAACGCACTGCTTCCCTGTGAGGGAGAAAACACTTATAAATTCATTACTCAAACTTTTATCAGGGTCAAAACGTCATAAACACCAATTTTCTGTTCAGCCATTTCATATAGGGGGAGGACACAAATAACTCCTCCCTCTTCAGATCATGGCAATCTTAATCTATCCCATAAGCATAGCCACTAAAATCTATCATTAGGAGAAAATGTGGTAGTCAAATGGGAAAAAAAAGACTCTGATACTGGCTCTACTTCAAATATTACTACCTAAATGCTAAAATACAATTTTCCCAAAATAAAATTTAGTCATCAAACATTGAACAGTTTCCAATTATTACATCAAATAACACAAAATTATCTCCAAATGCAGACAATCTTACTTGCAAGCAAGTCGATAGCCACTAATAACTGATGTGGGATGAATTTTCTGTTTGACTAGTTCATCTGCATTTTTAAGAAGTTCTGCTGCAATAATTACCTGTTGAGAAAACATTCATTGCTCTAATATTAGTCTGTCACTCAACATGCACAATGCATATGTAAAAACACCAAAATGATCAGATATTATTCACCGGAATGGTGATGGCAGTGAAATGAATAACTAATTATTAGAAACTTGAAAAAAGATAACTAGTGTTCAATACACAAATGGCCATAGCCAGAAAAATGTTCTGGCTAATAAACTAGCTTTGCAGTAAAATAGTAAAGGACTATATTATATATCCATTACCTTTAAAGATTAAGTATACAACAGACGCTAAATGAGTCTAACTACTCAAATGACATGTACTATGGTAGGTTATTTATTACCTGGTTTATTTTAAAAATCATACAAAGACATTAAATTTTTTTTTTTAAATTAAAAAGACTTCATTAATTCTGGCTGCTTCTTCCAGGGGGAGGTTATAATCATTTTATTAAAAAAATCATAAGTTACTTGGTCAAAGACTATTATTATTTCAGACGAGATAGATTCCGTTCTCTCATGGCTTGCAGTTTAATTTAGAAATACCAACATTTCCTCCCACAAACTACTGTTTGTTTCTTCAGAACAAATTATTATTTGTTCTTCACCAAATAGTGCTTCTACTACATCAATGTGATGATGACCTTGAAGTTTATGTCATGCTATTGATCACATTTTTTCATACTCCCATTTTGAACTCATGAGATTGCCTTGTCAGCATTCAAAATATAAAGACACCTTGTTTTTATAAGCTGGTAACATTTTTCTTCTTTAGATAATTACAAAGGGAAGGCTTTAGAAATTTCCAAGTCTCAGGTCATGGGGAGGAGGGGGACAAGTTTTTAAAAGAAACTACCATGTTTCCCCGAAAATAAGACCTAGCCGGACCATCAGCTCTAATGCATCTTTTGGAGCAAAAATTAATGTAAGACCCAGTCTTATATTATTTAAGACCTAGACTTATAGTAAAATAAGACCGGGTCTTATATTAATTTTTGCTCCAAAAGACGCATTAGAGCTGACTGTCCGGCTAAGACTTATTTTCGGGGAAACACAGTATTAATAAAACTGTGATGTATGAATACTGTTATAGTTGAGGGAAAAAAACTCATAAAACTTGTGGAAACATTTAAAATGAGAGGATCACATTAAATCATCTCAAGTTTCTTTTCTGTTTAAATTGTGCAAACTAGCTATAACCATTCAGCCTTCAAATTGTTTCTGAATCACTACCCAAAAAACACATTAAATTTTCTCCCTCTTAAATATGTAACTTGTTTCTGACTCAGAAGCAAAATAACTCACTATGGCTTCACTTTCTGAAAGTCTGATTTTAGGAAAACAATTAGTATTTAGCCATCTACCGGCAACTACCTACCACAGAGGTAGTTCCATCTCCCACTTCTTTGTCTTGCAGATCAGCTAGCTCACAAAGAACTTTAGCTGCAGGATGTTCTACCTCCAGTAACTTCAGGATGGTGGCACCATCATTAGTAATGGTTACATCCTAAGACATTTACAGGAAAGAGAAAAACAATTATCTTACAGAAACAGGATGTCCTAATTAACACAACCCCATTATGATTGTGGTAAACCCCACCTTTACCACACCATCCTCCAATACCAGCACTCTGATTAAATACAAAGAATTTACACAGCAAAATATTTAAGACCTATTCTCTCTATGTAAAGTAAAAACATAGCTGTACTTACACCAATATCATCCACCAACATTTTATCCAAGCCAACTGGACCAAGAGAACTTTTTACAATATTGGCAATAGAAGCTGCAGCCATAACTGTATAAATGAAGAAAATAATGAAATTAGAAAAATCCACTACTTCAAAGGACAATCATTTCGGCCTGAAGAAAGTAAATGACATCCAACAGCTTCTGAATTTTCCAAATGTACAAATCTGACCTAATTATTTAAAAAATTAGCTATTAAAACTGGCAGTTTTTAAGTCTTCACCTGTGAATCAAAAAAGTGGGAACCCAAAAGTTCTGACTTTACTTCGAATTCATTCAAAACAAAAATTAGCAATCAGATAACAGTAAGACAAAAATTAAGAATCTATCAAATAACGGTAAGACCGACAGGCATCCATGACGTCAAAGTTAAACACTATCAAAAGAGGCTCAACAACAAATGCTTTAACGCGTACTGTTTACTAGAATAAATTCATTTCAAGTAACGCTATGCTAACATCCAACTGAAATTTCGTCTGCTCTTTCTATTTTATGCTGTCAGCGACAGGGGAGGTAAGCACTGGGTCTGGACATGGGGACCCCGGCATCTACTGCCGATAACCGGTAGGGTACAACGGGCAAGCCACTGGCCGTCTGCTCCTCAGTGAAAACGAGCAGTTGAAACTCCTCTTTTCTGGTTAATGGTCCTAAACCGAGACCTAGAGATTGAGAGAGACGCTCCACTGGTTAGAATCGCGGCAAAAGGGGAGCAGAGCAATCGGACCAAAGGAGACTCCAGGCGTGGCCGTCACGTGTCAGGACCGGGGCCTCGCTTCTCAACATCGGGGCCTGAGCGCGCACCGCCAACCACGTCCCTCCGGCGCTGCTCTGAAAAACGTGCGGCGCTCGCTGGCGTTCGTTCCCTACCGGGAGAGGGCGCTGCCGGTCCGCCTAGCAGTGGCCAGGCCGCCGGGGGTCGGACACGCACCCCACCCCTCAGACCCTTTTTTGGGGAGAAAGAAACGCAAGGATTGTAGCCACGGCCCGAGCAGGATGGGCGGGGGTTGGGGGGGACCGCACCGCAGTCGGCCCGACACAGGCCTTGCCCGCACTCACCGTTCTGGGAGCGGATCGCCTCCCCAGTGCTGCGGTCGCCGAACACGGACAAAGGCCCCTCCATCTTCGCGGCAGGGAACACGTCGAGTTTCACTCACACGGCGGACAACTGGCGTCTCGGTCTCTGGGCCGGGAGGCGGCCACACCAGCGGCAGCGACAGCGTGGAACGGGCCTAAGCGCCGCCACAGGGGCTGCTGGGAACGCCGCTCCTCGCGGGGCAGGGCGGGAAAGAATGGGACGGGGCGAGAACTATAGGAAGTGCGAAGCCGGAAGAGGGTTCAGTACTTTCGCCCAATTAGCGAATGAAAGGGACGCGAGGGTAAGAGAACGGAAGTCAGGCTCTTAGACCTCTGGAGGGAGAAAGCGCTCGGGTAAGCTTCCCGCAAGGTACGGGCTGCGCGTGCGCGTTTGCACTTTCTAGCGCCTTCTAGAAAAGGTGGTGCCGTAGGGTGGAGCTTGGCATACGGTGCGAGGGAGGTAGAGTTGCGGTTCTGAGCCAGTCTTGCGCAATAGCTTATACAGTAATTGTTTTCCTTAAATGTAGGAACTTGCTCGGAGAGTCCCCGGTGCCTTCAGCGGACCCCAGCAAAAAATTGCGAAAAAACCATTGCACAGGCTAACGGGTCACGCCCCACCCCAAGTGCGGTACTGCGAGGTGGTTGGTGGACTCCGGCGGCTGCGTGCATCCCAGCGTAAGCGATGATTGGAGGAGCGGAGATAACAGGTTGTCCTCTCAGCCACTCAGTGGCAGTGAACTTGTTAGTTCCGGGTCGAAGTGTCGATGACCTACGCGACCCTAAGGCTTTTCCCTGAGTTGACATGGCCGCGGCCGGCGAGTCGCAGGGACGCCGGTGAGGAAAGGAGGCGAGGCTTTTCCGAGGCTTTGCGGGTGGTCCTCTCAACGATGGCGCTTCGGTCGCGGTTTTGGCAGTTGTTGTCGGTTTGCAGGAACCCCGGTAATTAATCTCTCCACTTCTCTCAGATTACTCCCCGGGGCTGCGCAGTAAATGTGCGTTTGCATTTCTTACATTATAGTCAACATACCCCACCCGAAGAATAAACGAGCATTGCGATGACAATCGTAGAAAATTAAGGACTGGGGTCTGTGATGACTACACCCTGTGACTAAACATACCTTTTGTTCCCCTTCCAGGCGAAGAGATTGGGGGAGTGGATGGGAATATTCCTGTTTTGAACGTATTCGTCATTTTTAAAGATCCGTTTGCGATGGTTTTATTCTTAGGGTGTGGGGTCGCTGCGCTCTCAACCAGTTCGAAGCCAGAGGTGAAGCCTGAAGTGGACCCTCTGGAAAATGAAGCTGTTGCCCCAGAGTTCACCAACCGGAACCCCCGGAACCTGGAGCTCTTAGCCGTAGCGAGGAAAGAGCGAGGTTGGAGGACAGTGTGGCCCTCCCGTGAGTTCTGGCACAGGTAACTAAGTCTGCTAGTTATTGCAAGACCAATGCACAAATTGTTTTCATCAATTCATTCAAGGAACGTGCCGGATGCTGCTGGGGACTCTCCGGAAGCTGAGGTGCAGAGGGTAGAGGAGGGGTTAACGGAAGGAGGCGGTCTGAAACAAACAAACAAACAAACAAACAGCATGTGTCAGGGAGAAAATGTAAAGAGGGTGGTGTTTGAATGGGGAACTGGGTGTCTCTTAAGGCCCCGCTGAGCGATAGGAAGAAGCCAAACTGTCTGCCAAGGAAAGCGTTGCCAGCAGAGGAAACTGGGTGGGGGTAAGAGCTTGGTGTCTTTGAGGAACTAAAAGGCCTGTCTACCTGGATCTCAGTGGGCAAAGGGGTGAATGGTGTAAGATGAAAATGGACAGGTAGGCAGGATACAGATTATTAGCTTTGTAAGTCAAAGTAAGCACTTGAGACTATTTTCACTGCAGTGAGAAACTATCAGAGGATTTAAAGCTTGAGCTTGAATTAAAGCTCATTCTGGTTGCTTTCAGGAGAACACATTTTTAAGGGGCAAGGGTGGAAGTGAGAAGATCAGTTAGGAGTCTGTTATAAAGGTGGTTATTTATTGAACACTTTCTATTTGCCAGGAACTATGCTAGTTGCTTTAATTCTTAAAACTACCTTACTAAGCATGTTCAGTAATGTCCCCCATTTTACAGAAGCAGGAGAATTGAGGCTTAGGGACATAGGGTTAGTAAGCACCAGAGCTAAGATTCAAACATATTTTGTCTGACCCAAGAGCCAGGACTCTTACCGTGTTTCCCCGAAAATAAGACCTAGTAAGACTGAGTCTTATATTAATTTTTCCTCCAAAAGACGCATGAGAGCTGATTGTCCTGCTAGGTCTTATTTTCAGGGAAACACGGTATCTACTTGGTGAGGATTTGTTAAAAATAGAATATTTCTTAAGGACTATACAAAGTTATAAAAGCAAGTCAGAAATCATAACTGTGTGATATATTCATTCAGCAAACATTAGTCCTGTATTACCTCTTCGGCATTGTGCTAGATGCAGGAAATGCAAAGATAAGGTAGTTGTCATCCCTGTCAGCAAAAGTCTTAACAGTTTCATAGTGGAACATGGGATAGGAATAATAAAGTGTTACAGTTGTTATGATGCATTTTTATTTAGTGTGTACAGGGAGGAGTCAAAGGGAGTAAGCAGTTCCATTTTGAAATAATCGGGATCTTAAATCTAAAATTTTTTGAAACAACCAATTACTGTCACTTAATATTTGGATCATTTAAGTAATTAAAGTCTATTTTTCCATATTTTTCTCTATCTGCTCTGTTCATGGTATTATCAGTATAGAATTTTGGCATAATGTAGTAGGAAGTGACTTTACCCGTTTGTTGAACAGATGGGTTAAGACAAGGATCAGCAGACTGGCTCATGGGCCAACGTTGTTTGCAAGTTGAACATTTGTATGTTTTTTAAAAAGGTTAGAAAAAATCCAAAGAATAACATTTTGTGACGTGAAAATTACAAGGTGGGAACAAACAATGCAGTGAATGTTTAAATATAAAAAAATTTATAGTAAAAAACACATTGCCATGAATCCCCCTCAAAATATTCCCTCTCACACACTTATCCCATCATTCTTGCCACTTTCTGAAGCAGCTCTGGAAGTCCTCTTTCATGAGTGTCTTTAGTTGAGCTGTCGTGGCTGCCTCAATGCCCTGAATCATTTTGACTTTGGGGAAGAGCCAGAAGTCGTGCGGTACCAGATCCCATGAATAAGGTGGATGAGGACACACCATAATTTTTTATTTGACAGAAATTGCCGTACCAGAAGTGATGTATGACACAGAGCCTTTCCATTATGATAAAAAACTATGGTGAATGCTGCTGCCGAGTGCCATCCAGTGGAAAGGCGGGGGTCTTCAATACGGGAAGTGGCGCTTTCAACTTGTGTGAAAACTTGTGTGAAAGTTGTGTGACAACTTTCAACTTATTTGGTGCAGTCAATTGGGTGTGAGCTACGGTTGAGAGAAGGTGTGTTTTAAAGTGCTGTAAATCATGGATCATGAGCAACGCATTAACATGAAGTGGGCAGGCGGTTTCATCCTCCATCATGACAATGCTCCGTGTCACATCGATTCTCATATAGTAATTTTTGGGTCATTTAAGTAATTAAAGTCAAACAAAAACATTACGGTGTGTCCTCATCCACCTTATTCACCAGATCTGGCACCGTGCAGCTTGTGGCTCTTCCCCAAAGTCAAAATGACCATGAAAGATAAATGTTTTGAATCGATTCCGGACATCGAGGTAGCCACAACAGTGCAACTAAAGACACTCACGAAAGGGGACTTCCAGAACTGCTTCAAAAAGTGGTAAGAATGATGGGATAAGGGTGTTAAAAGTGAGAGGGAGTATTTTGAGGGAGGTTAATGGCAATGTGACTTTTATAGTAATAAGTTTTTTTGATTTAAACATTTACTGTATTTTTTTTTATCACACCTCGTATATAAAATTCAAATCTCATTATCCACAAAGAAAGTTTTATTGGAACATAACCATCACTCGTTCTCAACTGGCTGTTCTAGTATCGCTAAATTAATTTAAGCAGTTGTGACAGAGACCATATGGCCTACAAAGCCTAAAACGTTTACCATCTGACTATTTGCAGAAAATGTCTGTTGACCCCTGGATTAAGAGATTGTAATTTTTACTAGGGCTCCCAGCAAAACCGCGAGTAGAACCCATGTCTCTAAATCTAGTGCTTTTTCACACTAAGAATCTCAGTGTAATCTGTAATTTTGGTGTTTTCTTTAACATGAGCCTAATTTTTAAATGTGTAATATATACTACATTTCCCCGAAAATAAGACCTAGCCAGACTATCAGTTCTAATGCGTCTTTTGGAGCAAAAATTAATGTAAGACCCAGTCTTATTTTAATACAATATAAAACTGGGTCTATAATGTAATATAATATATAATATGATATAGTATAATATATAAATATATTATAATTAATGTAATATAATAATACTGAGTCTTATATTAAGTTTCGCTCCAAAAGATGCATTAGAGCTAATGGTCTGGCTAGGTCTTATTTTCGGGGAAACATGGTACATGTGTTATAAAATCCAAAAAGAAATACAGTTTCTTGTGTAGCCTTCTAGAGAGTCTATGCACGTAAGTATAAACTGTAGTTTTTTAAATTATAAATCTTAGCACACCATGCACACTGTTTTGCATCTCCCCTCCAACACACACACACACACGTGCACACACACACACGCACGCACGATACATTTTGGAAATCCTTTGATTGGTTAAGGACATTGGCTCTGGAGCCAGACTCCTGGACTTAAATCCTAACTCCATTACTTACCATTACTTGTAATCTTGCTAAAGTTACTTAAATGTTTGTGCCTGTTTCTGCAGCCAAAAAGAAAGAAAAGAAATGGGATTAATATGAGTTATACTTGTAAACAGTTATCACAGTGCCTGGCACAGTAAGTGTTCAGTAAATGTTAGCATCATCATAAAGTGCTATTTCATTCTTTTTAGTAACTGTATAGAATACCATTGCATGGGTTTTTCAGGTAACTGGCTCCCTATTGATGGTTATCTTTTATGATTTCAAACAATGTTGCAATGAATTGTATGCATTTTATCAGTGAGATTGGGTATATTTTTATGGACTTAAGTTAATACTTTTCTGTAAATAGTCTGTTCAAATCCTTTGCCTATTAAGTTAGTGGTTATTTTCTCTTTGATTATAGGAGGCTTTTTACATATGACAGTAATTAGCCCTTTGAACAGTATTTGAGTTTAAAATATTTTTTGTTTCATTGCTTGTGTTTTGACTTCCTTTTAAGGGTTTAGTTTTTGTATTTTACCGTGTAGAAAACTTGGTCAATCTTCTACAAAAGCCATATGACATTGTTCCTTGTCATATTTAAATAGGCTTACCCTTCTTTAGATTATAAAAAATTTCTCCCATGTTGTCTTCTAGTACTCCAGATTTCTGTTTTTACATTTAAGTGTTTGATCCATCTTACATTTATTTTGGTGTTAGCTGGACAATAAAAGCATAGAGTAAGTATTTACCTATTATAGGGTCAGTAACTTAGCTCTGCCTCCTTAAATCCTTTTTGAAGCAGATGCTGTGTAAATAAGTCTCAGCTCTCAGAAATACCAAATTTCTCTTGGATATTTGAGGTTAAGTGGGAATGTTTGGTTTATTTATTGTTGAGAACACCCTTATAAAGGCAGAGGAAAAACACCTTTCCAGGTTAAGTACATTGAAGTAAATGAACGAAATATTTAAGCATTTATTCACCTGAGGTCACTTACCGTTACGATTCTTTTATGATTTTTTTCTCTTCTCACCTCATTTAGGTTGCGAGTTGTACGGACTCAGCATCACGTAGAAGCGCTTGTTGAGCATCGCAGCGGCCAGGTTGTGGTTTCGGCATCCACTCGTGAATGGGCTATTAAAAAGCACCTTTACAGCACTAAAAACGTAGTGGCTTGTGAGAGTGTAGGCCGAGTGCTGGCAGAACGATGCTTAGAGGCCGGAATCAACTTCATGGTCTATCAACCAACTCCTTGGGAGGCAGCCTCAGACTCGGTATTTTTGTTTTCATGTACTTGTTTGAAAGGTATTGTGTTAATTCTTGACATTAGGTACCTACATAATAATAATAGTTCTTTTCATGGGTCAGCCTCTGAGGTACATTGCCTGATTTCATCCTCACAGCAGCCCAAGGGTCAGGACTAGTGTTCCCTGTTGTGTATATAAGTAACCTGCCCAGAGTCAGTGTGGGGCAGGTTTCAAACCCACGGCAAATGATCCACAGCAACGATGTCAACCAGGCTGCTTCATCTTCTCTGGGTGATACTTTAAAATGCTACTAATCCTTGGCAACTCTTCATTCTCGTTTTTCTTATCTATGTCATTATTAAGATCACTTTCTGTAAAACCAGTGTAGGCTGGGAAGTTAGCAAAAAGCAAGTCAGTTGTTTATTTTTCTTTCTCAGTAAGTGAACTGTTTATTGCCAGCTTACTTGTGATCTTGACTTAATCTTTCCCTTTTTTTCTGATCGTTAAAACCAGATGAAACGACTACAGAATGCTATGACAGAAGGTGGCGTGACACTACAGGAGCCACGGAGGATCTATGAATGAAATAGCAGCATTGTTTGGAACAAATGTAAAGCTGCCAGCTGTTACCTCCATCAGAAGAGAGCATCTGGAAGCACAGCCAGCTTGGAAGTTTTATGTAATAATGTAACTGCGGAATGTTGTTAGTAGTTAAGGGCATCCCATCCTTCCGTTTTTTTCTGTTTTTTTATTTAGTCAAGGGCTAAATTCTTCCCCTCCATTGGACATGAGAGAAGTATCTGAGAAAAACTGTCACCAATTATAATTAACTTGAAGGATAAATTAAATGTTTATAAGTAAAGAATAAAGGCATTTTACGAACTCTTTGATTTCTGGTTATATTAAATTTCTTTGCCTTTGAGCTCACTGTAGCAAAAGTACACATGAGGTTTATGCAAAGCACTTGTTACTGTGTCTAGCCTATAGTGGGTGATCTCAGTAAATGACAGCTGTTGCTGCTCAGGGAGGGTGGTGTTTTTTTAAAATAGGAAAATCAATTTATTATAAACAGTAATGTGAAGGTAAAAGGGACAAATTCTAACCTCATTTGGGCTCCTGATCCCAACAGGAAGAAGCAGATTTGAAAGGAGAAAGGAATGCAACGAAGAGCTGCAAATAGAAGTGGAAAGGGACAGTGTTAGTGTATGCTAAGTTTGCATGAAGTGAAAATTTGTTAGACAGGAGATGAAACTTGAAGTGCATTCAAGTTAATCTAAAATTGAAGCTACGGTAGATGGAAATCATGGCAATTCTCTTTAAACGAGTTGATTAAGTCAATGTGAGTTAGCCATTTCTGGCTGTTTACAGTGTGAAGAGGAAGAACCTGTAAGCAGTTAAAAGTGGCATCTAGAGCATTTTACCCCCAATTATTAAATGTGTACTCAATTATATGCTTATATAGAAGTGAAATAACGTTACTGTCAATCTGAGTAAATGTTATTTTTAAAGGTAACATGTATGCACCAACATTTTTAAAATGTATGAGTGATTCAGAATGCAATGGCTTAGTAGTTCCCTTTTGAATAATAAATACCCCAGTGGAGACATTTAAAAGTATATAGTATAGTTCTAATATTCCCTCATCTTAAAGATTGGTCGGAGCATCTCACTTTGAAAACCACAGTTCTAGAAGGCTACTGAAACAAATCTAGAATTCAAGGGAGGAAGAAGATGGACTGGACTAGTAACTTTGGAAATTGACAAAGCAGTTCACCTGAAAGTGATGCTGTAGGTCGGATTTTTTCTGCAAGGAGTGTGACTCCTAGATCATTATGCACCAAGGATTCCTTCAGATTGATAGGCAATTCGTGAGGCTTTGTGTGGCATTTGATACAAGGCATTGAAGACAGCTATGATGCAGACAAAGTAAAGCGAGGAACAGACGAGGTGTTGGGAAGGGGATGGGGACAGACCAATATTGGCAAGAATGGTGAAGTCGGGAAGAAGTGATTTAGGAAACGTGTGCCTCTTCCCACGCTGCACCTGTGGTACCTGCTTACTGCAATCCTTCAGGTGCTGTTTATGGTCTAGTTTTACCGTTTTCCAGGCTCTACTTTGTCCGTCCATGCCTCTTAATATCCTATGTCTACGTATATGACATGCTCACCTTGTAGGGACTGCAAAGAAATTGCCGCGGAGCAAGGTAAATGGGCTTTGATTGCAAAGGTGGAGTCTAAGCAGCCCTTCACCCTGGCCGGCAAGGTGTGAAACTAAACACCTGTGGGCGGGCCGGTGGTGCGCAGCCAGCAGCCCAGGCCCAATCTGGAGGCTCCCGGGACTGCTGGAGGCGCGGAGGCGGCCGGTTTTCTCCGCGCGAGCCCTTTAAGGTCAGCGGCGGAAGTGCGTGGCGGCACGTGGCCTCACTGGGCGCTCTCGGCCGAGCTGCGTGGCTATGGATGTGGGCGCCGACGAGTTCGAGCAGAGCCTGCCTCTGCTGCAGGAGCTCGTGCTGGGCGCGGACTTCGTGGGTAAGACCCCGGATTCCGGGCCTTGTCGCCCGAGCCCCTGGCCGGACCATCCTGCGGAGGGTGTGGCGCGGCTAGGACAGGGCAGAGAGGTGAGGCCCAGCCTCGAGGGTCGCCTGTCTGCGGGGGGCTCAAAGCGGCCCTCCGAAGGGCAGGGAGATTCCTTCCCTGCCTGGGCAGGGGGCCGGTAAGCAGCGGTTACCCCCTTGGCTCTGCTGTGGCCCGGGAGAAGCCGAGCCGACTGAAGGGGGTGGCGGCGTTGTCCCTGCTCTGGCTGCCTCCGTCTTCCCCTCTTGATCTCACCTGGCCACTTGAGCACCAAGGAGGTGAGCCGTAGGTGTGCCACCTGCGGCATTTACAGCGTGAAGAGCCGTGGCAATGGTCTGCATCTGGGCACTCTTGTCTTTTTTGCCTCCCCCGCAGGTCTGGACATAGAGTTCACCGGCCTTCGTTCTAACCTGTCCAGGCCGCAGCAGATCAGGTAAAGCTAAAGCTGCCTTAGAACTGAGATGGAGAGGCTCACCTGTGCCCCTCTGGGTGGCATCCTGGACACGCCAGCATTGTTTCTCAGAAAGCACCCTGTTGGCCCTGGGCTGGCACGTCAACGTTTTGGGTGGGGGTCTAGGGACCTGGCCTTTGTCCATTAAACGCTGGTAGTGCTCCCCAGTTGTGACAAGGAATACTGGCTGAGAGGTGCCGATTCAGCTTGGAGGCTGGGCGCCTCCACGCCATCTCATTGCCTATGAAGTGAGATGCCTGTTTTTTCACAGTCTCTTTGACTTGCCATCAGAGTGGTATCTAAAGACCCGTCAGAGTGTTCAGCAATTCACAATCTGTCAAATTGGTGAGTCTGATCTTCAGCTGTTTGTCATGAGTTACTGAGAGATATTTGTGTTGTTTTTGTTTCCTACTGGTCAAACAACTTTGACGCCTCTCAAAGAACCTGGCTGTCATTTTGCATACTTGTTTGGGTTTTAGCCATGCTATGCCTGTGGGACAAGCAGAAACAATTAGCAGCATTGTCTCCATGCCTGAATAAATCAACGTTAAGGAACCTGTACCATCTTTCAAGGAAAAATGTGTGTGTGTGATTTTCATTTAGAGAAAACTTAGACAAATAGGGTGATTCCACACACGTATTGTTTTACATCTTGTTTTTTTCACTCATGGGGTTTAGAGATCTTTTTGTTCATTTTTGACAGTTGTATAGTATTTCAAATTGAATGTATCTATTGACTCAGTGTTGTAATGATGCATCCTTTGGTTACCATTTGTGTCTGATAAAACGAGGTTGCATTGACTATATTAGTATTGACACATCACTGTACTTTTGTGAGTATGTGTTTGGTGTACTTCTAGCAGTGGAATTGCAGAGCGGGAGAATATATGTGTTGAAGTATTGCTTTGTGTTGCCAAACTATCCCTCCTCCTAACACCCCTCCACAAAGCTGGCAAGGAGGGACCCACACCAACAGCAATGATCATGCCTTTCCTTCACTCACACTGGCTATTATCAGTCTTAAATGTTTTGCCCACCCTAGTAGGGGAAAAATGATCTAATTGTTATTCTGAGTTACATTTTTTTTTTCTGAGTTGCATTTTTAATACAAGGTCAGCACATTTTTTCTGTAAAAGGCTAGACATTAAATATTTTAGGTTTTGCAGGCCACATGGTCTCTGTTACAACTACTCAATTCTGCCATTGTTAATGGGAAATTAGCCATAGATAGTACATAATAAATGAGCATGGCTGTATTCCAGTACAACTTTATTTATAAAAACAGGCCATGAGACGGATTTTACTGACCCTTGCTTTTCTTATAAATGGTAGTGAAGATCTGTGTGTGTTTTGCTGTCTATACTTTTCCTTTGCTATTGTGGTTGTTTTTCTTGATTGTAAGACCTCTTTCAAAACTACGGGAAACAGCACTTAGATATGTTTCTATTTTTTCCCCCTACTGAGAATTCTTTTTCACTTTATGTGTGGTCTTTTTTGCAATGCAGACATTTTAAAGCAATTAAATCTATTAATCTTGGTTTTTGGTGGTGTTTTTTTCTGGATACTTTTAAAACTATAAAAATGTCCATTGAATTTTACTTCTGTGTTTGAAGAGCCATCCACAATTATATTTCAGTAATTTCAGTGTGAGTTACAGTTTGACAGTTCTCGTGTTTCTAATCTTCCTGTTCCTCTTCCTTCCCTTCCTCCCTCTCCCCTCTTCTTTCTAAGAGTTCATCTTCTAAAGCCCACACCGTATCTTTGGATGCAAAATACCGTTCAAAATGTTTTGTTTTAGTAGTTAACTTCTGGCTGCTCTACTTCGGTCCTCATTCCCCCTCCTGTCATTCTTCTAGGATTGTCTGTGTTTTCCAGTATCGAAGGAGAGTCAAACAAGTATGTATAAACACCTTTTGCATAACCCATGGCTCTTGCCCATTTATCTTCTCCACTTGCTCCCCCCAGAGTCTGCGTCAGGCTCTGACCCACTTTGGCCCTGGATGCTCCACACTCTCTCCTGCTTCTGTGCCTGTCCACTTGCTCTCTCCCCTGCAGACTCGGGCTGTCCTTCAAGTCTCTGAAGCAACACCTTTTCGTGGGGGTGGGTGGGGGGGGTGGCCTTTCCTGACATCCTGCCTTGGCCCTTAGGCGTTCCTTTCCCCATTTCCGGTGTCTTCTATGTGCTTCTTTAGAATAGCAGTGAACACAGTGTTATGCCCAAGGCTGATGTGGGCCCAGGTCCAGCAGAGAGGATGTTGGATGGCAGTCCCACTGGGCTCACCACAGGGGGGCAGACTCTGTTCTTGGAGGATGGGACCTCTGCCTTTTTTTCATTGCCCCCCAGGGCCAGTCACAGTACTGGAAGCAACTGGCATTCAAATACTTCTCAAGTGAAAGGAAGAGCCCGCCCCCAAGCTTACTCTCTGAGCCAGAGTTTTAAAAGTGGTTTTGGCTTTTTCTCCTTATGTTTCTTGTTTTTTATAGGTACGTAGCCCATTCGTGTAACTTCTTTCTCTTCCCTACAACGTTTGGGATTTTGGATTCAGAATTCTCTTTCCAGGCTTCTAGTGTTCAATTTTTGAATCAGTATGGCTTTGACTATAACAAGGTATGGCACTGGAAGAGGGACGTGGGGCGGTTTTAAAGGTTGCCTTATCCAGCTGGAGTCCCGTTACCTTCCCCTTTCACGTGAAACCTGACAAGGAAGCCTTCTTTTTACTCTGCTCCCCGGCACAGACCACATTACGAGACTTCCTTGCTCTCTTCCTGTCTTTAGTTTCTCAAAAATGGAATCCCATATATGAATGAAGAACAGGAGAAGAAAATTAAACACAACATCCTGACTGGGAACTGGAAAGTTCGCGGGTAAAGCCTGTTTCTCCCAGTGCTTGGGGGGTTTCTTTGTCACTGGTGTTTTTCTGCGTGTCCTGTGGGTAGGCGTGCTCCCTCCAGAGTGTGGTGATCTCGCACCATCACCTTTAACTGGGGTGGCTTCTGCGGCATGTACTCAGCCAAACAAGTGCTGGTGCTTCCATCCTGCACCTGAGTGGAGAAACCACTCACTGCATTGAGGGTGATTTCAGTGTTGGAAAATGAAGGGAGAAAAGAAAAAGAACGGACTGTTAATTTGGTACTCAGAGAAGCAGGAAGTCCACTCCAGTGCTAAGGTGAGAGATGGCTGTGAGATGTTATGTTGGCCTTCAGTGCGATTTAGGGATTTCAGGAGTAAATCACGGGTAACCTTGACCATGCAAGTCACATGCCTCATGTTGAACATGTCACCTCCTGTGCTTGGTCCTGCTGTGTTCCCTGAGGGCAGGATTTCTTCCTTTGTTTTCCTTTGACCCCTGGTGCCAGTTGTCTACTTGAAACCCTGTCCTCCCCTAGAGCGGGCCAGGAGGGATGCAGTGAGTGGAGCATTGTGTGCTAGAAGGAGCAGGCCGCCCTGTCCTGCAGGCCCCGTGTGGTTCTGAACAAGTTGTTTAAGCAATTTGGGCTTTAGATTCTTTGTCTTTATCAGGAAGGGGGTTAAATGAGACTGCTTTTAACTCTGGAATGTTATGATTAATTATCTGGTCCAGATCATTATCTTATGTCATGTTGGAGTTTTGGGGGGTATTCTTCTTAATCCTCATTTGTGGTTTTCACATAAAAGTGTAGCTTTTTGTAAGGGGAAAAAAAACAATTTGAATTTTTAACCTTCTGTTATTTTTGGATGCTGGAGAAAAGTCCTTCTGTATCTCAAAATAACATCATGTTCTTATATTTCTGACACAGGAGAAGATGTACTTACCAAAGTTCCTGTCTTTTCCTTATTTTCACCAGATGGTGTTTTTGCACCTCTGAGAGCTCAATTAGGAAGACAGGCCTGATAGTAATGCGTAGTGCTGGCTGCCTCCCAGTACCTTTCCCTCCACACGTCCTTATGAAGCAGAAAGGGATGGAACGTTCTCCTGTGACATACGGGAGAGAATAGGCCAAGTGCTTGGCTTCTTATTGTTTAACAAAACTTGGAAAATAAATGGTCTTTTTGGGGTCCATTTTCTTGCCAACACCACAGTGTTAAAACTGGAGACAGTGCTAACCTTGTCACGGTTCTGCTGGTTTTCTCCAACATTTCCCCTTTTGTGTGCCCATTTTCAGTTCTCTGGATAAAGACCAAATCAAGGTGGTGATTGATAAGGTAACGCGGTGGCTGGACCTGGCAGAGGAAGGCGACTGGATGACTCTCCCTGGTATCGCTGGTAAAGGAGGCTGCTTGCCTGACCTGGGAGTGTTGGAACCCATCACTGTCACGTACCAGGGCTCAGGGGCAATCCCTTCTCCTTCCGTGGATCTGGGCATTGGCTCAGCAGATGTGTGGTCCTTGCGGGAGATACAGCTCTGCTCTCAATTCAGAAGCTGAAAGCTTTTTGACCTGTTCTGAATTTTAAGGTTGAGGAACTGAAGTTCCATTCAGAACCATCCTTTTATCCCAATCCTGAGTGTCCTGTGTACTTTTATTTGCTTTCGTTAACCCCTGAGTTTTTCCCATGGTGTAATGTGGACTCACAGTGAACACACCCTAGATTAGTGGTTGTCAGGCCTGGTCTGTGGGCCCCAGGCGTCTCTGAGACCCTTTCCAAGGCGTCCATGAGGTCAAAGCTATTGTCAAAATATCACTCGACTTTCATTGCCATAGTCACTGTGCCATTTGCACTGATGGTACTGAAACGCTGGTGGTAAGCCTGTCAGCACCTTGGCACAGATTAAGGCATTGCGTCAAACCACGCTGTTCGTCACTGGATTCTTGCCACTTCTCTCAGTTAAAAAAAAAACCAATTTAAGAACCTCGTTGGTGAGGAGTAATAATTCTTAATTTTATTAAATCTCTACCTTTGTTCATCTTTTAACGATCTTATGTATCAAAATGACTATGTAAAAAAATAAATATGCATAAAACGCTGCTGCTTACCAAAGTACAGGGCTTGTCTTGAGGAAAAGCACTCGTGCAAGTTTTTGAGTTGAGAGCTGAATTAGCTTCTTGTTTTTCATGGAATATTATTTTTACTTAAAGGAACTGACTGGTTATTTTGACTTGAGTATTTTCAGTCATTTTCTCAAATAAAAAAAGTAAGCCTGTCACTTCAAGGAGGATAACTCCCAGTATTTGCTAGTGATGAAATGGGACCTTGCAATCAGAAACTGGCATTTTGGAAAACTTGAGTCTGCCCCATAAGCTCGACGACTTCCCAGTACTGAGCCCTTTCCAATGAGGTCAGAGGCCATGTTTACAAGTGTTTTTTGTTGGTATTGTACAAGGAAATGTGTGAACACTGGACAATCTGCGTAACTCGGCAAACCACTGTTTTCCAATTACCAGTGTATGATGTTACAAAATCCTGGGCAAAAGTAGAATGGGTTTATTATTTTGAAAGAAAACTTTCCAATTTTAAATTTAATGTATAGTTTTACTTGCTAATATGGTCTATATCAATCAGTTTAACCCCCACACAAGAAGACTCTTCGGGGTCCTCAATTTAAGAGTAGCCCTGAGGTAGACTTCGAGAACGCTGCCCTAGATCACGCCGTGACAGTCTGTGCCATTCCTGCCACGTGGACTTAGGCACACCTGCGAGCTGCTTTTCCACTTGATCCATCCATCCCTCAGCTTCTATTCCTGTCAGGCTTCTCTTGAGGGGAAGGCAGACTGCCTGCCGTTCCAGGGTCTGCGGTGGCTCTGTGCCAGCCTTGTGTTTCCTTGCTGTAGGCTTCCAGGCCTTCGAGGTCCAGCTACTGCTGCGGCAGGCCCTCCCCGACATCTGGACGGTGCTGCGAGACCAAGGAGTGAGTCGTCACCTAGACAGCATTTCTCTCTCATTCGGCCACCTCTCTGTCTCCACCTGCCCCCTCCCCACTCCCCTTTCTCTGTGAGATGAAGAACCACTTGGGCTTCATTCCCAGGACTCAGGGAACTGGTCTTTACTTTTCATTTCAGGTGATAGTGAAGAAAGTGAGTAAACAACATCGCTGGTACCTGGAGAACAACTCTTGTGATCGAGAGAGCTGCTGGAAGGAGAAGATTCTTCTCTCTGCGAGGGGTTTTTCTGTGTTTTTCCAGATGCTGGTGAAAGCCCAGAAGGTAGGAAAAATATCTCTTTTCTTGGTCTTTAGCAGTCTTTTGTATTTCTGGCTATAATACTGATGGGACTGCCAACAATAAAATTCCTTGAGATAAGTGATTCCTTCTTATTGGTAACTAGCCTTATGGATCTAACTTGGCTTTCACCAAATTGTAATAGATTAATTTGGGGAAAGACTGTCCATATGAAATATTACTATTTCTTTGTTCCTTTCAGGCACATAGGCTTTCCAATACGAATTGACCTAAAACTACTTGGGGAACTGAGTGTGTCTGCTTCACAGTTCAGATTCCCACTGTGGCCCTGGCCTCAAGTCCCTCCTACACACTGCTTTTCGTCTTTGCTGGAATTTAAGCAATTGGGCTACTTTTCATGGGGATGGAATGAGGGGATGGACTTACCATGTGGTCAGAATGGCAGTGGGTTCTAAAGCTACACACTTGGCAAGAGATTGCTAGTCTATGCTGTCTATATTCTTTTTAAAATTTCATTTCTTGCACCTGTCAATTTCTTCCAAGTAGCCCTTAGTGGGACATAATATGATGATGGACCTGCTGCATCTCCATGACAAGCTCTTCAGACCTCTCCCAGGTAGGGTCAGACCTGTCAGTCTCCTTCCTTTGATCTTAGTTGGCCATCTGGCAAGGGGACTGGCCCAGAGTCATGTACCTGAAGTAGCCCTACGTGCACACCGCTCCCCACGGTCTGTACGTTTCTGGGGGGTCCGGCAGATCTGTGCCATTTACCATTTTCCCCAAGTGGAAGACCAGGGGACTTTCTCAGGGAGAAAACTTACCGTTAAATTGCTACTCCTCCCTACATCACAGAAGTGTTTAGTCTCCTTGTATAAAACTTGGCAAAATCAGAAATGTGTGAAGGAGACAAGCCACCTGTACTGTCAGCTATAATCCTGACACTGCTTTTCCTCTGTTGTGCGTTTTTACATATTTGATCACACTGTGTATTTGATTTTTTGTTTGGCTATTTTTCACTTACCAAAAGCGTTTGTGTCATTAACCTAATGCACGTGCTTTTAATGGCTGTGTGGCCCTGTGTTATGGCTGTAGCATAGCTTTCCGTTGCCATCGTTGAACAACTGATGCCATTGTTGGACATACGGCAGTGTGGTGCAGCAGTTAGGAGCCACGCTTGAGTCCTCATCCGTGTAACATGTGTGCTCTCCAGCAAGTTACATTAACATACCCATCTCAGTTTCCTTGCCTCTAAAGTGTGTGGGAGGGAAGTAATGGCAACAATATCATAGAGTTGTTTGAGATTAAATGAACTAATGTACAGAGAACACTGGTCTAGATTCAAACGGATGAGAAGGTTCTAGGAGAGATTTCCCCAAGAAATGAATTGATAAAACACCTTAGTTTGAGCATCTTGAGAGACCTGGGGGAGAATTAGAGGGAAAATTAATAATTATAAGCACTTACTAAAACACTAAGCAAACAGCAAAACCAAACTGCAAAACAAAAAATTTGCTGGGAGAACAAACGCTGTGCAAGAAAGAAAAAGTTGCTGGAGACTCCTGCACGGCTCCTGTGAATAACATGCTGGTGGTGCGGGTGGTGCAGTGACGAAATGCTGGCGGTGGAATGAAAGGTAGTTGTCATTTTACATGGTGGGAAGTCAGTAGTTAAATGCCCAAAACTGGAAGAATCTCCTGTCCACAACAATGTGTGGTTTAGAGATGTGAGGATAAACACCCAAAGAAAACAAGTGAAAGCAGTTGCCTTCGGGGAGTAGGAAAGGGAGTGTAGTGAGAGGAGGATAGCAGGGGTTTTCCAGTTCGTTTTTGCAATAAATCTTTTTCAACTACATGCAGGTGTAATTTTGATAAATGTACCAATTAGTAGTTAGATATATTTTTTTTAATCAGGGCACTTGGCTTTCATTATAATGACTTTTAGTTGATTTTTCTCTTGAACAGTCATTTACAAATGATGATTTCGTATCTGCCTTTCCAATAACACCTCTTTCTCCTTTTTCCATTGGCTAGAACTTTGTAAACTATGTTAATATTGGCAATAACAGTATCCTGAATTTAATGGAAAACCATTTGGCTTTTACTGTTACAAATGATGGTGGAAGGTTGGATTTTAGAAATCCTTAATGATTAGAAGTAAAGATGTTTCCGTTCCTGTTTTATTTGCTTTATTTATTAACCTGTTGTTGATAAGCTAGGTTGGAGAACTGACCTTCCCATTTTTACCCACAAACTCCCTTCTGACTAACTGGGCCTTTCCCCTCAGAAAGCTACGATCAGTTTAAGCTGAATATCCATAACCTGTTTCCTGTCCTCTTCGATACCAAGAATGTGACAAAGGATATCTGGAAGGTAACGAATGAAATTGCTTTGGGTAAGGAATGCTTTGTTTGTCCCAGTAACACTTAGCTTTCTCTCTCGCTCTTAAAAAAATTATTCCTTGTACTCTTTTCTCATATTTTATAACCAGTATCGGTTTTCTTTTCTGTCTCAGCACCGCTGGGTCTTATTAGCTTATATATGTTTTTGTCCTTTCCCTCTTTCAAGTGCTCGTGCTTTGACTTACTTGTGTATAGTTCATGTGCTTATTTAGCTGGGACAACAGAAGTTGTTCTAGAGCTTGAAACATACCTAGTAAGTATTTCCAACATGCTTAAAGACTGTCGGGGTAGGGGGCCCTCTCTTGAGAAAATATCTGAGCCTTAACTTAAGGTCCTGGGTTTTCAACCTTGAGAGCCTGTTAGAATCACCTGGGAAGCTAAGTACTGACACCTGGGCCAGACTGTTGGCTTCTGTGGTTTAGAGGGGCAGCGGGTGGTACCTGAAGCTCACAGGTGACTTCTGTTGTGCACCACACATGGAAAAGGGAAGCACCCAACTGGTTTAAAGGCTGTTTAGAAGTTAAACTGAGGAACAGAGAAAGGGGAATTGGGTCAACGTTTTAAAGCCTTACGCTGATCGCTTAAAGTTAATTATTCAGTACGGGAGCCACAAAAAATGAGTTGGGGCTGCCTGGTACATCTTGGCCCAGAAATGTACTCTTGGTACTTCACACATTTCCAGTTCTGATGGTGTTGTGTGCTGCTCCTCATCTCCACGTAACTGAGTCCTGGGGCGAAGGGGGAGGGGCGTGGGGGCTGATGTGAGGAAATCAGTGGTGTTCCCTTCCACACAAGATGAGATGAACTCGAGGATATGGTGACCTGGCATTTTCCAAGGCCCTCTGATCTTTAGAATGTCTGCTGTCCTACCCCTGTGTCCTTGGCCTGGGGCTGGCACCTTGGAGTTCTGTGTTTCCAGAGCTCCTTAAACGCTTGTCTTTGAAGGAAGATGGTATGAACTGCGTTTGCAGCAGCTGTTTCTAGCCTGGGTCATTTGAGTCCCTTCTAGGGACCCAATCCAAGGACAGTAGGTATCCTGGCATCATAAATAAGGAATGAGGATAGGCCCTGCTTGAAGAGAAAGAAGAGGTTGTGTGAGTTAGCATTTTCCAGGTCATTTTAATGGCCATTTGATAATTCCTAAAGCGGGTAATAAATAAAAGCATTTTATTCTCCCCAATTTGTTTTCCATAATTATAGGAACTGAATTTCCCAAGGGTTTACAATCTTTCCGAAGTTTATGAAGTCCTAAACAGGTAAGGAAGCTGTCATTTGGAGCTGCTTGTAGAGCAGGGATTCCCTATCGGGCGGGTTTGCTCCCAAGACACATTTGCAATGCCTTTTGGTCATTAGAACTGCAGGTGATACTGGCATCTAGTGAGTAGAGGCCAGGATGCACAGGGCAGTCCCCAACACACAATTCTCGAGCCCAAATTGCTACTGGTGCTGAGGTTGAGAAACCCTGTTCAAAAGGGGAGTGTTTAATGATGTGGTATTTCTGTCAGCGGGGTTTTATTTTTCTTTTGATCTGTTTCCGATTATTGGAGTGATGAGCTCCATGGGAACAGGGTTGTCTTTTGTTTCTTTTTTCTTTTGATGCTTCTCTGGGGCCTCCAGCAGTGCCAGGTGTAGTAGGTACACATTAAACATTTGTGTGAATGAATGATGCCATTACCTAGGTGCGTCCCTGACCTTTGGAACGCACCTCCGTCACTGCATTTCTAGGATGCAGGCACTTTCATCTCTCTGTCCTTCAGACCGCTGGACAGCAGACCTGAGGGCACAGCTGACATCATTCACCCAGGTGCCCGGGCTTGAGTCATGCATCCGATAGATGCTCAGAGCCACCCGGACGAGCCCCATGCTTGCCGTTCTCTTTCACCTGTCCTGTGGCCTGGTTACCAGACCTGGTCTGCCCAGGCCTAGATCCCTACTTCTTTTTTTTTTTAAAGATGTCCCAGAACTGAGGATATTTTTGTTTATATGAACCTAAGAGTATGAAGAGAAAACAAAGAAGATTGTTTTCAGTGATATGTCTCTATTTCATTTCTCTAATAGTGACTTGAATCCCACCAAGAATTCTGGGCCCGTGATTATTCATGCAAGCAAGTGTGAAAAATACGGTACGTGCCCACGAGTGCGTGCTCCTCCACAGTTGGCAAAGCACTGAGGTGCTGGAGCTAAGGCCCGTCGCCCCGGGTGGCAGGTGTGTGGGTTTCCCTCCACCGTTTTCCTGTGCCAAAGTCCCCATAGCCCCCTCCCTCAGAAAGAGCGATACCAGAGGCCTTGGAGGTCCTGGGGAGAGGGGGCATCTGCTGTCTTGGCCGTGGTGGTTAGTGTGTCGGGAAACTCAGCTCTCTGCGTCCTCCTCCCGTGGTGCTCATGCCGCTGTGGGGAGGATCGAGGTGAAGATGGGGTGTGGGTGGGAGGGGCTTTCTGGAGGGACGAGGGTTGGTGGTTGTGTGTGCATGGCTATGGGGTATGGAACCCAGGTGGGGATGGTGCTGTGTGCACAGCCTGTGCGTGTGGCACTAGCGTGGGGGCGAGGCTTCTTTCCCAGTTCGCGTTCTAATCACGGCTTGACTCTCTCTCCTGCTTCTGGAACAATGTCTCAGTTGAGACCAAGTACCCTCATGAAGCAGCGTACGATGCCTTCCTCTGTGGATCAGGTGAGAGGCTGTCCTTTTAAAAGGAGACTGGTGTTTTATTTGTGGTAATCCCCCACCATCCCTAGGCTCTCCGTTTATGTCCGGGTGGGTTGCACATAATGGGAATAAAGTGTGAGTTTGTGCGTTTTGATAAGGTGATCAGGTTGAGCCTTGCTGTCTATTACTTCTCTAACTTCTTTCTTCCAGTTCTTTTGAAAGTGGCACACTTGCTTCTATGGAGAGTCCACGGGTGAGTGTTCCTTGTTTCATCCTGTGATCACTCTGTGGTCAGGATTTGTTCAGCCCTCGCTGCCAGCCCAGACCTCGGGGCTCCCACGCTCTCCCAGAGGAGGGAGAACGCAGAGTGACATTGAGTAAATACAGTCCCTGACCGGGCAGCAGCTTCCTCCTGAGGATGGCCTGCCCTGCTCCCCTGCCCCGTGCTGGTCCTGGCCCATTGCCTCCTGTCTTGGTGGCATTGGGAAAATCCACGTGTCAGGAGACCAGCACAGTGGGGTCAGGCTTAGGTTCTCATGTCTGCTGCAGTGTTGCCCAGAGAGGTACGCGTGCTCTGCCTGTCACCACATTTCTCATAACCATGTAAGTCCCATCGAGGTAGGAGGACAGAGTGTACGGGTCAGTAAACGACGCAAATTTGATGTCCGGCGACTCACACGGAGCCAGTTCCTGCTCTTGACCAATAAGTTTAAGGAGTAGGTGTCCTACTTCTAAGCCATCCTGTCGCCTCCCAACCGCCCCATCTCTTGGCCCCCAGCCACTGGCGGGGGGTCCACAGTCAGGTGGGGGCAAGGGTGGCGAGTTGGCACCAGGCACACGGGAGAGGCTCTTAAACGCCAGGTTGGAACCGTAACTACATTTCCCCGTGGCAGTGTCATCCGGGTGCTCACCTCGGCTCACAGGCACTGACTGCACTCCTGAAGTGCGCCGTCTACAGCGCCGTCCTTGGGGACACAATTCAGTAGGACTCAGGCCAGGCGAAGGGGCTTGTTGTCGTGTGTCCTTTGAGGCTGACTTGGAAACAGGTGTGGATAAGAATCTGTTAAATTGGGCACGGCCTGTATTTGTCTGTATGAGTAATGGATACTATGCACCAATAGTCGATGACACACTGATGAGAGGCTTACAACTTAAATAAGAACTCTGCCGCCCCAGCTCCCTTTTTCCCGTGCCTCGATGGCATCTGAGTGCCCACTGGGAGGGGCATGTGCCAGACTGTGAAGGCGCTAACAGCTGTGGAGCCCCTCAGTGCTCTGGCGCCTGGGCCTTGCACCCTTTATTCCTTTTAATCTTCTCGACTTAAAAACCCTCCTAGGTTTAGCGAAGTTCCGCAGCGGCCCCGGCCTGCCTGGCTCCAAGCCTGTGCCTTTTCATGGCCTGCGCTGGGGTATGTGGCGGTGTCTGGATGGAGGCGGGGCTGGTGGTAGAAAAAGGCTGTGGCTGAGGGACGGCCATTGGAGTCAAGGGTGATGTCATGTCAAGGAGTGGTAAAGGGGACCTTCCACTGCACCGTGGCCTCTCACTAATTCTCTGGGCCTGTTGCTAATGTTCGTCAGAGGATGGGCTCTTCACCAAACTGTCACCAGATGGTCACTGCTTGGAAGCTCTGCTTTGGCTTGGGCCCCTGGGGGAGCATTTTGCGATAGGTCGTCGGGGAAGCACACTGACCTGAGCCCCGGACGTGGGGCGGGAGGAAGGGAGAGCGGTCGGAGGCCGCAGCTCTCCTGTTCCGTGCCCAGAGCCTTGGCTTGGGCCGAGGACACGTGCGGGCCCTGACGCCTGGGTGCTGAGTGCTTTGGGCTTCTCTCCGTGTAGTGCTGGCTCCATACCTGAGCCCTCCTTCCCCCTGTACCTCGACGTGCTGGCTCCCTATGTGAACCAGGTGAATCTGATACGAGCTGGCGTCCCTAAGATCGTGAGTAGCCTTCATTTTGCTTCTCTTGCCTATTCAGTGGCTGCGCCAGGAAGCGGCCTGGTTCTCTGGGGTATCTTAGGGGTGTTCCGGTAATAATGAAACCAAGGCTGAAGAGGGCACTCACGTCCTACTGAGCTTGTTATTTTTTCTTGTGTCTTCCCGCCAAAACCAACGTGGCTCTTCGCCCTCCTTCCTTTCTCCTCCCTCTCCCAACCCCAGACACAGCCTTTCCTAGTTTATCTCTCAGGGTTTGAAAAGCGGGTAGGTTGTCAGTAGGAATGGAGGCAAATCTCTTGTTCTCCCTGTCCTCTAGAATTTTTCGGGTCCAGATTATCCCAGTATCCGACCTCCCATCCTCATCCTCAGTGTCAGGAGGTGGCCTGGGCTCAGTGAGCAGCAAGTATACCGTGAGTTCCAGAATTTCTGCAAATTCGATGTCCGGCGACTCACACGGAGCCAGTTCCTGCTCTTGACCAATAAGTTTAAGGAGTAGGTGTCCTGCTTCTAAACCATCCTGTCGCCTCCCAGCCACCCCATCTCTTGGCCCCCAGCCACTGGCGCCTACGTGGAGCAGTAGGTCTGAGGCTCGCGTGCCTGAGCTGAGAACACTTCTTTCGGCAGTGCTCGGAGTATCCTGAAGGAGTACAAATCCCACCCTACCCTGCAGGTCGCCCTGTATCGGCACTGGAGACACTCGCCGAATGTCAACTGCTTGTTACAGTAAGTGACTGGGACTGAGCTCGTCCTGCTGTGCTGGGCTCCCCGTTTGCTCTGAGCCACGCACGGCTCAGTAGCTGGTGTGTGTTGTAAAGGAGTCGTGCTGACAAGTGTGGTGACCTGCACGTTATTCAGTAACGTTTGACAAATGTTTATTGAGCATCTGCTGTACTGGGCACTGTCGCAGGTTCTAGGGCCTCGGCAGTGAGTAAAACAAACATTCCTGTTCTTATGGAGCTCACTCTCCAGTGGGAGGTAACAATAAGTAAATGAGTGAACTGCATGACCTTTTAGGTGACAAGTGTTTATTAAAAGTGAGAGCAGGTCAGGAAGTAGGAGTGGAAGAGTGCCCTGGGGGGAGACTGCTGGTTAAAGGAGAAGATGGGGGGCCCTATGTCGAGGGGAGCTGCCGGGTGAGAAGGCCACTGTGACAGGAGTGAACGAGCAAGGAGAGGACGCTAAAGGAGTCAGTGGGTCCCGACCGCGTGGAGGGCCGTGGGGAAGGACGCAGGAGAAACCGCAGGTCGTCAGAGGTTTTTAGCAGAGGGGTGACCCCTGGCTCTGTGTTGAGACTATGGAGGACACAGGGTGGGGGAGGAAGTCGGGAAGCCGAGTCACCGGGTCACAGTTCGGTGTGGCTTGGATTGCTTGGTGGCAGAGTGGGGGTGGTGACAGTGGGGTCACTGGCAGAGTGGAGCACAGTCAAGTTTGAATGCAGAGTTTTTGGCCTGAGCAACTGGAAAGATGGAGTTGCTGTTGATGTGCTTTATAAAGATTTTGGCTTCTGGTTTGAAGCCAGAGCTACAGAACACAGTGTTGTTGAAGAAAAACACTTGGCTGCTATGCAGTCCTTTGTCAACCTCGACTGTAAATCACTAGGACAAATGACTGACGTGTGTCCCAGAGCCATTCTGGCCTCGGGAGGCAGGAGTTCGCTGTTGGTGCTGAGAGAACCATGGAAGAAATTAGCATTGGGGTGAACAAAGTCAGGAAGAAAGAGGGGTGAGGCTGTGTGTCAAATCTTTCAAACCGGCGTGGTGGGCACACCGCCTGCCCGCACCCCCAGGCCAACTGACATTGTCGTTGTCTTGCAGAGTCTGTGGCATAGTCACCGCCTGGGCCCTTGTGGCGTTTCTTCTGGGAAGACCTAGCCCCTGATGCGGCGAGGCGTCTACAGCTAGGTCCCATCTCCGCGCCTCTCTGGGACGGCCGTCCTGGGTGGTTTGTGTGACTCCTACTTGCAGACAGAACTGTATGGTCCTTACAAGGAATTTTGTTGTGTTTTGAATGAGAAATTCTGTAAATATTATCAATGATAAAGAAATCCTTGGCTCTGGTACCTTTGTGGCCGAAACTTTTTTTTTCTATCGCTGATTGGGGAGCAGTCCCCACATCTGGGAATTGAATGTTCCAGAGTGTCCTACAAACAGACAGTGTAGGAGCTGGACAGCAAATGCACAAAGGGCTACGTTGTTTCTGGGAGAGAAATTAATGGCCAGCAGCTGGTAGAGGATTAGGCCTGAGAAGTGGCCCAAGTTTAGTAAAGAAAGAAAGTGAAGCCAAGTGTCCATGTGCATTGGTGATGCTTTTGATAAATGTTCTAAACCATAAAATGTCAATATTCACTTTAGAAACAACAAAATTACCCATACCATAAAGTCGAGGTATAATCATATTGTTTTACTATATTATCAAATCTTAATTTCACCTACATCATTTATTATAAGCATTCATTTACGTCATCTCAAATGTCTTGTGTAATTAAGGGTCAAAACAAAGTAGTAAATAAATATTTATGGATGGACATTTCTTGCAACTGCATCTCTAGGCTACCCCTTCCTTTCCTTGTAGCGATTTAACTGCTGTGGGTGCAGGACTGATATTCCTACTGGTCTGGGCAGAAGGGTGTCCCTGTGGTAGGTGGGGAAGGGAAAGGAGGGGGACCGTCAGGAACCCTGCGCTTATTTGGCCAGGTGGGGAGTCCTGTTTGCCTGAGGGCCTGCCTCCCACTCCTGGAAGATACGGGTCATTTCACCTTCAGGATTGCCAGTCTCTAGTTTTGAACCAGATACTCTGCTTTTGTGTTTTCTGCCTGAGAAATGCATTGGCAAAACGCAATATAGATAAATATGAGCGTTTACTTTGTGTGTGTGAAATTTTAAGCAATTTTGTCTAGTATTTTGTTTAAGTCACTTGGCATCCCCAGTCTCAGGACCTGTGGACGTCTCGAGGGTCATTCTGAATTTTTCAGTTACTACAGATGTTCCTGGTGGGAGGCAAGCTGGGGCTTCACGGGCCACGTGACAGAACCTCCTCCTGTGTTCTCTGCTCTCTGGAGAGCTGGGCCCCACAAGGCTTTGTTTGTGCTGTGCCCTGGAGATCTTCCTTGGGAACTCCAAAGACAAGATGAAACGGAACAAGAATATAAGGTGTGCTTCAGTTTTCAGAGCTCTCTTTACATCATGATAACTTCAGCTTGCCCTTTTGTCAGGTCTCTGAAGTGATAGAGGACAAGCCCACATCTCAGTCCCCCCAAAGGGAGAAAGGGACATTGTAATTGGATGTTATCATTGTCAGTCATCTTGGGGCTTAAAAGAGGGAGACAAGTCACCTCATGGGAGAGGAGCAGTGGCTGGGCTGGGTCCACCTTTGTCTACCCTGGTAAAGTGGGCAGCACTCCGATATCTGCTTGGACCTTTGGACAACTCAAGTTGAAATATGGATGAGAGGGTGTAGGAAGCAGTGTGAGTGAGATCTGAACACTGTCATGTTACCCTGAGTAGAAAACAAAGGGACTTTATTAAAAATCCCATTTGAGCATGGCCTCTAAGAAATTCAGTTTCTTAGTCACTGACTTTTTTTTTTAATTTTGTTTTTTTGTGTGTATTAGTTTCAGGTGTACAAAACAATGTAATAGACATTTATCATTTATATCCCTCACACTGTGATAACCCCCCTCCCCCCATCCACTACCCCTCTGCCATCGCTCACAGCTATTACATTTCCACTGTCTCTATTCCTAATGCTGTACTCCACTTCTTGTGACTATATATATATATATATATATATATATATATATAATTGTAGTTGACATTCATTAATATTCAGTTTCCACTTCAGGTGTATAGTGCAGTGATAAGGCATCTACATCATCCCTGAGGTGGTCTCCCTAACGAGACAAGTGTCTATCGGATGCCCTACAAAATCTTTACAACATTATTGATTACAGTTCCCAAATTGACTTTCGTATCCTCGTATCAATCTTGTGGTTACCGATTGAGTCACTGACTTTTTAAAATAGGCTATTTAACTAATTTGGGGTCTGCCAAGGTAAAGGAATCTTCCCTGGTTTTTGGGAGCAAATTCCCCTAAAATAATAATTCAAGAGATAACAAAAATCCAACTTCCTGTAGAAGCAGGGAGACAGTAGAATAAAAATAATCACTGGAAGAATGTCCATGTTTTGAAAACCTAAATCACCACTTGATGGCACCAAACAATAAGAAACCCAAAGGGCTTCTGCTCGCCTCCTGGTGGCGTCATTTAAAACTCCATTCTCCCCGGACATGAGGGACGCATGCTATTTTGTGAACTGTGTTTGTTTAGTTCTTGGGAGAGCTTGTCCTTGACTCTCTTCCCCGGCCTGGGACAGACCTCTTTGCCCAGGCTGCAGTTTAAAACAGTTTAAACAATGATCGCTGCGACAATTAAGAGGTTTTCCTTGTTCTTGAAGGCAGAGCTGTAAATGTCCGTAGGTCTGACCTGGAGGGCTGAGACGTGGAGTGTCTGTTTTCAGACAGACTGTGGCGTGGAGGCCATGAAGTCTCTATGGAGATGAGCTGGGCGTACGGCCTGGGGAGGGAAGGGGGCAGGAATGTGAGACACTTGGCACCATGTTTAAACCCCAGGGCGTGGATAGCCCAGGAGAGGTGGCCCTGCTTTGCTTCCTGCCTGGGACCCTGGGTGGAGGGGTCCGGGGGCGCCCTGTGCAGTACCAGGTGGCAGAGGTGGGCCAGGCAGTGCCGTCGTGTGTCCCTCAGCAGCCTGGGATGGCCTCCCGCCTTGTGCAGGGCTGGGAAGCACTTAGGTTACTGCTGGGGATAGAGGTGGGATGGAGCAAGATGTCCTCCAGCCACGTTGGGAGGGTGCTGCAGAGGCCAGAGGCCGGCAGCTGGGTGCCAGCTTTGGGGAGGGCAGTGGCAGTGGCAGGCAATCCGCCTCCACAGGTGCCCTGAAGTCTTGCTTCCTAGGTGCGGTTCCCAGCCCAGGCTGAGCTGCGGGATGCTGGGCAAATGGGACTCTGCTGACAGCCCACTTGGGCTCAGGGGTGTCCCATTAGCCTTGCTGACCCTTCCTCGTCTGCACGCAGGCCAGGACCCGTCCACCAGCCATCCTTCCTGTCCCTTCGCACAGTGTCAGATCTGCTCTCCTGGCCTGCTGCTCTCGTCCGTTCTCTCCCACAGGTGTTGCCC
This sequence comes from Rhinolophus sinicus, assembly GCF_057876585.1. Lineage (NCBI taxonomy): Eukaryota > Metazoa > Chordata > Mammalia > Chiroptera > Rhinolophidae > Rhinolophus > Rhinolophus sinicus. The sequence goes on along the minus strand of NC_142502.1, from coordinate 7,001,095 downwards.
GCAGTCCTGTGCTTGCATGTCACCCCTACCTTGTGTTGGACTCCTAGGGACTGGCTCACACACCCCCTAAAGCCATGAGGTCCCATAAGCCAGACATAGGACAAGTACTGCATGATTCCACTTACATGAGGTGCATAGCGCAGTGAACTTGTAGGGACAGAAAGCAGATTTGAGGTTCCCAGGGCCTGGGGAGGGAGGAATGGAGAGTTGGGAAGCTGCAAAAGGCCTGGAGATGGATGGTGGTGACGTTTGCTCAATACTGTGATTGTACTTAATACCACTGAACTATACAGTTAAAGAATGGTTAAAATGGTAAATTTTATGGGGTTTCTTTGGTGGTAAAATATATACAAGCTATCGAACTGTTATATAAAACATGTTCTCGCCTTCTGCCTTGACAAAGACACTTTTGTAATGACTGGAAGAGCAGGTGCAAGTTTCGAATGCTTGGACTGCGTGGACTTCTGTGCCGGAACACGGCCACACTTGAGAGCTGGCCCTGGCCCTTGTGCAGCCCTCTTCTCTTCCTGCATTTGGCCCTGGCCGTCCCCATGAGGGGCCTCAGCCACACGTGTGGGTGCCCCTGTTGCACATCTGAGTTGCGTGCACATCCTCTGCGAATAGCCGCCCCTCGGCTCAGGTGGACCTACGGGCAGCGTAATCACCACCGAGGGCGGCCCAGGGCCACGTTCTGTACAGGCCCTGGGAGCAGCTCCGTGTGTTCGGTCCAGAGAACCAGGGTCCCGGGCACCCAGAGCATGACGTCCGGCACCCAGAGCTGTGGAGGGCCACAGCGTGCAGGCAGGCCCGTGGTCTGCATCCCACGGACCTGTGGGTGGGACGTGATGGAGGTGGGCCATTGCGGGTCTTTCAAGTATAGGGCACAGGGCAGGGGCCCCACTTAATCAGGCCTTGTGCAGTATTGAATAGCTAGGGGCACATGCTATCTGTGCTAAGGATTGCGGTGGGGCTGGAGAGGCCCTTAAAACCTGGCATGGATCTTTGTCTCTCCTGTTGGTCACCCAGAACCTGGACGTCTTCACACACGGTTGGCATGGGGTGTGGATTCCCCGCCACATGATAGGCTCACGTTCCTGACCTCGCTTCCTGTGGGCTGTGGGCATTTGATGTTGGCATGGCCGGCCATATTTGTCTGTGTCTGACTGCCTCAGCTGCTGGTGACCAGGGAGAAGACACAGAGTCCTCTCTGGCGGGGGTGGGATTCGGGAGACTGAGAGCCCAGGGCAGCAGGACTGGCGCTAACAGTGCATTGGGCTCTGGGTGCCGGTGGCCGTGGGGGAGCAACTGAGTCACCCGTGGCTTGGCCGAGGCATCTGCAGCGTCTTGACGGAACCAATTCTGCACAATTTTAGCATCATGCAGTTGTTTTTGGCACCCTGACTTAGGCTGGATTTTTCTGTCCTGGAGACTCTGTGAGCTAGCTGATATTCTTTTAATAAATCCCCTTTCTACTCAAATTAACTGGAGCCTATTTTTGTTGTTTGTAATTAACCCCAACTGGTACAGGTCCCTTGGCACAAGTAGCGTTTAGGGCCAGAAGTATCTGCAAAGTACCTTCTCTGCAGTTTTAGGTGAAGTATACACCACACTATTGACTCCAAAAGCGTCCCGGAAAACTCGATGGGAAGAAGGGTGTTTGGGCGTTGCTTGATGAGCCTGCCCCCTAGTGGAGCATTCGTAGAAGTGACGTCCTCCAACAACCCAGGTGTCCACCAGTGGACGAATGGAGGAACAAATGTGGGACAGACCCATTCCACTCCATACCATAGAACGATACTCAGCCTTTAAAAGGCACAGAGCTCTGACACAGGCTGTGACATCGGGGAACCTTGGAGGCATCATGTGAAGTGCTATCAGCCAGACACAGAAGGACAAATCTTACATGACTCCACTTGCATGAGGGACCTAGAGTAGTCAACACTGTAGGGACAGAGAGCAGATTGGAGGCTTCCAGGGGCTGGGGAGGGAGGAATGGGGAGTTGGTGTTTAATGGGGACAGAGTTTCAGTTTGGGAAGGTGAAAAGGGTCTGGAGACG